>NC_060066.1:84419431-84719431 GCF_922984935.1 Meles meles
ATATCCAACCACTGCAGTCACTTCTACCCCCTTGGCAGCCCCACTGCTTCCATCAGGACACAGATCCGTTCCTGTACAGGTTTTGGAGCAAACGTAAGTTTGGATTTCTCTCAGAGAAATGCCAAGAGTGCAATGACTGGGGTCCTAGGGTGGTTGCAAGTCTAGTTTTCAGAGAAACTGTGTGGAGGGTTGGGTCACTATACTGTGCACCCGAAAAGCATATTCTACTGCTTGTTCCCTGGAATTTAACTCCAGGCCTTGAAAAAGAAAAGCAACTGTGAACTGTTTTCAAGAGGGAGCTCTATCATCTTCCATTCCCAACAGCGATGCAGGAGCGATCCAGTCGTTCCACATCCTGCCTTGCATTGGGGAGTGGGGTCTCTCTCTCCCTCTCGGGTGCATTTGGTTTGCATCATGGTGATAGGAGTGCAGTGAGAGCTCATTGGAGTTTGAATTTGAATTGCCCCGATGGTAACTTTTTATGGGATTTCCATCTGTATACTCTTTGTTAAAGGGTTTCGGTCTTTTGACAATTTTTTTGTTTTTGTTCTTTTCAGACTGGATGGCTTGCTTCTTTGGGGGTCCACTTTTGAGGTTCTCTCCTTCCGACAGGAGTCCTTTATCAGGTATGTGGTTTGCACCTATTTTCTCCCAGTTTGTAGCTTCCCTTTTGGGTCTTCTTCACAAAGTGTTTCACACATGACAGACTTCCAATTCTGATTGTTGGATCATGTCTAATGAATCAACTCTTCTTGAACGAACATGATTTGATGTCCAGTCGGAGGATTCTTTACCTAGCTGTCCATTCTGGACATTTTTTTCCCTAGAAGATTTATCATTTTACATAGAAGGCGGGTGATTAATTTTGAGTTAATTTAACAAAATTTTTTTTTCTTTTTGAGAGAGTGAGCATGCGCATGAGTGGGGCGTGGGGTGGAGGGAGAAGCGAAAAGAGCGTCCTTAAGCAGACTCCCCAGTGAGCTTGGAGCCTGATTTTGTCCCGGGACCCTGAGAGCATGACAAGAGCCGAAATTAAGAGCTGGCTGCCTCAGCGACTGAGTCACCCAGGCGCCACGAGTTCAGTTTTGTACAGAGGATGAGACTTCGATTGTGGTCCTCATCCTCCTCGTCCTCCACCTCCACCTCCTCCTCCTCTCTGCCCCTCCCTCTTCTTCTTCTCCTTCTTCTTCTTTGTCTCTGGAAGTCCACTTGCTCTAGCACCATTTCTTCAAAACGCTGTCACTCCTCCATTGAATTGCTTTTCCCCTTTGTCAGAATCCATTGACATGTTGGTGGTTGGTCTCCTTCTGGGTTTGATCCTGTTCCACTTATCTATCTTTATACTGTTCCATTTGTCTATCCCTTTACAACACCACACATTTTGATTACTATAGCTGTAGATCTTGAAACTGGGTGGAAGGATTCCTTTGGTTTTCTTCTTTAGTTTTATTTTCTCATCTTTTTCTAGGTTCTGACGTGGAGAGCTTATTGTTTTGAGACTGGGAGAGACAGAGAGAGAGAGAGAGAGAGAAAGACAGGGAAGGGGTACAGAGAGAGAGAGAGAGAGAGACGGATTATTAAGCAGCCTCCATGCCCAGCAGCAGCACAATGCAGGTTCAGTCTCACAACCCCGAGTTTGATCATGACCCGAGGTCAAAATCAAGAGTTGGACTAACTGACTGAGCCTCCCAGACGCTCCTCTTCCTTTCTAACATAGGCAGTGATTGCTCTACATGGTGCTGTCCATTGATTGTGCTGTGTCCCACACATTTTCATATGTTGTATGTTCATTTTCCTTCACTTCAATGCATTGAGATTTGATCTTTGATCTTTGATCATCTAGAAGGTTACTTTCTCAGTGTTTGGATATTTGTTAGTTTTCTCCTTTGGATACCTAGTTTGCTTTTAAGTATTTTTTTAATGTTGAAATTGTACTTCCGAGAAATTGATCGATAGGGTTGTCTTTGTTTCAGGTGTACAATATAGCGATTCCCCTCCCCTACCCCACCTGCTGTCAGCTCCGGTTGCAGGCAGGGATGTGCTTTGGAGACTCAGGTGCACCTCCCCCACCCCTCCTCCCTTCAGCTCCTGTTGCCAGGCACTGGTTTGCGTTGGAGACGGAACCCTCGTAGGGGTTCCAAGCACTTCCTAGTGGCCCAGAAGACACTGGTGATCGGAGACCAAGCCACAAGGCTCTTTGGAGCCAGCTGGGGGGCCATCCAAATGCCTCCCCACACAGTTCTGGAGCCGCTGTGGGCTGTCCTGGAGCAGCTGTGGGCTGCTGGGTTGGTGATATCCCGAACGTTGGCCACATGTGCCACGAGTCTCTGGGTTTCGCTGGGAGATCCTGGTGTGCACTGCAGTGGTGGTGTTCCTGGGAAAGAGTGCACTCAGCTTCCGAAGAAGAAAGTGGCAGTGTGCCCAGAACGAGGATGTGTCTGGAAAAGGCATGGAGAAGACCGAACCGGACGCACAAGCCCGTGGAGCTGTCGCATCATCCGAGCCGAAGGCCAGTCCTCTCCGTTCCAGCTACTTGCTCTGGCTGCCCTGAATCAAGATGCCGGGTATTGGTCAGTGGGAAACACCACGCAACTGCGGAAGGGAGTTCGGGGAAAGGCTGTTGAAGAGCCCTCACCAGCTGCCTCATGAAAATCCCATCTGTGGAGCAGCCCAGGAAGATGGAGAAGCCCTGGTGAGGAAAACACCAGAAGGCTTCAAGGACAGCCGTGATCTGCAGGCAAGTGCAGACCCGCTGGTTCAGGAGATTGGCAGCTGTGGACAGAGAGTGCAGGACGAGGCAGGGCAGGCAGGCAGGCCAGAGCTTCCTGAAGGTGGAGTGCGGCGGCAGGCCAGCGCTGAGGGCCAGAGCCAACAGCACACCCTCAGCCAGATCCTCCTGAAGGGGATGCATGTGCTAGAGCTGCTTGGAGATCATCTGGAAGGTGGGGGCTCAAGGAGGCAGGTGGAGACTGGCTCTTCCTCCCCTGACCACGTGCCCTCAGGCGCGAGACCCCGTGAACCAATTGAAGCCGTCCAGGGCACTGAAGAAGGCACGTCAGAGGAAAGAAGAGCTCCCAAGAAACCCAACAAGCCACCAAGCTGAGCAAGGACCTGTTCACCTTCGGAACACCCCTCCTGGACGGTGAGATTCCGACGTTGTGCCTGAAGCTTGAGGCAGAGCCGAAGCTGTGCGAAGAGCACCTCAGACACCTGGAGAGGAAGGATGATGGAGGAGAAGGCACGCTGCCTGCAAGTGAAGAACGAGCTTGCCAAGGTGCGCAGGGAAGGCGGATGCTGCCCACTGGCACTTGGGCCTCTATAGGAACATGGCCGCCGACCTGCACCGAGAATGGCAGCAAATCGCCTCCTTGCATGAGCGGGGAGCGCCTCCTGGTGGAGAAGAGGAGTGAGGAGAGCCAGAAGGCTGTCCTGTGGGCAGAGAGGGAGTTCAAAGGCTCCAGGCCCAAAACCATTGCCTCAGGCAGAAGCTGGCCAACTCTGGGCCCAAGGTCCAAGCCTGTCTCCGGGGGGCCTCCTGCTCCTGCTCCTGCTGTTCCGGGCACAGCCTCCAAATCCCTCAAGGGCCAAAGGCTCCCCTGAAACCCAGGAAGCCCAAGAAGGGAGCAAGGGTGCACTGGCCAGACTCCAAGTTCTCGGGTTCCCCTGCAGGTCTGATTCCCTTGCCCAGCAGCCACCAACACTCACAACCAGAGCACAAAAGCTCCTGTGCTTACCCCTTCAGCCATACCCATGGCTCCTTTGACTTGAGATCCACCCCATCCTTTAGCCTGATGCTCCATATTCCCCTGGAGCCCTATGAGTGGTGAGAGAATATTTTTCAGTGTTCAGCGTAACACAAATAAAAATAAAAATATCCAATGGCTGAGACTACTGCTACTGAGAATGGATTTGATTAAGGGATTCTATGCCAAGCAAGGGACGGTTTGAAGTGTCTTGTATCGATCCCTTAATCGTCCCAATAACCCCAGTGTGTCATGTCTGACTGAGGTTCAGACAGGGGAAACAACTTGCCCCAAGGTCACACAGCTAGTGAATTTCAGAGCTCCCGTTCCAAACCAGGGTTGTCTAATGATCACCTGCTGTGCCAATAACTTCTACTACTATGCCTACTACTGTTCTTCTTCTTCTTCTTCTTCTTCTTCTTCTTCTTCTTCTTCTTCTTCTTCTTCTTCTTCTTCTTCTTCTTCTTCTTCTTCTTCTTCTTCTTCTTTCTTCTTTCTTCTTTCTTCTTTCTTCTTTCTTTCTTCTTTCTTCTTTTCTTCTTTCTTCTTTCTTCTTCTTCTTCTTCTCTTTCTTCTTTCTTCTTTCTTCTTTCTTCTTTCTTCTTTCTTCTTTCTTCTTTCTTCTTTCTTCTTTCTTCTTTTCTTCTTTCTTCTTTCTTCTTTCTTCTTCTTCCTTCTTCCTTCTTCCTTCTTCCTTCTTCTTCTTCTTCTTCTTCTTCTTCTTCTTCTTCTTCTTCTTCTTCTTCTTCTTCTTGACAGAAAGGGTGACGGCGCACACATACACACACACACACACAAAGGAACACACACACATGCAGGCGGGGGAGGGGCCGAGTTAGAGAGATTCCTCGACAGGCTTGGGACTCAAAGTGCTGAACCAGACGCTGGTCTGGATTTCCAGATCACGTGATCAGCCTGAACCGAAATCAGGAGCCAGACACTGAACTGACAGGCACCCTTGGCAGGAACTTCTAGGCAAGCTGCTGAAGGATCCCAGAAGGGCTTGGTAAAATGTTCCCCTCGTTCACGTCCTAGGATGTGATGATTCTATGCAAAGATAATAGTGCATATAATATAATCTAACATAATATATAATAATAGAAGGATGCAGAGATTATAGTGGTGGCTAGCTGAGGTCAAGTCCCAGCCAAGTAGGGAGGGCAGCCTTTAAGGGTCTCCAACGATTCCCATCTTGGGTACACATCGTTTTGTGTTCCATAGTCCACCTCTTGCTTCGAGTCAGAACTACTGACTCCCTTGTAAAGGACAGAATGTGGCCAAAGTGATAGGATGTCCCTTCGGAGGTGAGTTTACAAAGAGACTGGTCTCCTCTTGGGCTTGCCCGCCCTCCGTCCCTCCCTCCCTCATCTGTTCCCAGGGAAGCCAGCTGCTCCTTGGGAGCTTTATGCTGGAGAGGCCCCATGGGGCAAGGAATGACTCTTTCTTGCTTCCAGCAATGGAGGGCCTCTGGCTGCTCACAGCCAGCTGAGTGAGCTCAAAAGCAGACTTACCCCCAACAAGCCCGCAGATGACTGAAGATCCAGAGGCCCTCTGGACTGCAGCCTTGTGAGAGATCCTGAGCCACAGGGACCTGGCTAGTTGCACCTGGATGGCTGGCCCACAGAAACCATATCAGGTTATGAATGTTGTTTTAGGCCCATTGGTTCGGGGGAAAAACCTTCAAGAAAGACAGGAGTGGGAAGCCAAATGTTTTGGCTTCTGACCCACCCCCCCTCTCCTGGGGTTGAAATTCCAGGAAATCAAGAGATGGTAGAAACGCCTGAGAGATGAGGGTAAACAATGGAAGAGAGAGGACATCTATTCTGATCGCCATGGATCTCTCTGAGAGGACATCCTCCCACTTGATCCTCCTGTGTCGAAGGGTGGCAAATGCAGGGGGGAGACACCTGGCAGTGTGGTCCAAGTCGGCTGAGAGCACTCGACCCAGCCCCACAGAGCCTCCTAGAAGGCAGAGAACGAGCCCGGAAGTTCCCTGGGGCCCCTAGAGAAGGCCCCGAGAGAAGGAGATGAGTTGAAAGCCTGGGACCTGGTCGTTGGACTTCTAGACTGGAGGGGAGATGGCCTGTGGAAGGGCCACTGCCCGCAACCCTTGTTGGACCAGACCCCTCCTGTCTGCTTTGGGAGACTGGGGGTGAATATGAGAATGAATTCATGTAGAAGAGATGGTGTTCTGATGCTTGGTTTCAACTTCTTGAAATCCTTTCAACTTCTTGAAATCGTTGACATTCCTTTTCTCCTTGTCCCCAGGACCACCATGAATGGGAAGGGGCCTTCAAAGAAGCAAGATGAGAACATCTCTTACAAGGCTGTCCAGTGTCAATATCCAACCACTGCAGTCACTTCTACCCCCTTGGCAGCCCCACTGCTTCCATCAGGACACAGATCCGTTCCTGTACAGGTTTTGGAGCAAACGTAAGTTTGGATTTCTCTCAGAGAAATGCCAAGAGTGCAATGACTGGGGTCCTAGGGTGGTTGCAAGTCTAGTTTTCAGAGAAACTGTGTGGAGGGTTGGGTCACTATACTGTGCACCCGAAAAGCATATTCTACTGCTTGTTCCCTGGAATTTAACTCCAGGCCTTGAAAAAGAAAAGCAACTGTGAACTGTTTTCAAGAGGGAGCTCTATCATCTTCCATTCCCAACAGCGATGCAGGAGCGATCCAGTCGTTCCACATCCTGCCTTGCATTGGGGAGTGGGGTCTCTCTCTCCCTCTCGGGTGCATTTGGTTTGCATCATGGTGATAGGAGTGCAGTGAGAGCTCATTGGAGTTTGAATTTGAATTGCCCCGATGGTAACTTTTTATGGGATTTCCATCTGTATACTCTTTGTTAAAGGGTTTCGGTCTTTTGACAATTTTTTTTGTTTTTGTTCTTTTCAGACTGGATGGCTTGCTTCTTTGGGGGTCCACTTTTGAGGTTCTCTCCTTCCGACAGGAGTCCTTTATCAGGTATGTGGTTTGCACCTATTTTCTCCCAGTTTGTAGCTTCCCTTTTGGGTCTTCTTCACAAGGTGTTTCACACATGACAGACTTCCAATTCTGATTGTTGGATCATGTCTAATGAATCAACTCTTCTTGAACGGAACATGATTTGATGTCCAGTCGGAGGATTCTTAGCTGTCCATTCTGGACATTTTTTTCCCTAGAAGATTTATCATTTTACATAGAAGGCGGTGATTAATTTTGAGTTAATTTAACAAAATTTTTTTTCTTTTTGAGAGAGTGAGCATGCGCATGAGTGGGGCGTGTGGTGGAGGGAGAAGCGAAAAGAGCGTCCTTAAGCAGACTCCCCAGTGAGCTTGGAGCCTGATTTTGTCCCGGGACCCTGAGAGCATGACAAGAGCCGAAATAAAGAGCTGGCTGCCTCAGCGACTGAGTCACCCAGGCGCCACGAGTTCAGTTTTGTACAGAGGATGAGACTTCGATTGTGGTCCTCGTCCTCCTCGTCCTCCACCTCCACCTCCTCCTCCTCTCTGCCCCTCCCTCTTCTTCTTCTCCTTCTTCTTCTTTGTCTCTGGAAGTCCACTTGCTCTAGCACCATTTCTTCAAAACGCTGTCACTCCTCCATTGAATTGCTTTTCCCCTTTGTCAGAATCCCATTGACATGTTGGTGGTTGGTCTCCTTCTGGGTTTGATCCTGTTCCACTTATCTATCTTTATACTGTTCCATTTGTCTATCCCTTTACCAACACCACACATTTTTGATTACTATAGCTGTAGATCTTGAAACTGGGTGGAAGGATTCCTTTGGTTTTCTTCTTTAGTTTTATTTTCTCATCTTTTTCTAGGTTCTGACGTGGAGAGCTTATTGTTTTGAGACTGGGAGAGACAGAGAGAGAGAGAGAGAGAGAAAGACAGGGAAGGGGTACAGAGAGAGAGAGAGAGAGAGACGGATTATTAAGCAGCCTCCATGCCCAGCAGCAGCACAATGCAGGTTCAGTCTCACAACCCCGAGTTTGATCATGACCCGAGTCAAAATCAAGAGTTGGACTAACTGACTGAGCCTCCCAGACGCTCCTCTTCCTTTCTAACATAGGCAGTGATTGCTCTACATGGTGCTGTCCATTGATTGTGCTGTGTCCCACACATTTTCATATGTTGTATGTTCATTTTCCTTCACTTCAATGCATTGAGATTTGATCTTTGATCTTTGATCATCTAGAAGGTTACTTTCTCAGTGTTTGGATATTTGTTAGTTTTCTCCTTTGGATACCTAGTTTGCTTTTAAGTATTTTTTTTAATGTTGAAATTGTACTTCCGAGAAATTGATCGATAGGGTTGTCTTTGTTTCAGGTGTACAATATAGCGATTCCCCTCCCCTACCCCACCTGCTGTCAGCTCCGGTTGCAGGCAGGGATGTGCTTTGGAGACTCAGGTGCACCTCCCCCACCCCTCCTCCCTTCAGCTCCTGTTGCCAGGCACTGGTTTGCGTTGGAGACGGAACCCTCGTAGGGGTTCCAAGCACTTCCTAGTGGCCCAGAAGACACTGGTGATCGGAGACCAAGCCACAAGGCTCTTTGGAGCCAGCTGGGGGCCATCCAAATGCCTCCCCACACAGTTCTGGAGCCGCTGTGGGCTGTCCTGGAGCAGCTGTGGGCTGCTGGGTTGGTGATATCCGAACGTTGGCCACATGTGCCACGAGTCTCTGGGTTTCGCTGGGAGATCCTGGTGTGCACTGCAGTGGTGGTGTTCCTGGGAAAGAGTGCACTCAGCTTCCGAAGAAGAAAGTGGCAGTGTGCCCAGAACGAGGATGTGTCTGGAAAAGGCATGGAGAAGACCGAACCGGACGCACAAGCCCGTGGAGCTGTCGCATCATCCGAGCCGAAGGCCAGTCCTCTCCCGTTCCAGCTACTTGCTCTGGCTGCCCTGAATCAAGATGCCGGGTATTGGTCAGTGGGAAACACCACGCAACTGCGGAAGGGAGTTCGGGAAAGGCTGTTGAAGAGCCCTCACCAGCTGCCTCATGAAAATCCCATCTGTGGAGCAGCCCAGGAAGATGGAGAAGCCCTGGTGAGGAAAACACCAGAAGGCTTCAAGGACAGCCGTGATCTGCAGGCAAGTGCAGACCCGCTGGTTCAGGAGATTGGCAGCTGTGGACAGAGAGTGCAGGACGAGGCAGGGCAGGCAGGCAGGCCAGAGCTTCCTGAAGGAGGAGTGCGGCGGCAGGCCAGCGCTGAGGGCCAGAGCCAACAGCACACCCTCAGCCAGATCCTCCTGAAGGGGATGCATGTGCTAGAGCTGCTTGGAGATCATCTGGAAGGTGGGGGCTCAAGGAGGCAGGTGGAGACTGGCTCTTCCTCCCCTGACCACGTGCCCTCAGGCGCGAGACCCGTGAACCAATTGAAGCCGTCCAGGGCACTGAAGAAGGCACGTCAGAGGAAAGAAGAGCTCCCAAGAAACCCAACAAGCCACCAAGCTGAGCAAGGACCTGTTCACCTTCGGAACACCCTCCTGGACGGTGAGATTCCGACGTTGTGCCTGAAGCTTGAGGCAGAGCCGAAGCTGTGCGAAGAGCACCTCAGACACCTGGAGAGGAAGATGATGGAGGAGAAGGCACGCTGCCTGCAAGTGAAGAACGAGCTTGCCAAGGTGCGCAGGAAGGCGGATGCTGCCCACTGGCACTTGGGCCTCTATAGGAACATGGCCGCCGACCTGCACCGAGAATGGCAGCAAATCGCCTCCTTGCATGAGCGGGAGCGCCTCCTGGTGGAGAAGAGGAGTGAGGAGAGCCAGAAGGCTGTCCTGTGGGCAGAGAGGGAGTTCCAAAGGCTCCAGGCCCAAAACCATTGCCTCAGGCAGAAGCTGGCCAACTCTGGGCCCAAGGTCCAGCCTGTCTCCGGGGGGCCTCCTGCTCCTGCTCCTGCTGTTCCGGGCACAGCCTCCAAATACCCTCAAGGGCCAAAGGCTCCCCTGAAACCCAGGAAGCCCAAGAAGGGAGCAAGGGTGCACTGGCCAGACTCCAAGTTCTCGGGTCCCCTGCAGGTCTGATTCCCTTGCCCAGCAGCCACCAACACTCACAACCAGAGCACAAAAGCTCCTGTGCTTACCCCTTCAGCCATACCCATGGCTCCTTTGACTTGAGATCCACCCCATCCTTTAGCCTGATGCTCCAGAATATTTTTCAGTGTTCAGCGTAACACAAATAAAAATAAAAATATCCAATGGCTGAGACTACTGCTACTGAGAATGGATTTGATTAAGGGATTCTATGCCAAGCAAGGGACGGTTTGAAGTGTCTTGTATCGATCCCTTAATCGTCCCAATAACCCAGTGTGTCATGTCTGACTGAGGTTCAGACAGGGGAAACAACTTGCCCCAAGGTCACACAGCTAGTGAATTTCAGAGCTCCCGTTCCAAACCAGGGTTGTCTAATGATCACCTGCTGTGCCAATAACTTCTACTACTATGCCTACTACTGTTCTTCTTCTTCTTCTTCTTCTTCTTCTTCTTCTTCTTCTTCTTCTTCTTCTTCTTCTTCTTCTTCTTCTTCTTCTTCTTCTTCTTCTTCTTCTTTCTTCTTTCTTCTTTCTTCTTTCTTCTTTCTTCTTTCTTCTTTCTTCTTTCTTCTTTCTTCTTTCTTCTTTCTTCTTTCTTCTTTCTTCTTTCTTCTTTCTTCTTTCTTCTTTCTTCTTTCTTCTTTCTTCTTTCTTCTTTCTTCTTTCTTCTTTCTTCCTTCTTCCTTCTTCCTTCTTCTTCTTCTTCTTCTTCTTCTTCTTCTTCTTCTTCTTCTTCTTCTTCTTCTTCTTGACAGAAAGGGTGACGGCGCACACATACACACACACACACACAAAGGAACACACACACATGCAGGCGGGGGAGGGGCCGAGTTAGAGAGATTCCTCGACAGGCTTGGGACTCAAGTGCTGAACCAGACGCTGGTCTGGATTTCCCAGATCACGTGATCAGCCCTGAACCGAAATCAGGAGCCAGACACTGAACTGACAGGCACCCTTGGGCAAGGAACTTCTAGGCAAGCTGCTGAAGGATCCCAGAAGGGCTTGGTAAAATGTTCCCCTCGTTCACGTCCTAGGATGTGATGATTCTATGCAAAGATAATAGTGCATATAATATAATCTAACATAATATATAATAATAGAAGGATGCAGAGATTATAGTGGTGGCTAGCTGAGGTCAAGTCCCAGCCAAGTAGGGAGGGCAGCCTTTAAGGGTCTCCAACGATTCCCATCTTGGGTACACATCGTTTTGTGTTCCATAGTCCACCTCTTGCTTCGAGTCAGAACTACTGACTCCCTTGTAAAGGACAGAATGTGGCCAAAGTGATAGGATGTCCCTTCGGAGGTGAGTTTACAAAGAGACTGGTCTCCTCTTGGGCTTGCCCGCCCTCCGTCCCTCCCTCCCTCATCTGTTCCCAGGGAAGCCAGCTGCTCCTTGGGAGCTTTATGCTGGAGAGGCCCATGGGGCAAGGAATGACTCTTTCTTGCTTCCAGCAATGGAGGGCCTCTGGCTGCTCACAGCCAGCTGAGTGAGCTCAAAAGCAGACTTACCCCCAACAAGCCCGCAGATGACTGAAGATCCAGAGGCCCTCTGGACTGCAGCCTTGTGAGAGATCCTGAGCCACAGGGACCTGGCTAGTTGCACCTGGATGGCTGGCCCACAGAAACCATATCAGGTTATGAATGTTGTTTTAGGCCCATTGGTTCGGGGAAAACCTTCAAGAAAGACAGGAGTGGGAAGCCAAATGTTTGGCTTCTGACCCACCCCCCGTCTCCTGGGGTTGAAATTCCAGGGAAATCAAGAGATGGTAGAAACGCCTGAGAGATGAGGGTAAACAATGGAAGAGAGAGGACATCTATTCTGATCGCCATGGATCTCTCTGAGAGGACATCCTCCCACTTGATCCTCCTGTGTCGAAGGGTGGCAAATGCAGGGGGAGACACCTGGCAGTGTGGTCCAAGTCGGCTGAGAGCACTCGACCCAGCCCCACAGAGCCTCCTAGAAGGCAGAGAACGAGCCCGGAAGTTCCCTGGGGCCCCTAGAGAAGGCCCCGAGAGAATGAGATGAGTTGAAAGCCTGGGACCTGGTCGTTGGACTTCTAGACTGGAGGGGAGATGGCCTGTGGAAGGGCCACTGCCCGCAACCCTTGTTGGACCAGACCCCTCCTGTCTGCTTTGGGAGACTGGGGGTGAATATGAGAATGAATTCATGTAGAAGAGATGGTGTTCTGATGCTTGGTTTCAACTTCTTGAAATCCTTTCAACTTCTTGAAATCGTTGACATTCCTTTTCTCCTTGTCCCCAGGACCACCATGAATGGGAAGGGGCCTTCAAAGAAGCAAGATGAGAACATCTCTTACAAGGCTGTCCAGTGTCAATATCCAACCACTGCAGTCACTTCTACCCCCTTGGCAGCCCCACTGCTTCCATCAGGACACAGATCCGTTCCTGTACAGGTTTTGGAGCAAACGTAAGTTTGGATTTCTCGCAGAGAAATGCCAAGAGTGCAATGACTGGGGTCCTAGGGTGGTTGCAAGTCTAGTTTTCAGAGAAACTGTGTGGAGGGTTGGGTCACTATACTGTGCACCCGAAAAGCATATTCTACTGCTTGTTCCCTGGAATTTAACTCCAGGCCTTGAAAAAGAAAAGCAACTGTGAACTGTTTTCAAGAGGGAGCTCTATCATCTTCCATTCCCAACAGCGATGCAGGAGCGATCCAGTCGTTCCACATCCTGCCTTGCATTGGGGAGTGGGGTCTCTCTCTCCCTCTCGGGTGCATTTGGTTTGCATCATGGTGATAGGAGTGCAGTGAGAGCTCATTGGAGTTTGAATTTGAATTGCCCCGATGGTAACTTTTTATGGGATTTCCATCTGTATACTCTTTGTTAAAGGGTTTCGGTCTTTTGACAATTTTTTTTGTTTTTGTTCTTTTCAGACTGGATGGCTTGCTTCTTTGGGGGTCCACTTTTGAGGTTCTCTCCTTCCGACAGGAGTCCTTTATCAGGTATGTGGTTTGCACCTATTTTCTCCCAGTTTGTAGCTTCCCTTTTGGGTCTTCTTCACAAAGTGTTTCACACATGACAGACTTCCAATTCTGATTGTTGGATCATGTCTAATGAATCAACTCTTCTTGAACGGAACATGATTTGATGTCCAGTCGGAGGATTCTTTACCTAGCTGTCCATTCTGGACATTTTTTTCCCTAGAAGATTTATCATTTTACATAGAAGGCGGTGATTAATTTTGAGTTAATTTAACAAAATTTTTTTTCTTTTTGAGAGAGTGAGCATGCGCATGAGTGGGGCGTGGGGTGGAGGGAGAAGCGAAAAGAGCGTCCTTAAGCAGACTCCCCAGTGAGCTTGGAGCCTGATTTTGTCCCGGGACCCTGAGAGCATGACAAGAGCCGAAATTAAGAGCTGGCTGCCTCAGCGACTGAGTCACCCAGGCGCCACGAGTTCAGTTTTGTACAGAGGATGAGACTTCGATTGTGGTCCTCATCCTCCTCGTCCTCCACCTCCACCTCCTCCTCCTCTCTGCCCCTCCCTCTTCTTCTTCTCCTTCTTCTTCTTTGTCTCTGGAAGTCCACTTGCTCTAGCACCATTTCTTCAAAACGCTGTCACTCCTCCATTGAATTGCTTTTCCCCTTTGTCAGAATCCCATTGACATGTTGGTGGTTGGTCTCCTTCTGGGTTTGATCCTGTTCCACTTATCTATCTTTATACTGTTCCATTTGTCTATCCCTTTACCAACACCACACATTTTTGATTACTATAGCTGTAGATCTTGAAACTGGGTGGAAGGATTCCTTTGGTTTTCTTCTTTAGTTTTATTTTCTCATCTTTTTCTAGGTTCTGACGTGGAGAGCTTATTGTTTTGAGACTGGGAGAGACAGAGAGAGAGAGAGAGAGAGAAAGACAGGGAAGGGGTACAGAGAGAGAGAGAGAGAGAGACGGATTATTAAGCAGCCTCCATGCCCAGCAGCAGCACAATGCAGGTTCAGTCTCACAACCCCGAGTTTGATCATGACCCGAGTCAAAATCAAGAGTTGGACTAACTGACTGAGCCTCCCAGACGCTCCTCTTCCTTTCTAACATAGGCAGTGATTGCTCTACATGGTGCTGTCCATTGATTGTGCTGTGTCCCACACATTTTCATATGTTGTATGTTCATTTTCCTTCACTTCAATGCATTGAGATTTGATCTTTGATCTTTGATCATCTAGAAGGTTACTTTCTCAGTGTTTGGATATTTGTTAGTTTTCTCCTTTGGATACCTAGTTTGCTTTTAAGTATTTTTTTTAATGTTGAAATTGTACTTCCGAGAAATTGATCGATAGGGTTGTCTTTGTTTCAGGTGTACAATATAGCGATTCCCCTCCCCTACCCCACCTGCTGTCAGCTCCGGTTGCAGGCAGGGATGTGCTTTGGAGACTCAGGTGCACCTCCCCCACCCCTCCTCCCTTCAGCTCCTGTTGCCAGGCACTGGTTTGCGTTGGAGACGGAACCCTCGTAGGGGTTCCAAGCACTTCCTAGTGGCCCAGAAGACACTGGTGATCGGAGACCAAGCCACAAGGCTCTTTGGAGCCAGCTGGGGGCCATCCAAATGCCTCCCCACACAGTTCTGGAGCCGCTGTGGGCTGTCCTGGAGCAGCTGTGGGCTGCTGGGTTGGTGATATCCGAACGTTGGCCACATGTGCCACGAGTCTCTGGGTTTCACTGGGAGATCCTGGTGTGCACTGCAGTGGTGGTGTTCCTGGGAAAGAGTGCACTCAGCTTCCGAAGAAGAAAGTGGCAGTGTGCCCAGAACGAGGATGTGTCTGGAAAAGGCATGGAGAAGACCGAACCGGACGCACAAGCCCGTGGAGCTGTCGCATCATCCGAGCCGAAGGCCAGTCCTCTCCCGTTCCAGCTACTTGCTCTGGCTGCCCTGAATCAAGATGCCGGGTATTGGTCAGTGGGAAACACCACGCAACTGCGGAAGGGAGTTCGGGAAAGGCTGTTGAAGAGCCCTCACCAGCTGCCTCATGAAAATCCCATCTGTGGAGCAGCCCAGGAAGATGGAGAAGCCCTGGTGAGGAAAACACCAGAAGGCTTCAAGGACAGCCGTGATCTGCAGGCAAGTGCAGACCCGCTGGTTCAGGAGATTGGCAGCTGTGGACAGAGAGTGCAGGACGAGGCAGGGCAGGCAGGCAGGCCAGAGCTTCCTGAAGGAGGAGTGCGGCGGCAGGCCAGCGCTGAGGGCCAGAGCCAACAGCACACCCTCAGCCAGATCCTCCTGAAGGGGATGCATGTGCTAGAGCTGCTTGGAGATCATCTGGAAGGTGGGGGCTCAAGGAGGCAGGTGGAGACTGGCTCTTCCTCCCCTGACCACGTGCCCTCAGGCGCGAGACCCGTGAACCAATTGAAGCCGTCCAGGGCACTGAAGAAGGCACGTCAGAGGAAAGAAGAGCTCCCAAGAAACCCAACAAGCCACCAAGCTGAGCAAGGACCTGTTCACCTTCGGAACACCCTCCTGGACGGTGAGATTCCGACGTTGTGCCTGAAGCTTGAGGCAGAGCCGAAGCTGTGCGAAGAGCACCTCAGACACCTGGAGAGGAAGATGATGGAGGAGAAGGCACGCTGCCTGCAAGTGAAGAACGAGCTTGCCAAGGTGCGCAGGAAGGCGGATGCTGCCCACTGGCACTTGGGCCTCTATAGGAACATGGCCGCCGACCTGCACCGAGAATGGCAGCAAATCGCCTCCTTGCATGAGCGGGAGCGCCTCCTGGTGGAGAAGAGGAGTGAGGAGAGCCAGAAGGCTGTCCTGTGGGCAGAGAGGGAGTTCCAAAGGCTCCAGGCCCAAAACCATTGCCTCAGGCAGAAGCTGGCCAACTCTGGGCCCAAGGTCCAGCCTGTCTCCGGGGGGCCTCCTGCTCCTGCTCCTGCTGTTCCGGGCACAGCCTCCAAATACCCTCAAGGGCCAAAGGCTCCCCTGAAACCCAGGAAGCCCAAGAAGGGAGCAAGGGTGCACTGGCCAGACTCCAAGTTCTCGGGTCCCCTGCAGGTCTGATTCCCTTGCCCAGCAGCCACCAACACTCACAACCAGAGCACAAAAGCTCCTGTGCTTACCCCTTCAGCCATACCCATGGCTCCTTTGACTTGAGATCCACCCCATCCTTTAGCCTGATGCTCCATATTCCCTGGAGCCCTATGAGTGTGAGAGAATATTTTTCAGTGTTCAGCGTAACACAAATAAAAATAAAAATATCCAATGGCTGAGACTACTGCTACTGAGAATGGATTTGATTAAGGGATTCTATGCCAAGCAAGGGACGGTTTGAAGTGTCTTGTATCGATCCCTTAATCGTCCCAATAACCCAGTGTGTCATGTCTGACTGAGGTTCAGACAGGGGAAACAACTTGCCCCAAGGTCACACAGCTAGTGAATTTCAGAGCTCCCGTTCCAAACCAGGGTTGTCTAATGATCACCTGCTGTGCCAATAACTTCTACTACTATGCCTACTACTGTTCTTCTTCTTCTTCTTCTTCTTCTTCTTCTTCTTCTTCTTCTTCTTCTTCTTCTTCTTTCTTCTTTCTTCTTTCTTCTTTCTTCTTTCTTCTTTCTTCTTTCTTCTTTCTTCTTCTTCTTCTTCTTTCTTCTTTCTTCTTTCTTCTTTCTTCTTTCTTCTTTCTTCTTTCTTCCTTCTTCCTTCTTCCTTCTTCTTCTTCTTCTTCTTCTTCTTCTTCTTCTTCTTCTTCTTCTTCTTCTTGACAGAAAGGGTGACGGCGCACACATACACACACACACACACAAAGGAACACACACACATGCAGGCGGGGGAGGGGCCGAGTTAGAGAGATTCCTCGACAGGCTTGGGACTCAAGTGCTGAACCAGACGCTGGTCTGGATTTCCCAGATCACGTGATCAGCCCTGAACCGAAATCAGGAGCCAGACACTGAACTGACAGGCACCCTTGGGCAAGGAACTTCTAGGCAAGCTGCTGAAGGATCCCAGAAGGGCTTGGTAAAATGTTCCCCTCGTTCACGTCCTAGGATGTGATGATTCTATGCAAAGATAATAGTGCATATAATATAATCTAACATAATATATAATAATAGAAGGATGCAGAGATTATAGTGGTGGCTAGCTGAGGTCAAGTCCCAGCCAAGTAGGGAGGGCAGCCTTTAAGGGTCTCCAACGATTCCCATCTTGGGTACACATCGTTTTGTGTTCCATAGTCCACCTCTTGCTTCGAGTCAGAACTACTGACTCCCTTGTAAAGGACAGAATGTGGCCAAAGTGATAGGATGTCCCTTCGGAGGTGAGTTTACAAAGAGACTGGTCTCCTCTTGGGCTTGCCCGCCCTCCGTCCCTCCCTCCCTCATCTGTTCCCAGGGAAGCCAGCTGCTCCTTGGGAGCTTTATGCTGGAGAGGCCCATGGGGCAAGGAATGACTCTTTCTTGCTTCCAGCAATGGAGGGCCTCTGGCTGCTCACAGCCAGCTGAGTGAGCTCAAAAGCAGACTTACCCCCAACAAGCCCGCAGATGACTGAAGATCCAGAGGCCCTCTGGACTGCAGCCTTGTGAGAGATCCTGAGCCACAGGGACCTGGCTAGTTGCACCTGGATGGCTGGCCCACAGAAACCATATCAGGTTATGAATGTTGTTTTAGGCCCATTGGTTCGGGGAAAACCTTCAAGAAAGACAGGAGTGGGAAGCCAAATGTTTGGCTTCTGACCCACCCCCCGTCTCCTGGGGTTGAAATTCCAGGGAAATCAAGAGATGGTAGAAACGCCTGAGAGATGAGGGTAAACAATGGAAGAGAGAGGACATCTATTCTGATCGCCATGGATCTCTCTGAGAGGACATCCTCCCACTTGATCCTCCTGTGTCGAAGGGTGGCAAATGCAGGGGGAGACACCTGGCAGTGTGGTCCAAGTCGGCTGAGAGCACTCGACCCAGCCCCACAGAGCCTCCTAGAAGGCAGAGAACGAGCCCGGAAGTTCCCTGGGGCCCCTAGAGAAGGCCCCGAGAGAATGAGATGAGTTGAAAGCCTGGGACCTGGTCGTTGGACTTCTAGACTGGAGGGGAGATGGCCTGTGGAAGGGCCACTGCCCGCAACCCTTGTTGGACCAGACCCCTCCTGTCTGCTTTGGGAGACTGGGGGTGAATATGAGAATGAATTCATGTAGAAGAGATGGTGTTCTGATGCTTGGTTTCAACTTCTTGAAATCCTTTCAACTTCTTGAAATCGTTGACATTCCTTTTCTCCTTGTCCCCAGGACCACCATGAATGGGAAGGGGCCTTCAAAGAAGCAAGATGAGAACATCTCTTACAAGGCTGTCCAGTGTCAATATCCAACCACTGCAGTCACTTCTACCCCCTTGGCAGCCCCACTGCTTCCATCAGGACACAGATCCGTTCCTGTACAGGTTTTGGAGCAAACGTAAGTTTGGATTTCTCTCAGAGAAATGCCAAGAGTGCAATGACTGGGGTCCTAGGGTGGTTGCAAGTCTAGTTTTCAGAGAAACTGTGTGGAGGGTTGGGTCACTATACTGTGCACCCGAAAAGCATATTCTACTGCTTGTTCCCTGGAATTTAACTCCAGGCCTTGAAAAAGAAAAGCAACTGTGAACTGTTTTCAAGAGGGAGCTCTATCATCTTCCATTCCCAACAGCGATGCAGGAGCGATCCAGTCGTTCCACATCCTGCCTTGCATTGGGGAGTGGGGTCTCTCTCTCCCTCTCGGGTGCATTTGGTTTGCATCATGGTGATAGGAGTGCAGTGAGAGCTCATTGGAGTTTGAATTTGAATTGCCCCGATGGTAACTTTTTATGGGATTTCCATCTGTATACTCTTTGTTAAAGGGTTTCGGTCTTTTGACAATTTTTTTTGTTTTTGTTCTTTTCAGACTGGATGGCTTGCTTCTTTGGGGGTCCACTTTTGAGGTTCTCTCCTTCCGACAGGAGTCCTTTATCAGGTATGTGGTTTGCACCTATTTTCTCCCAGTTTGTAGCTTCCCTTTTGGGTCTTCTTCACAAAGTGTTTCACACATGACAGACTTCCAATTCTGATTGTTGGATCATGTCTAATGAATCAACTCTTCTTGAACGGAACATGATTTGATGTCCAGTCGGAGGATTCTTTACCTAGCTGTCCATTCTGGACATTTTTTTCCCTAGAAGATTTATCATTTTACATAGAAGGCGGTGATTAATTTTGAGTTAATTTAACAAAATTTTTTTTCTTTTTGAGAGAGTGAGCATGCGCATGAGTGGGGCGTGGGGTGGAGGGAGAAGCGAAAAGAGCGTCCTTAAGCAGACTCCCCAGTGAGCTTGGAGCCTGATTTTGTCCCGGGACCCTGAGAGCATGACAAGAGCCGAAATTAAGAGCTGGCTGCCTCAGCGACTGAGTCACCCAGGCGCCACGAGTTCAGTTTTGTACAGAGGATGAGACTTCGATTGTGGTCCTCATCCTCCTCGTCCTCCACCTCCACCTCCTCCTCCTCTCTGCCCCTCCCTCTTCTTCTTCTCCTTCTTCTTCTTTGTCTCTGGAAGTCCACTTGCTCTAGCACCATTTCTTCAAAACGCTGTCACTCCTCCATTGAATTGCTTTTCCCCTTTGTCAGAATCCCATTGACATGTTGGTGGTTGGTCTCCTTCTGGGTTTGATCCTGTTCCACTTATCTATCTTTATACTGTTCCATTTGTCTATCCCTTTACCAACACCACACATTTTTGATTACTATAGCTGTAGATCTTGAAACTGGGTGGAAGGATTCCTTTGGTTTTCTTCTTTAGTTTTATTTTCTCATCTTTTTCTAGGTTCTGACGTGGAGAGCTTATTGTTTTGAGACTGGGAGAGACAGAGAGAGAGAGAGAGAGAGAAAGACAGGGAAGGGGTACAGAGAGAGAGAGAGAGAGAGACGGATTATTAAGCAGCCTCCATGCCCAGCAGCAGCACAATGCAGGTTCAGTCTCACAACCCCGAGTTTGATCATGACCCGAGTCAAAATCAAGAGTTGGACTAACTGACTGAGCCTCCCAGACGCTCCTCTTCCTTTCTAACATAGGCAGTGATTGCTCTACATGGTGCTGTCCATTGATTGTGCTGTGTCCCACACATTTTCATATGTTGTATGTTCATTTTCCTTCACTTCAATGCATTGAGATTTGATCTTTGATCTTTGATCATCTAGAAGGTTACTTTCTCAGTGTTTGGATATTTGTTAGTTTTCTCCTTTGGATACCTAGTTTGCTTTTAAGTATTTTTTTTAATGTTGAAATTGTACTTCCGAGAAATTGATCGATAGGGTTGTCTTTGTTTCAGGTGTACAATATAGCGATTCCCCTCCCCTACCCCACCTGCTGTCAGCTCCGGTTGCAGGCAGGGATGTGCTTTGGAGACTCAGGTGCACCTCCCCCACCCCTCCTCCCTTCAGCTCCTGTTGCCAGGCACTGGTTTGCGTTGGAGACGGAACCCTCGTAGGGGTTCCAAGCACTTCCTAGTGGCCCAGAAGACACTGGTGATCGGAGACCAAGCCACAAGGCTCTTTGGAGCCAGCTGGGGGCCATCCAAATGCCTCCCCACACAGTTCTGGAGCCGCTGTGGGCTGTCCTGGAGCAGCTGTGGGCTGCTGGGTTGGTGATATCCGAACGTTGGCCACATGTGCCACGAGTCTCTGGGTTTCGCTGGGAGAACCTGGTGTGCACTGCAGTGGTGGTGTTCCTGGGAAAGAGTGCACTCAGCTTCCGAAGAAGAAAGTGGCAGTGTGCCCAGAACGAGGATGTGTCTGGAAAAGGCATGGAGAAGACCGAACCGGACGCACAAGCCCGTGGAGCTGTCGCATCATCCGAGCCGAAGGCCAGTCCTCTCCCGTTCCAGCTACTTGCTCTGGCTGCCCTGAATCAAGATGCCGGGTATTGGTCAGTGGGAAACACCACGCAACTGCGGAAGGGAGTTCGGGAAAGGCTGTTGAAGAGCCCTCACCAGCTGCCTCATGAAAATCCCATCTGTGGAGCAGCCCAGGAAGATGGAGAAGCCCTGGTGAGGAAAACACCAGAAGGCTTCAAGGACAGCCGTGATCTGCAGGCAAGTGCAGACCCGCTGGTTCAGGAGATTGGCAGCTGTGGACAGAGAGTGCAGGACGAGGCAGGGCAGGCAGGCAGGCCAGAGCTTCCTGAAGGAGGAGTGCGGCGGCAGGCCAGCGCTGAGGGCCAGAGCCAACAGCACACCCTCAGCCAGATCCTCCTGAAGGGGATGCATGTGCTAGAGCTGCTTGGAGATCATCTGGAAGGTGGGGGCTCAAGGAGGCAGGTGGAGACTGGCTCTTCCTCCCCTGACCACGTGCCCTCAGGCGCGAGACCCGTGAACCAATTGAAGCCGTCCAGGGCACTGAAGAAGGCACGTCAGAGGAAAGAAGAGCTCCCAAGAAACCCAACAAGCCACCAAGCTGAGCAAGGACCTGTTCACCTTCGGAACACCCTCCTGGACGGTGAGATTCCGACGTTGTGCCTGAAGCTTGAGGCAGAGCCGAAGCTGTGCGAAGAGCACCTCAGACACCTGGAGAGGAAGATGATGGAGGAGAAGGCACGCTGCCTGCAAGTGAAGAACGAGCTTGCCAAGGTGCGCAGGAAGGCGGATGCTGCCCACTGGCACTTGGGCCTCTATAGGAACATGGCCGCCGACCTGCACCGAGAATGGCAGCAAATCGCCTCCTTGCATGAGCGGGAGCGCCTCCTGGTGGAGAAGAGGAGTGAGGAGAGCCAGAAGGCTGTCCTGTGGGCAGAGAGGGAGTTCCAAAGGCTCCAGGCCCAAAACCATTGCCTCAGGCAGAAGCTGGCCAACTCTGGGCCCAAGGTCCAGCCTGTCTCCGGGGGGCCTCCTGCTCCTGCTCCTGCTGTTCCGGGCACAGCCTCCAAATACCCTCAAGGGCCAAAGGCTCCCCTGAAACCCAGGAAGCCCAAGAAGGGAGCAAGGGTGCACTGGCCAGACTCCAAGTTCTCGGGTCCCCTGCAGGTCTGATTCCCTTGCCCAGCAGCCACCAACACTCACAACCAGAGCACAAAAGCTCCTGTGCTTACCCCTTCAGCCATACCCTGGCTCCTTTGACTTGAGATCCACCCCATCCTTTAGCCTGATGCTCCATATTCCCTGGAGCCCTATGAGTGTGAGAGAATATTTTTCAGTGTTCAGCGTAACACAAATAAAAATAAAAATATCCAATGGCTGAGACTACTGCTACTGAGAATGGATTTGATTAAGGGATTCTATGCCAAGCAAGGGACGGTTTGAAGTGTCTTGTATCGATCCCTTAATCGTCCCAATAACCCAGTGTGTCATGTCTGACTGAGGTTCAGACAGGGGAAACAACTTGCCCCAAGGTCACACAGCTAGTGAATTTCAGAGCTCCCGTTCCAAACCAGGGTTGTCTAATGATCACCTGCTGTGCCAATAACTTCTACTACTATGCCTACTACTGTTCTTCTTCTTCTTCTTCTTCTTCTTCTTCTTCTTCTTCTTCTTCTTCTTCTTCTT
Organism: Meles meles; assembly: GCF_922984935.1. Classification (NCBI taxonomy): domain Eukaryota; kingdom Metazoa; phylum Chordata; class Mammalia; order Carnivora; family Mustelidae; genus Meles; species Meles meles. Next base: position 84,441,664 of record NC_060066.1, read on the forward strand.
CTTCTTCTTTCTTCTTTCTTCTTTCTTCTTTCTTCTTTCTTCTTTCTTCTTTCTTCTTTCTTCTTTCTTCTTTCTTCCTTCTTCTTCTTCTTCTTCTTCTTCTTCTTCTTCTTCTTCTTCTTGACAGAAAGGGTGACGGCGCACACATACACACACACACACACAAAGGAACACACACACATGCAGGCGGGGGAGGGGCCGAGTTAGAGAGATTCCTCGACAGGCTTGGGACTCAAGTGCTGAACCAGACGCTGGTCTGGATTTCCCAGATCACGTGATCAGCCCTGAACCGAAATCAGGAGCCAGACACTGAACTGACAGGCACCCTTGGGCAAGGAACTTCTAGGCAAGCTGCTGAAGGATCCCAGAAGGGCTTGGTAAAATGTTCCCCTCGTTCACGTCCTAGGATGTGATGATTCTATGCAAAGATAATAGTGCATATAATATAATCTAACATAATATATAATAATAGAAGGATGCAGAGATTATAGTGGTGGCTAGCTGAGGTCAAGTCCCAGCCAAGTAGGGAGGGCAGCCTTTAAGGGTCTCCAACGATTCCCATCTTGGGTACACATCGTTTTGTGTTCCATAGTCCACCTCTTGCTTCGAGTCAGAACTACTGACTCCCTTGTAAAGGACAGAATGTGGCCAAAGTGATAGGATGTCCCTTCGGAGGTGAGTTTACAAAGAGACTGGTCTCCTCTTGGGCTTGCCCGCCCTCCGTCCCTCCCTCCCTCATCTGTTCCCAGGGAAGCCAGCTGCTCCTTGGGAGCTTTATGCTGGAGAGGCCCATGGGGCAAGGAATGACTCTTTCTTGCTTCCAGCAATGGAGGGCCTCTGGCTGCTCACAGCCAGCTGAGTGAGCTCAAAAGCAGACTTACCCCCAACAAGCCCGCAGATGACTGAAGATCCAGAGGCCCTCTGGACTGCAGCCTTGTGAGAGATCCTGAGCCACAGGGACCTGGCTAGTTGCACCTGGATGGCTGGCCCACAGAAACCATATCAGGTTATGAATGTTGTTTTAGGCCCATTGGTTCGGGGAAAACCTTCAAGAAAGACAGGAGTGGGAAGCCAAATGTTTGGCTTCTGACCCACCCCCCGTCTCCTGGGGTTGAAATTCCAGGGAAATCAAGAGATGGTAGAAACGCCTGAGAGATGAGGGTAAACAATGGAAGAGAGAGGACATCTATTCTGATCGCCATGGATCTCTCTGAGAGGACATCCTCCCACTTGATCCTCCTGTGTCGAAGGGTGGCAAATGCAGGGGGAGACACCTGGCAGTGTGGTCCAAGTCGGCTGAGAGCACTCGACCCAGCCCCACAGAGCCTCCTAGAAGGCAGAGAACGAGCCCGGAAGTTCCCTGGGGCCCCTAGAGAAGGCCCCGAGAGAAGGAGATGAGTTGAAAGCCTGGGACCTGGTCGTTGGACTTCTAGACTGGAGGGGAGATGGCCTGTGGAAGGGCCACTGCCCGCAACCCTTGTTGGACCAGACCCCTCCTGTCTGCTTTGGGAGACTGGGGGTGAATATGAGAATGAATTCATGTAGAAGAGATGGTGTTCTGATGCTTGGTTTCAACTTCTTGAAATCCTTTCAACTTCTTGAAATCGTTGACATTCCTTTTCTCCTTGTCCCCAGGACCACCATGAATGGGAAGGGGCCTTCAAAGAAGCAAGATGAGAACATCTCTTACAAGGCTGTCCAGTGTCAATATCCAACCACTGCAGTCACTTCTACCCCCTTGGCAGCCCCACTGCTTCCATCAGGACACAGATCCGTTCCTGTACAGGTTTTGGAGCAAACGTAAGTTTGGATTTCTCGCAGAGAAATGCCAAGAGTGCAATGACTGGGGTCCTAGGGTGGTTGCAAGTCTAGATTTCAGAGAAACTGTGTGGAGGGTTGGGTCACTATCCTGTGCACCCGAAAAGCATATTCTACTGCTTGTTCCCTGGAATTTAACTCCAGGCCTTGAAAAAGAAAAGCAACTGTGAACTGTTTTCAAGAGGGAGCTCTATCATCTTCCATTCCCAACAGCGATGCAGGAGCGATCCAGTCGTTCCACATCCTGCCTTGCATTGGGGAGTGGGGTCTCTCTCTCCCTCTCGGGTGCATTTGGTTTGCATCATGGTGATAGGAGTGCAGTGAGAGCTCATTGGAGTTTGAATTTGAATTGCCCCGATGGTAACTTTTTATGGGATTTCCATCTGTATACTCTTTGTTAAAGGGTTTCGGTCTTTTGACAATTTTTTTTGTTTTTGTTCTTTTCAGACTGGATGGCTTGCTTCTTTGGGGGTCCACTTTTGAGGTTCTCTCCTTCCGACAGGAGTCCTTTATCAGGTATGTGGTTTGCACCTATTTTCTCCCAGTTTGTAGCTTCCCTTTTGGGTCTTCTTCACAAAGTGTTTCACACATGACAGACTTCCAATTCTGATTGTTGGATCATGTCTAATGAATCAACTCTTCTTGAACGGAACATGATTTGATGTCCAGTCGGAGGATTCTTTACCTAGCTGTCCATTCTGGACATTTTTTTCCCTAGAAGATTTATCATTTTACATAGAAGGCGGTGATTAATTTTGAGTTAATTTAACAAAATTTTTTTTCTTTTTGAGAGAGTGAGCATGCGCATGAGTGGGGCGTGGGGTGGAGGGAGAAGCGAAAAGAGCGTCCTTAAGCAGACTCCCCAGTGAGCTTGGAGCCTGATTTTGTCCCGGGACCCTGAGAGCATGACAAGAGCCGAAATTAAGAGCTGGCTGCCTCAGCGACTGAGTCACCCAGGCGCCACGAGTTCAGTTTTGTACAGAGGATGAGACTTCGATTGTGGTCCTCATCCTCCTCGTCCTCCACCTCCACCTCCTCCTCCTCTCTGCCCCTCCCTCTTCTTCTTCTCCTTCTTCTTCTTTGTCTCTGGAAGTCCACTTGCTCTAGCACCATTTCTTCAAAACGCTGTCACTCCTCCATTGAATTGCTTTTCCCCTTTGTCAGAATCCCATTGACATGTTGGTGGTTGGTCTCCTTCTGGGTTTGATCCTGTTCCACTTATCTATCTTTATACTGTTCCATTTGTCTATCCCTTTACCAACACCACACATTTTTGATTACTATAGCTGTAGATCTTGAAACTGGGTGGAAGGATTCCTTTGGTTTTCTTCTTTAGTTTTATTTTCTCATCTTTTTCTAGGTTCTGACGTGGAGAGCTTATTGTTTTGAGACTGGGAGAGACAGAGAGAGAGAGAGAGAGAGAAAGACAGGGAAGGGGTACAGAGAGAGAGAGAGAGAGAGACGGATTATTAAGCAGCCTCCATGCCCAGCAGCAGCACAATGCAGGTTCAGTCTCACAACCCCGAGTTTGATCATGACCCGAGTCAAAATCAAGAGTTGGACTAACTGACTGAGCCTCCCAGACGCTCCTCTTCCTTTCTAACATAGGCAGTGATTGCTCTACATGGTGCTGTCCATTGATTGTGCTGTGTCCCACACATTTTCATATGTTGTATGTTCATTTTCCTTCACTTCAATGCATTGAGATTTGATCTTTGATCTTTGATCATCTAGAAGGTTACTTTCTCAGTGTTTGGATATTTGTTAGTTTTCTCCTTTGGATACCTAGTTTGCTTTTAAGTATTTTTTTTAATGTTGAAATTGTACTTCCGAGAAATTGATCGATAGGGTTGTCTTTGTTTCAGGTGTACAATATAGCGATTCCCCTCCCCTACCCCACCTGCTGTCAGCTCCGGTTGCAGGCAGGGATGTGCTTTGGAGACTCAGGTGCACCTCCCCCACCCCTCCTCCCTTCAGCTCCTGTTGCCAGGCACTGGTTTGCGTTGGAGACGGAACCCTCGTAGGGGTTCCAAGCACTTCCTAGTGGCCCAGAAGACACTGGTGATCGGAGACCAAGCCACAAGGCTCTTTGGAGCCAGCTGGGGGCCATCCAAATGCCTCCCCACACAGTTCTGGAGCCGCTGTGGGCTGTCCTGGAGCAGCTGTGGGCTGCTGGGTTGGTGATATCCGAACGTTGGCCACATGTGCCACGAGTCTCTGGGTTTCGCTGGGAGATCCTGGTGTGCACTGCAGTGGTGGTGTTCCTGGGAAAGAGTGCACTCAGCTTCCGAAGAAGAAAGTGGCAGTGTGCCCAGAACGAGGATGTGTCTGGAAAAGGCATGGAGAAGACCGAACCGGACGCACAAGCCCGTGGAGCTGTCGCATCATCCGAGCCGAAGGCCAGTCCTCTCCCGTTCCAGCTACTTGCTCTGGCTGCCCTGAATCAAGATGCCGGGTATTGGTCAGTGGGAAACACCACGCAACTGCGGAAGGGAGTTCGGGAAAGGCTGTTGAAGAGCCCTCACCAGCTGCCTCATGAAAATCCCATCTGTGGAGCAGCCCAGGAAGATGGAGAAGCCCTGGTGAGGAAAACACCAGAAGGCTTCAAGGACAGCCGTGATCTGCAGGCAAGTGCAGACCCGCTGGTTCAGGAGATTGGCAGCTGTGGACAGAGAGTGCAGGACGAGGCAGGGCAGGCAGGCAGGCCAGAGCTTCCTGAAGGAGGAGTGCGGCGGCAGGCCAGCGCTGAGGGCCAGAGCCAACAGCACACCCTCAGCCAGATCCTCCTGAAGGGGATGCATGTGCTAGAGCTGCTTGGAGATCATCTGGAAGGTGGGGGCTCAAGGAGGCAGGTGGAGACTGGCTCTTCCTCCCCTGACCACGTGCCCTCAGGCGCGAGACCCGTGAACCAATTGAAGCCGTCCAGGGCACTGAAGAAGGCACGTCAGAGGAAAGAAGAGCTCCCAAGAAACCCAACAAGCCACCAAGCTGAGCAAGGACCTGTTCACCTTCGGAACACCCTCCTGGACGGTGAGATTCCGACGTTGTGCCTGAAGCTTGAGGCAGAGCCGAAGCTGTGCGAAGAGCACCTCAGACACCTGGAGAGGAAGATGATGGAGGAGAAGGCACGCTGCCTGCAAGTGAAGAACGAGCTTGCCAAGGTGCGCAGGAAGGCGGATGCTGCCCACTGGCACTTGGGCCTCTATAGGAACATGGCCGCCGACCTGCACCGAGAATGGCAGCAAATCGCCTCCTTGCATGAGCGGGAGCGCCTCCTGGTGGAGAAGAGGAGTGAGGAGAGCCAGAAGGCTGTCCTGTGGGCAGAGAGGGAGTTCCAAAGGCTCCAGGCCCAAAACCATTGCCTCAGGCAGAAGCTGGCCAACTCTGGGCCCAAGGTCCAGCCTGTCTCCGGGGGGCCTCCTGCTCCTGCTCCTGCTGTTCCGGGCACAGCCTCCAAATACCCTCAAGGGCCAAAGGCTCCCCTGAAACCCAGGAAGCCCAAGAAGGGAGCAAGGGTGCACTGGCCAGACTCCAAGTTCTCGGGTCCCCTGCAGGTCTGATTCCCTTGCCCAGCAGCCACCAACACTCACAACCAGAGCACAAAAGCTCCTGTGCTTACCCCTTCAGCCATACCGACTTGAGATCCACCCCATCCTTTAGCCTGATGCTCCATATTCCCTGGAGCCCTATGAGTGTGAGAGAATATTTTTCAGTGTTCAGCGTAACACAAATAAAAATAAAAATATCCAATGGCTGAGACTACTGCTACTGAGAATGGATTTGATTAAGGGATTCTATGCCAAGCAAGGGACGGTTTGAAGTGTCTTGTATCGATCCCTTAATCGTCCCAATAACCCAGTGTGTCATGTCTGACTGAGGTTCAGACAGGGGAAACAACTTGCCCCAAGGTCACACAGCTAGTGAATTTCAGAGCTCCCGTTCCAAACCAGGGTTGTCTAATGATCACCTGCTGTGCCAATAACTTCTACTACTATGCCTACTACTGTTCTTCTTCTTCTTCTTCTTCTTCTTCTTCTTCTTCTTCTTCTTCTTCTTCTTCTTTCTTCTTTCTTCTTTCTTCTTTCTTCTTTCTTCTTTCTTCTTTCTTCTTTCTTCTTTCTTCTTTCTTCTTTCTTCTTTCTTCTTTCTTCTTTCTTCCTTCTTCTTCTTCTTCTTCTTCTTCTTCTTCTTCTTCTTCTTCTTCTTCTTCTTCTTCTTCTTCTTCTTCTTGACAGAAAGGGTGACGGCGCACACATACACACACACACACACAAAGGAACACACACACATGCAGGCGGGGGAGGGGCCGAGTTAGAGAGATTCCTCGACAGGCTTGGGACTCAAGTGCTGAACCAGACGCTGGTCTGGATTTCCCAGATCACGTGATCAGCCCTGAACCGAAATCAGGAGCCAGACACTGAACTGACAGGCACCCTTGGGCAAGGAACTTCTAGGCAAGCTGCTGAAGGATCCCAGAAGGGCTTGGTAAAATGTTCCCCTCGTTCACGTCCTAGGATGTGATGATTCTATGCAAAGATAATAGTGCATATAATATAATCTAACATAATATATAATAATAGAAGGATGCAGAGATTATAGTGGTGGCTAGCTGAGGTCAAGTCCCAGCCAAGTAGGGAGGGCAGCCTTTAAGGGTCTCCAACGATTCCCATCTTGGGTACACATCGTTTTGTGTTCCATAGTCCACCTCTTGCTTCGAGTCAGAACTACTGACTCCCTTGTAAAGGACAGAATGTGGCCAAAGTGATAGGATGTCCCTTCGGAGGTGAGTTTACAAAGAGACTGGTCTCCTCTTGGGCTTGCCCGCCCTCCGTCCCTCCCTCCCTCATCTGTTCCCAGGGAAGCCAGCTGCTCCTTGGGAGCTTTATGCTGGAGAGGCCCATGGGGCAAGGAATGACTCTTTCTTGCTTCCAGCAATGGAGGGCCTCTGGCTGCTCACAGCCAGCTGAGTGAGCTCAAAAGCAGACTTACCCCCAACAAGCCCGCAGATGACTGAAGATCCAGAGGCCCTCTGGACTGCAGCCTTGTGAGAGATCCTGAGCCACAGGGACCTGGCTAGTTGCACCTGGATGGCTGGCCCACAGAAACCATATCAGGTTATGAATGTTGTTTTAGGCCCATTGGTTCGGGGAAAACCTTCAAGAAAGACAGGAGTGGGAAGCCAAATGTTTGGCTTCTGACCCACCCCCCGTCTCCTGGGGTTGAAATTCCAGGGAAATCAAGAGATGGTAGAAACGCCTGAGAGATGAGGGTAAACAATGGAAGAGAGAGGACATCTATTCTGATCGCCATGGATCTCTCTGAGAGGACATCCTCCCACTTGATCCTCCTGTGTCGAAGGGTGGCAAATGCAGGGGGAGACACCTGGCAGTGTGGTCCAAGTCGGCTGAGAGCACTCGACCCAGCCCCACAGAGCCTCCTAGAAGGCAGAGAACGAGCCCGGAAGTTCCCTGGGGCCCCTAGAGAAGGCCCCGAGAGAAGGAGATGAGTTGAAAGCCTGGGACCTGGTCGTTGGACTTCTAGACTGGAGGGGAGATGGCCTGTGGAAGGGCCACTGCCCGCAACCCTTGTTGGACCAGACCCCTCCTGTCTGCTTTGGGAGACTGGGGGTGAATATGAGAATGAATTCATGTAGAAGAGATGGTGTTCTGATGCTTGGTTTCAACTTCTTGAAATCCTTTCAACTTCTTGAAATCGTTGACATTCCTTTTCTCCTTGTCCCCAGGACCACCATGAATGGGAAGGGGCCTTCAAAGAAGCAAGATGAGAACATCTCTTACAAGGCTGTCCAGTGTCAATATCCAACCACTGCAGTCACTTCTACCCCCTTGGCAGCCCCACTGCTTCCATCAGGACACAGATCCGTTCCTGTACAGGTTTTGGAGCAAACGTAAGTTTGGATTTCTCTCAGAGAAATGCCAAGAGTGCAATGACTGGGGTCCTAGGGTGGTTGCAAGTCTAGTTTTCAGAGAAACTGTGTGGAGGGTTGGGTCACTATACTGTGCACCCGAAAAGCATATTCTACTGCTTGTTCCCTGGAATTTAACTCCAGGCCTTGAAAAAGAAAAGCAACTGTGAACTGTTTTCAAGAGGGAGCTCTATCATCTTCCATTCCCAACAGCGATGCAGGAGCGATCCAGTCGTTCCACATCCTGCCTTGCATTGGGGAGTGTGGGGTCTCTCTCTCCCTCTCGGGTGCATTTGGTTTGCATCATGGTGATAGGAGTGCAGTGAGAGCTCATTGGAGTTTGAATTTGAATTGCCCCGATGGTAACTTTTTATGGGATTTCCATCTGTATACTCTTTGTTAAAGGGTTTCGGTCTTTTGACAATTTTTTTTGTTTTTGTTCTTTTCAGACTGGATGGCTTGCTTCTTTGGGGGTCCACTTTTGAGGTTCTCTCCTTCCGACAGGAGTCCTTTATCAGGTATGTGGTTTGCACCTATTTTCTCCCAGTTTGTAGCTTCCCTTTTGGGTCTTCTTCACAAAGTGTTTCACACATGACAGACTTCCAATTCTGATTGTTGGATCATGTCTAATGAATCAACTCTTCTTGAACGGAACATGATTTGATGTCCAGTCGGAGGATTCTTTACCTAGCTGTCCATTCTGGACATTTTTTTCCCTAGAAGATTTATCATTTTACATAGAAGGCGGTGATTAATTTTGAGTTAATTTAACAAAATTTTTTTTCTTTTTGAGAGAGTGAGCATGCGCATGAGTGGGGCGTGGGGTGGAGGGAGAAGCGAAAAGAGCGTCCTTAAGCAGACTCCCCAGTGAGCTTGGAGCCTGATTTTGTCCCGGGACCCTGAGAGCATGACAAGAGCCGAAATTAAGAGCTGGCTGCCTCAGCGACTGAGTCACCCAGGCGCCACGAGTTCAGTTTTGTACAGAGGATGAGACTTCGATTGTGGTCCTCATCCTCCTCGTCCTCCACCTCCACCTCCTCCTCCTCTCTGCCCCTCCCTCTTCTTCTTCTCCTTCTTCTTCTTTGTCTCTGGAAGTCCACTTGCTCTAGCACCATTTCTTCAAAACGCTGTCACTCCTCCATTGAATTGCTTTTCCCCTTTGTCAGAATCCCATTGACATGTTGGTGGTTGGTCTCCTTCTGGGTTTGATCCTGTTCCACTTATCTATCTTTATACTGTTCCATTTGTCTATCCCTTTACCAACACCACACATTTTTGATTACTATAGCTGTAGATCTTGAAACTGGGTGGAAGGATTCCTTTGGTTTTCTTCTTTAGTTTTATTTTCTCATCTTTTTCTAGGTTCTGACGTGGAGAGCTTATTGTTTTGAGACTGGGAGAGACAGAGAGAGAGAGAGAGAGAGAAAGACAGGGAAGGGGTACAGAGAGAGAGAGAGAGAGAGACGGATTATTAAGCAGCCTCCATGCCCAGCAGCAGCACAATGCAGGTTCAGTCTCACAACCCCGAGTTTGATCATGACCCGAGTCAAAATCAAGAGTTGGACTAACTGACTGAGCCTCCCAGACGCTCCTCTTCCTTTCTAACATAGGCAGTGATTGCTCTACATGGTGCTGTCCATTGATTGTGCTGTGTCCCACACATTTTCATATGTTGTATGTTCATTTTCCTTCACTTCAATGCATTGAGATTTGATCTTTGATCTTTGATCATCTAGAAGGTTACTTTCTCAGTGTTTGGATATTTGTTAGTTTTCTCCTTTGGATACCTAGTTTGCTTTTAAGTATTTTTTTTAATGTTGAAATTGTACTTCCGAGAAATTGATCGATAGGGTTGTCTTTGTTTCAGGTGTACAATATAGCGATTCCCCTCCCCTACCCCACCTGCTGTCAGCTCCGGTTGCAGGCAGGGATGTGCTTTGGAGACTCAGGTGCACCTCCCCCACCCCTCCTCCCTTCAGCTCCTGTTGCCAGGCACTGGTTTGCGTTGGAGACGGAACCCTCGTAGGGGTTCCAAGCACTTCCTAGTGGCCCAGAAGACACTGGTGATCGGAGACCAAGCCACAAGGCTCTTTGGAGCCAGCTGGGGGCCATCCAAATGCCTCCCCACACAGTTCTGGAGCCGCTGTGGGCTGTCCTGGAGCAGCTGTGGGCTGCTGGGTTGGTGATATCCGAACGTTGGCCACATGTGCCACGAGTCTCTGGGTTTCGCTGGGAGATCCTGGTGTGCACTGCAGTGGTGGTGTTCCTGGGAAAGAGTGCACTCAGCTTCCGAAGAAGAAAGTGGCAGTGTGCCCAGAACGAGGATGTGTCTGGAAAAGGCATGGAGAAGACCGAACCGGACGCACAAGCCCGTGGAGCTGTCGCATCATCCGAGCCGAAGGCCAGTCCTCTCCCGTTCCAGCTACTTGCTCTGGCTGCCCTGAATCAAGATGCCGGGTATTGGTCAGTGGGAAACACCACGCAACTGCGGAAGGGAGTTCGGGAAAGGCTGTTGAAGAGCCCTCACCAGCTGCCTCATGAAAATCCCATCTGTGGAGCAGCCCAGGAAGATGGAGAAGCCCTGGTGAGGAAAACACCAGAAGGCTTCAAGGACAGCCGTGATCTGCAGGCAAGTGCAGACCCGCTGGTTCAGGAGATTGGCAGCTGTGGACAGAGAGTGCAGGACGAGGCAGGGCAGGCAGGCAGGCCAGAGCTTCCTGAAGGAGGAGTGCGGCGGCAGGCCAGCGCTGAGGGCCAGAGCCAACAGCACACCCTCAGCCAGATCCTCCTGAAGGGGATGCATGTGCTAGAGCTGCTTGGAGATCATCTGGAAGGTGGGGGCTCAAGGAGGCAGGTGGAGACTGGCTCTTCCTCCCCTGACCACGTGCCCTCAGGCGCGAGCCCCGTGAACCAATTGAAGCCGTCCAGGGCACTGAAGAAGGCACGTCAGAGGAAAGAAGAGCTCCCAAGAAACCCAACAAGCCACCAAGCTGAGCAAGGACCTGTTCACCTTCGGAACACCCTCCTGGACGGTGAGATTCCGACGTTGTGCCTGAAGCTTGAGGCAGAGCCGAAGCTGTGCGAAGAGCACCTCAGACACCTGGAGAGGAAGATGATGGAGGAGAAGGCACGCTGCCTGCAAGTGAAGAACGAGCTTGCCAAGGTGCGCAGGAAGGCGGATGCTGCCCACTGGCACTTGGGCCTCTATAGGAACATGGCCGCCGACCTGCACCGAGAATGGCAGCAAATCGCCTCCTTGCATGAGCGGGAGCGCCTCCTGGTGGAGAAGAGGAGTGAGGAGAGCCAGAAGGCTGTCCTGTGGGCAGAGAGGGAGTTCCAAAGGCTCCAGGCCCAAAACCATTGCCTCAGGCAGAAGCTGGCCAACTCTGGGCCCAAGGTCCAGCCTGTCTCCGGGGGGCCTCCTGCTCCTGCTCCTGCTGTTCCGGGCACAGCCTCCAAATACCCTCAAGGGCCAAAGGCTCCCCTGAAACCCAGGAAGCCCAAGAAGGGAGCAAGGGTGCACTGGCCAGACTCCAAGTTCTCGGGTCCCCTGCAGGTCTGATTCCCTTGCCCAGCAGCCACCAACACTCACAACCAGAGCACAAAAGCTCCTGTGCTTACCCCTTCAGCCATACCCATGGCTCCTTTGACTTGAGATCCACCCCATCCTTTAGCCTGATGCTCCATATTCCCTGGAGCCCTATGAGTGTGAGAGAATATTTTTCAGTGTTCAGCGTAACACAAATAAAAATAAAAATATCCAATGGCTGAGACTACTGCTACTGAGAATGGATTTGATTAAGGGATTCTATGCCAAGCAAGGGACGGTTTGAAGTGTCTTGTATCGATCCCTTAATCGTCCCAATAACCCAGTGTGTCATGTCTGACTGAGGTTCAGACAGGGGAAACAACTTGCCCCAAGGTCACACAGCTAGTGAATTTCAGAGCTCCCGTTCCAAACCAGGGTTGTCTAATGATCACCTGCTGTGCCAATAACTTCTACTACTATGCCTACTACTGTTCTTCTTCTTCTTCTTCTTCTTCTTCTTCTTCTTCTTCTTCTTCTTCTTCTTCTTCTTTCTTCTTTCTTCTTTCTTCTTTCTTCTTTCTTCTTTCTTCTTTCTTCTTTCTTCTTTCTTCTTTCTTCTTTCTTCCTTCTTCTTCTTCTTCTTCTTCTTCTTCTTCTTCTTCTTCTTCTTCTTCTTGACAGAAAGGGTGACGGCGCACACATACACACACACACACACAAAGGAACACACACACATGCAGGCGGGGGAGGGGCCGAGTTAGAGAGATTCCTCGACAGGCTTGGGACTCAAGTGCTGAACCAGACGCTGGTCTGGATTTCCCAGATCACGTGATCAGCCCTGAACCGAAATCAGGAGCCAGACACTGAACTGACAGGCACCCTTGGGCAAGGAACTTCTAGGCAAGCTGCTGAAGGATCCCAGAAGGGCTTGGTAAAATGTTCCCCTCGTTCACGTCCTAGGATGTGATGATTCTATGCAAAGATAATAGTGCATATAATATAATCTAACATAATATATAATAATAGAAGGATGCAGAGATTATAGTGGTGGCTAGCTGAGGTCAAGTCCCAGCCAAGTAGGGAGGGCAGCCTTTAAGGGTCTCCAACGATTCCCATCTTGGGTACACATCGTTTTGTGTTCCATAGTCCACCTCTTGCTTCGAGTCAGAACTACTGACTCCCTTGTAAAGGACAGAATGTGGCCAAAGTGATAGGATGTCCCTTCGGAGGTGAGTTTACAAAGAGACTGGTCTCCTCTTGGGCTTGCCCGCCCTCCGTCCCTCCCTCCCTCATCTGTTCCCAGGGAAGCCAGCTGCTCCTTGGGAGCTTTATGCTGGAGAGGCCCATGGGGCAAGGAATGACTCTTTCTTGCTTCCAGCAATGGAGGGCCTCTGGCTGCTCACAGCCAGCTGAGTGAGCTCAAAAGCAGACTTACCCCCAACAAGCCCGCAGATGACTGAAGATCCAGAGGCCCTCTGGACTGCAGCCTTGTGAGAGATCCTGAGCCACAGGGACCTGGCTAGTTGCACCTGGATGGCTGGCCCACAGAAACCATATCAGGTTATGAATGTTGTTTTAGGCCCATTGGTTCGGGGAAAACCTTCAAGAAAGACAGGAGTGGGAAGCCAAATGTTTGGCTTCTGACCCACCCCCCGTCTCCTGGGGTTGAAATTCCAGGGAAATCAAGAGATGGTAGAAACGCCTGAGAGATGAGGGTAAACAATGGAAGAGAGAGGACATCTATTCTGATCGCCATGGATCTCTCTGAGAGGACATCCTCCCACTTGATCCTCCTGTGTCGAAGGGTGGCAAATGCAGGGGGAGACACCTGGCAGTGTGGTCCAAGTCGGCTGAGAGCACTCGACCCAGCCCCACAGAGCCTCCTAGAAGGCAGAGAACGAGCCCGGAAGTTCCCTGGGGCCCCTAGAGAAGGCCCCGAGAGAAGGAGATGAGTTGAAAGCCTGGGACCTGGTCGTTGGACTTCTAGACTGGAGGGGAGATGGCCTGTGGAAGGGCCACTGCCCGCAACCCTTGTTGGACCAGACCCCTCCTGTCTGCTTTGGGAGACTGGGGGTGAATATGAGAATGAATTCATGTAGAAGAGATGGTGTTCTGATGCTTGGTTTCAACTTCTTGAAATCCTTTCAACTTCTTGAAATCGTTGACATTCCTTTTCTCCTTGTCCCCAGGACCACCATGAATGGGAAGGGGCCTTCAAAGAAGCAAGATGAGAACATCTCTTACAAGGCTGTCCAGTGTCAATATCCAACCACTGCAGTCACTTCTACCCCCTTGGCAGCCCCACTGCTTCCATCAGGACACAGATCCGTTCCTGTACAGGTTTTGGAGCAAACGTAAGTTTGGATTTCTCTCAGAGAAATGCCAAGAGTGCAATGACTGGGGTCCTAGGGTGGTTGCAAGTCTAGTTTTCAGAGAAACTGTGTGGAGGGTTGGGTCACTATACTGTGCACCCGAAAAGCATATTCTACTGCTTGTTCCCTGGAATTTAACTCCAGGCCTTGAAAAAGAAAAGCAACTGTGAACTGTTTTCAAGAGGGAGCTCTATCATCTTCCATTCCCAACAGCGATGCAGGAGCGATCCAGTCGTTCCACATCCTGCCTTGCATTGGGGAGTGGGGTCTCTCTCTCCCTCTCGGGTGCATTTGGTTTGCATCATGGTGATAGGAGTGCAGTGAGAGCTCATTGGAGTTTGAATTTGAATTGCCCCGATGGTAACTTTTTATGGGATTTCCATCTGTATACTCTTTGTTAAAGGGTTTCGGTCTTTTGACAATTTTTTTTGTTTTTGTTCTTTTCAGACTGGATGGCTTGCTTCTTTGGGGGTCCACTTTTGAGGTTCTCTCCTTCCGACAGGAGTCCTTTTTATCAGGTATGTGGTTTGCACCTATTTTCTCCCAGTTTGTAGCTTCCCTTTTGGGTCTTCTTCACAAAGTGTTTCACACATGACAGACTTCCAATTCTGATTGTTGGATCATGTCTAATGAATCAACTCTTCTTGAACGGAACATGATTTGATGTCCAGTCGGAGGATTCTTTACCTAGCTGTCCATTCTGGACATTTTTTTCCCTAGAAGATTTATCATTTTACATAGAAGGCGGTGATTAATTTTGAGTTAATTTAACAAAATTTTTTTTCTTTTTGAGAGAGTGAGCATGCGCATGAGTGGGGCGTGGGGTGGAGGGAGAAGCGAAAAGAGCGTCCTTAAGCAGACTCCCCAGTGAGCTTGGAGCCTGATTTTGTCCCGGGACCCTGAGAGCATGACAAGAGCCGAAATTAAGAGCTGGCTGCCTCAGCGACTGAGTCACCCAGGCGCCACGAGTTCAGTTTTGTACAGAGGATGAGACTTCGATTGTGGTCCTCATCCTCCTCGTCCTCCACCTCCACCTCCTCCTCCTCTCTGCCCCTCCCTCTTCTTCTTCTCCTTCTTCTTCTTTGTCTCTGGAAGTCCACTTGCTCTAGCACCATTTCTTCAAAACGCTGTCACTCCTCCATTGAATTGCTTTTCCCCTTTGTCAGAATCCCATTGACATGTTGGTGGTTGGTCTCCTTCTGGGTTTGATCCTGTTCCACTTATCTATCTTTATACTGTTCCATTTGTCTATCCCTTTACCAACACCACACATTTTTGATTACTATAGCTGTAGATCTTGAAACTGGGTGGAAGGATTCCTTTGGTTTTCTTCTTTAGTTTTATTTTCTCATCTTTTTCTAGGTTCTGACGTGGAGAGCTTATTGTTTTGAGACTGGGAGAGACAGAGAGAGAGAGAGAGAGAGAAAGACAGGGAAGGGGTACAGAGAGAGAGAGAGAGAGAGACGGATTATTAAGCAGCCTCCATGCCCAGCAGCAGCACAATGCAGGTTCAGTCTCACAACCCCGAGTTTGATCATGACCCGAGTCAAAATCAAGAGTTGGACTAACTGACTGAGCCTCCCAGACGCTCCTCTTCCTTTCTAACATAGGCAGTGATTGCTCTACATGGTGCTGTCCATTGATTGTGCTGTGTCCCACACATTTTCATATGTTGTATGTTCATTTTCCTTCACTTCAATGCATTGAGATTTGATCTTTGATCTTTGATCATCTAGAAGGTTACTTTCTCAGTGTTTGGATATTTGTTAGTTTTCTCCTTTGGATACCTAGTTTGCTTTTAAGTATTTTTTTTAATGTTGAAATTGTACTTCCGAGAAATTGATCGATAGGGTTGTCTTTGTTTCAGGTGTACAATATAGCGATTCCCCTCCCCTACCCCACCTGCTGTCAGCTCCGGTTGCAGGCAGGGATGTGCTTTGGAGACTCAGGTGCACCTCCCCCACCCCTCCTCCCTTCAGCTCCTGTTGCCAGGCACTGGTTTGCGTTGGAGACGGAACCCTCGTAGGGGTTCCAAGCACTTCCTAGTGGCCCAGAAGACACTGGTGATCGGAGACCAAGCCACAAGGCTCTTTGGAGCCAGCTGGGGGCCATCCAAATGCCTCCCCACACAGTTCTGGAGCCGCTGTGGGCTGTCCTGGAGCAGCTGTGGGCTGCTGGGTTGGTGATATCCGAACGTTGGCCACATGTGCCACGAGTCTCTGGGTTTCGCTGGGAGATCCTGGTGTGCACTGCAGTGGTGGTGTTCCTGGGAAAGAGTGCACTCAGCTTCCGAAGAAGAAAGTGGCAGTGTGCCCAGAACGAGGATGTGTCTGGAAAAGGCATGGAGAAGACCGAACCGGACGCACAAGCCCGTGGAGCTGTCGCATCATCCGAGCCGAAGGCCAGTCCTCTCCCGTTCCAGCTACTTGCTCTGGCTGCCCTGAATCAAGATGCCGGGTATTGGTCAGTGGGAAACACCACGCAACTGCGGAAGGGAGTTCGGGAAAGGCTGTTGAAGAGCCCTCACCAGCTGCCTCATGAAAATCCCATCTGTGGAGCAGCCCAGGAAGATGGAGAAGCCCTGGTGAGGAAAACACCAGAAGGCTTCAAGGACAGCCGTGATCTGCAGGCAAGTGCAGACCCGCTGGTTCAGGAGATTGGCAGCTGTGGACAGAGAGTGCAGGACGAGGCAGGGCAGGCAGGCAGGCCAGAGCTTCCTGAAGGAGGAGTGCGGCGGCAGGCCAGCGCTGAGGGCCAGAGCCAACAGCACACCCTCAGCCAGATCCTCCTGAAGGGGATGCATGTGCTAGAGCTGCTTGGAGATCATCTGGAAGGTGGGGGCTCAAGGAGGCAGGTGGAGACTGGCTCTTCCTCCCCTGACCACGTGCCCTCAGGCGCGAGCCCCGTGAACCAATTGAAGCCGTCCAGGGCACTGAAGAAGGCACGTCAGAGGAAAGAAGAGCTCCCAAGAAACCCAACAAGCCACCAAGCTGAGCAAGGACCTGTTCACCTTCGGAACACCCTCCTGGACGGTGAGATTCCGACGTTGTGCCTGAAGCTTGAGGCAGAGCCGAAGCTGTGCGAAGAGCACCTCAGACACCTGGAGAGGAAGATGATGGAGGAGAAGGCACGCTGCCTGCAAGTGAAGAACGAGCTTGCCAAGGTGCGCAGGAAGGCGGATGCTGCCCACTGGCACTTGGGCCTCTATAGGAACATGGCCGCCGACCTGCACCGAGAATGGCAGCAAATCGCCTCCTTGCATGAGCGGGAGCGCCTCCTGGTGGAGAAGAGGAGTGAGGAGAGCCAGAAGGCTGTCCTGTGGGCAGAGAGGGAGTTCCAAAGGCTCCAGGCCCAAAACCATTGCCTCAGGCAGAAGCTGGCCAACTCTGGGCCCAAGGTCCAGCCTGTCTCCGGGGGGCCTCCTGCTCCTGCTCCTGCTGTTCCGGGCACAGCCTCCAAATACCCTCAAGGGCCAAAGGCTCCCCTGAAACCCAGGAAGCCCAAGAAGGGAGCAAGGGTGCACTGGCCAGACTCCAAGTTCTCGGGTCCCCTGCAGGTCTGATTCCCTTGCCCAGCAGCCACCAACACTCACAACCAGAGCACAAAAGCTCCTGTGCTTACCCCTTCAGCCATACCCATGGCTCCTTTGACTTGAGATCCACCCCATCCTTTAGCCTGATGCTCCATATTCCCTGGAGCCCTATGAGTGTGAGAGAATATTTTTCAGTGTTCAGCGTAACACAAATAAAAATAAAAATATCCAATGGCTGAGACTACTGCTACTGAGAATGGATTTGATTAAGGGATTCTATGCCAAGCAAGGGACGGTTTGAAGTGTCTTGTATCGATCCCTTAATCGTCCCAATAACCCAGTGTGTCATGTCTGACTGAGGTTCAGACAGGGGAAACAACTTGCCCCAAGGTCACACAGCTAGTGAATTTCAGAGCTCCCGTTCCAAACCAGGGTTGTCTAATGATCACCTGCTGTGCCAATAACTTCTACTACTATGCCTACTACTGTTCTTCTTCTTCTTCTTCTTCTTCTTCTTCTTCTTCTTCTTCTTCTTCTTCTTCTTCTTCTTCTTCTTCTTCTTCTTCTTCCTTCTTTCTTCTTTCTTCTTTCTTCTTTCTTCTTTCTTCTTTCTTCTTTCTTCTTTCTTCTTTCTTCTTTCTTCTTTCTTCTTTCTTCTTCTTCTTCTTCTTCTTCTTCTTCTTCTTCTTCTTCTTCTTCTTCTTCTTGACAGAAAGGGTGACGGCGCACACATACACACATACACACACAAAGGAACACACACACATGCAGGCGGGGGAGGGGCCGAGTTAGAGAGATTCCTCGACAGGCTTGGGACTCAAGTGCTGAACCAGACGCTGGTCTGGATTTCCCAGATCACGTGATCAGCCCTGAACCGAAATCAGGAGCCAGACACTGAACTGACAGGCACCCTTGGGCAAGGAACTTCTAGGCAAGCTGCTGAAGGATCCCAGAAGGGCTTGGTAAAATGTTCCCCTCGTTCACGTCCTAGGATGTGATGATTCTATGCAAAGATAATAGTGCATATAATATAATCTAACATAATATATAATAATAGAAGGATGCAGAGATTATAGTGGTGGCTAGCTGAGGTCAAGTCCCAGCCAAGTAGGGAGGGCAGCCTTTAAGGGTCTCCAACGATTCCCATCTTGGGTACACATCGTTTTGTGTTCCATAGTCCACCTCTGCTTCGAGTCAGAACTACTGACTCCCTTGTAAAGGACAGAATGTGGCCAAAGTGATAGGATGTCCCTTCGGAGGTGAGTTTACAAAGAGACTGGTCTCCTCTTGGGCTTGCCCGCCCTCCGTCCCTCCCTCCCTCATCTGTTCCCAGGGAAGCCAGCTGCTCCTTGGGAGCTTTATGCTGGAGAGGCCCATGGGGCAAGGAATGACTCTTTCTTGCTTCCAGCAATGGAGGGCCTCTGGCTGCTCACAGCCAGCTGAGTGAGCTCAAAAGCAGACTTACCCCCAACAAGCCCGCAGATGACTGAAGATCCAGAGGCCCTCTGGACTGCAGCCTTGTGAGAGATCCTGAGCCACAGGGACCTGGCTAGTTGCACCTGGATGGCTGGCCCACAGAAACCATATCAGGTTATGAATGTTGTTTTAGGCCCATTGGTTCGGGGAAAACCTTCAAGAAAGACAGGAGTGGGAAGCCAAATGTTTGGCTTCTGACCCACCCCCCGTCTCCTGGGGTTGAAATTCCAGGGAAATCAAGAGATGGTAGAAACGCCTGAGAGATGAGGGTAAACAATGGAAGAGAGAGGACATCTATTCTGATCGCCATGGATCTCTCTGAGAGGACATCCTCCCACTTGATCCTCCTGTGTCGAAGGGTGGCAAATGCAGGGGGAGACACCTGGCAGTGTGGTCCAAGTCGGCTGAGAGCACTCGACCCAGCCCCACAGAGCCTCCTAGAAGGCAGAGAACGAGCCCGGAAGTTCCCTGGGGCCCCTAGAGAAGGCCCCGAGAGAAGGAGATGAGTTGAAAGCCTGGGACCTGGTCGTTGGACTTCTAGACTGGAGGGGAGATGGCCTGTGGAAGGGCCACTGCCCGCAACCCTTGTTGGACCAGACCCCTCCTGTCTGCTTTGGGAGACTGGGGGTGAATATGAGAATGAATTCATGTAGAAGAGATGGTGTTCTGATGCTTGGTTTCAACTTCTTGAAATCCTTTCAACTTCTTGAAATCGTTGACATTCCTTTTCTCCTTGTCCCCAGGACCACCATGAATGGGAAGGGGCCTTCAAAGAAGCAAGATGAGAACATCTCTTACAAGGCTGTCCAGTGTCAATATCCAACCACTGCAGTCACTTCTACCCCCTTGGCAGCCCCACTGCTTCCATCAGGACACAGATCCGTTCCTGTACAGGTTTTGGAGCAAACGTAAGTTTGGATTTCTCTCAGAGAAATGCCAAGAGTGCAATGACTGGGGTCCTAGGGTGGTTGCAAGTCTAGTTTTCAGAGAAACTGTGTGTGAGGGTTGGGTCACTATACTGTGCACCCGAAAAGCATATTCTACTGCTTGTTCCCTGGAATTTAACTCCAGGCCTTGAAAAAGAAAAGCAACTGTGAACTGTTTTCAAGAGGGAGCTCTATCATCTTCCATTCCCAACAGCGATGCAGGAGCGATCCAGTCGTTCCACATCCTGCCTTGCATTGGGGAGTGGGGTCTCTCTCTCCCTCTCGGGTGCATTTGGTTTGCATCATGGTGATAGGAGTGCAGTGAGAGCTCATTGGAGTTTGAATTTGAATTGCCCCGATGGTAACTTTTTATGGGATTTCCATCTGTATACTCTTTGTTAAAGGGTTTCGGTCTTTTGACAATTTTTTTTGTTTTTGTTCTTTTCAGACTGGATGGCTTGCTTCTTTGGGGGTCCACTTTTGAGGTTCTCTCCTTCCGACAGGAGTCCTTTATCAGGTATGTGGTTTGCACCTATTTTCTCCCAGTTTGTAGCTTCCCTTTTGGGTCTTCTTCACAAAGTGTTTCACACATGACAGACTTCCAATTCTGATTGTTGGATCATGTCTAATGAATCAACTCTTCTTGAACGGAACATGATTTGATGTCCAGTCGGAGGATTCTTTACCTAGCTGTCCATTCTGGACATTTTTTTCCCTAGAAGATTTATCATTTTACATAGAAGGCGGTGATTAATTTTGAGTTAATTTAACAAAATTTTTTTTCTTTTTGAGAGAGTGAGCATGCGCATGAGTGGGGCGTGGGGTGGAGGGAGAAGCGAAAAGAGCGTCCTTAAGCAGACTCCCCAGTGAGCTTGGAGCCTGATTTTGTCCCGGGACCCTGAGAGCATGACAAGAGCCGAAATTAAGAGCTGGCTGCCTCAGCGACTGAGTCACCCAGGCGCCACGAGTTCAGTTTTGTACAGAGGATGAGACTTCGATTGTGGTCCTCATCCTCCTCGTCCTCCACCTCCACCTCCTCCTCCTCTCTGCCCCTCCCTCTTCTTCTTCTCCTTCTTCTTCTTTGTCTCTGGAAGTCCACTTGCTCTAGCACCATTTCTTCAAAACGCTGTCACTCCTCCATTGAATTGCTTTTCCCCTTTGTCAGAATCCCATTGACATGTTGGTGGTTGGTCTCCTTCTGGGTTTGATCCTGTTCCACTTATCTATCTTTATACTGTTCCATTTGTCTATCCCTTTACCAACACCACACATTTTTGATTACTATAGCTGTAGATCTTGAAACTGGGTGGAAGGATTCCTTTGGTTTTCTTCTTTAGTTTTATTTTCTCATCTTTTTCTAGGTTCTGACGTGGAGAGCTTATTGTTTTGAGACTGGGAGAGACAGAGAGAGAGAGAGAGAGAGAAAGACAGGGAAGGGGTACAGAGAGAGAGAGAGAGAGAGACGGATTATTAAGCAGCCTCCATGCCCAGCAGCAGCACAATGCAGGTTCAGTCTCACAACCCCGAGTTTGATCATGACCCGAGTCAAAATCAAGAGTTGGACTAACTGACTGAGCCTCCCAGACGCTCCTCTTCCTTTCTAACATAGGCAGTGATTGCTCTACATGGTGCTGTCCATTGATTGTGCTGTGTCCCACACATTTTCATATGTTGTATGTTCATTTTCCTTCACTTCAATGCATTGAGATTTGATCTTTGATCTTTGATCATCTAGAAGGTTACTTTCTCAGTGTTTGGATATTTGTTAGTTTTCTCCTTTGGATACCTAGTTTGCTTTTAAGTATTTTTTTTAATGTTGAAATTGTACTTCCGAGAAATTGATCGATAGGGTTGTCTTTGTTTCAGGTGTACAATATAGCGATTCCCCTCCCCTACCCCACCTGCTGTCAGCTCCGGTTGCAGGCAGGGATGTGCTTTGGAGACTCAGGTGCACCTCCCCCACCCCTCCTCCCTTCAGCTCCTGTTGCCAGGCACTGGTTTGCGTTGGAGACGGAACCCTCGTAGGGGTTCCAAGCACTTCCTAGTGGCCCAGAAGACACTGGTGATCGGAGACCAAGCCACAAGGCTCTTTGGAGCCAGCTGGGGGCCATCCAAATGCCTCCCCACACAGTTCTGGAGCCGCTGTGGGCTGTCCTGGAGCAGCTGTGGGCTGCTGGGTTGGTGATATCCGAACGTTGGCCACATGTGCCACGAGTCTCTGGGTTTCGCTGGGAGATCCTGGTGTGCACTGCAGTGGTGGTGTTCCTGGGAAAGAGTGCACTCAGCTTCCGAAGAAGAAAGTGGCAGTGTGCCCAGAACGAGGATGTGTCTGGAAAAGGCATGGAGAAGACCGAACCGGACGCACAAGCCCGTGGAGCTGTCGCATCATCCGAGCCGAAGGCCAGTCCTCTCCCGTTCCAGCTACTTGCTCTGGCTGCCCTGAATCAAGATGCCGGGTATTGGTCAGTGGGAAACACCACGCAACTGCGGAAGGGAGTTCGGGAAAGGCTGTTGAAGAGCCCTCACCAGCTGCCTCATGAAAATCCCATCTGTGGAGCAGCCCAGGAAGATGGAGAAGCCCTGGTGAGGAAAACACCAGAAGGCTTCAAGGACAGCCGTGATCTGCAGGCAAGTGCAGACCCGCTGGTTCAGGAGATTGGCAGCTGTGGACAGAGAGTGCAGGACGAGGCAGGGCAGGCAGGCAGGCCAGAGCTTCCTGAAGGAGGAGTGCGGCGGCAGGCCAGCGCTGAGGGCCAGAGCCAACAGCACACCCTCAGCCAGATCCTCCTGAAGGGGATGCATGTGCTAGAGCTGCTTGGAGATCATCTGGAAGGTGGGGGCTCAAGGAGGCAGGTGGAGACTGGCTCTTCCTCCCCTGACCACGTGCCCTCAGGCGCGAGACCCGTGAACCAATTGAAGCCGTCCAGGGCACTGAAGAAGGCACGTCAGAGGAAAGAAGAGCTCCCAAGAAACCCAACAAGCCACCAAGCTGAGCAAGGACCTGTTCACCTTCGGAACACCCTCCTGGACGGTGAGATTCCGACGTTGTGCCTGAAGCTTGAGGCAGAGCCGAAGCTGTGCGAAGAGCACCTCAGACACCTGGAGAGGAAGATGATGGAGGAGAAGGCACGCTGCCTGCAAGTGAAGAACGAGCTTGCCAAGGTGCGCAGGAAGGCGGATGCTGCCCACTGGCACTTGGGCCTCTATAGGAACATGGCCGCCGACCTGCACCGAGAATGGCAGCAAATCGCCTCCTTGCATGAGCGGGAGCGCCTCCTGGTGGAGAAGAGGAGTGAGGAGAGCCAGAAGGCTGTCCTGTGGGCAGAGAGGGAGTTCCAAAGGCTCCAGGCCCAAAACCATTGCCTCAGGCAGAAGCTGGCCAACTCTGGGCCCAAGGTCCAGCCTGTCTCCGGGGGGCCTCCTGCTCCTGCTCCTGCTGTTCCGGGCACAGCCTCCAAATACCCTCAAGGGCCAAAGGCTCCCCTGAAACCCAGGAAGCCCAAGAAGGGAGCAAGGGTGCACTGGCCAGACTCCAAGTTCTCGGGTCCCCTGCAGGTCTGATTCCCTTGCCCAGCAGCCACCAACACTCACAACCAGAGCACAAAAGCTCCTGTGCTTACCCCTTCAGCCATACCCATGGCTCCTTTGACTTGAGATCCACCCCATCCTTTAGCCTGATGCTCCATATTCCCTGGAGCCCTATGAGTGTGAGAGAATATTTTTCAGTGTTCAGCGTAACACAAATAAAAATAAAAATATCCAATGGCTGAGACTACTGCTACTGAGAATGGATTTGATTAAGGGATTCTATGCCAAGCAAGGGACGGTTTGAAGTGTCTTGTATCGATCCCTTAATCGTCCCAATAACCCAGTGTGTCATGTCTGACTGAGGTTCAGACAGGGGAAACAACTTGCCCCAAGGTCACACAGCTAGTGAATTTCAGAGCTCCCGTTCCAAACCAGGGTTGTCTAATGATCACCTGCTGTGCCAATAACTTCTACTACTATGCCTACTACTGTTCTTCTTCTTCTTCTTCTTCTTCTTCTTCTTCTTCTTCTTCTTCTTCTTCTTTCTTCTTTCTTCTTTCTTCTTTCTTCTTTCTTCTTTCTTCTTTCTTCTTTCTTCTTTCTTCTTTCTTCTTTCTTCTTTCTTCTTTCTTCTTTCTTCCTTCTTCTTCTTCTTCTTCTTCTTCTTCTTCTTCTTCTTCTTCTTCTTCTTCTTCTTCTTCTTGACAGAAAGGGTGACGGCGCACACATACACACACACACACACAAAGGAACACACACACATGCAGGCGGGGGAGGGGCCGAGTTAGAGAGATTCCTCGACAGGCTTGGGACTCAAGTGCTGAACCAGACGCTGGTCTGGATTTCCCAGATCACGTGATCAGCCCTGAACCGAAATCAGGAGCCAGACACTGAACTGACAGGCACCCTTGGGCAAGGAACTTCTAGGCAAGCTGCTGAAGGATCCCAGAAGGGCTTGGTAAAATGTTCCCCTCGTTCACGTCCTAGGATGTGATGATTCTATGCAAAGATAATAGTGCATATAATATAATCTAACATAATATATAATAATAGAAGGATGCAGAGATTATAGTGGTGGCTAGCTGAGGTCAAGTCCCAGCCAAGTAGGGAGGGCAGCCTTTAAGGGTCTCCAACGATTCCCATCTTGGGTACACATCGTTTTGTGTTCCATAGTCCACCTCTTGCTTCGAGTCAGAACTACTGACTCCCTTGTAAAGGACAGAATGTGGCCAAAGTGATAGGATGTCCCTTCGGAGGTGAGTTTACAAAGAGACTGGTCTCCTCTTGGGCTTGCCCGCCCTCCGTCCCTCCCTCCCTCATCTGTTCCCAGGGAAGCCAGCTGCTCCTTGGGAGCTTTATGCTGGAGAGGCCCATGGGGCAAGGAATGACTCTTTCTTGCTTCCAGCAATGGAGGGCCTCTGGCTGCTCACAGCCAGCTGAGTGAGCTCAAAAGCAGACTTACCCCCAACAAGCCCGCAGATGACTGAAGATCCAGAGGCCCTCTGGACTGCAGCCTTGTGAGAGATCCTGAGCCACAGGGACCTGGCTAGTTGCACCTGGATGGCTGGCCCACAGAAACCATATCAGGTTATGAATGTTGTTTTAGGCCCATTGGTTCGGGGAAAACCTTCAAGAAAGACAGGAGTGGGAAGCCAAATGTTTGGCTTCTGACCCACCCCCCGTCTCCTGGGGTTGAAATTCCAGGGAAATCAAGAGATGGTAGAAACGCCTGAGAGATGAGGGTAAACAATGGAAGAGAGAGGACATCTATTCTGATCGCCATGGATCTCTCTGAGAGGACATCCTCCCACTTGATCCTCCTGTGTCGAAGGGTGGCAAATGCAGGGGGAGACACCTGGCAGTGTGGTCCAAGTCGGCTGAGAGCACTCGACCCAGCCCCACAGAGCCTCCTAGAAGGCAGAGAACGAGCCCGGAAGTTCCCTGGGGCCCCTAGAGAAGGCCCCGAGAGAAGGAGATGAGTTGAAAGCCTGGGACCTGGTCGTTGGACTTCTAGACTGGAGGGGAGATGGCCTGTGGAAGGGCCACTGCCCGCAACCCTTGTTGGACCAGACCCCTCCTGTCTGCTTTGGGAGACTGGGGGTGAATATGAGAATGAATTCATGTAGAAGAGATGGTGTTCTGATGCTTGGTTTCAACTTCTTGAAATCCTTTCAACTTCTTGAAATCGTTGACATTCCTTTTCTCCTTGTCCCCAGGACCACCATGAATGGGAAGGGGCCTTCAAAGAAGCAAGATGAGAACATCTCTTACAAGGCTGTCCAGTGTCAATATCCAACCACTGCAGTCACTTCTACCCCCTTGGCAGCCCCACTGCTTCCATCAGGACACAGATCCGTTCCTGTACAGGTTTTGGAGCAAACGTAAGTTTGGATTTCTCTCAGAGAAATGCCAAGAGTGCAATGACTGGGGTCCTAGGGTGGTTGCAAGTCTAGTTTTCAGAGAAACTGTGTGGAGGGTTGGGTCACTATACTGTGCACCCGAAAAGCATATTCTACTGCTTGTTCCCTGGAATTTAACTCCAGGCCTTGAAAAAGAAAAGCAACTGTGAACTGTTTTCAAGAGGGAGCTCTATCATCTTCCATTCCCAACAGCGATGCAGGAGCGATCCAGTCGTTCCACATCCTGCCTTGCATTGGGGAGTGGGGTCTCTCTCTCCCTCTCGGGTGCATTTGGTTTGCATCATGGTGATAGGAGTGCAGTGAGAGCTCATTGGAGTTTGAATTTGAATTGCCCCGATGGTAACTTTTTATGGGATTTCCATCTGTATACTCTTTGTTAAAGGGTTTCGGTCTTTTGACAATTTTTTTTGTTTTTGTTCTTTTCAGACTGGATGGCTTGCTTCTTTGGGGGTCCACTTTTGAGGTTCTCTCCTTCCGACAGGAGTCCTTTATCAGGTATGTGGTTTGCACCTATTTTCTCCCAGTTTGTAGCTTCCCTTTTGGGTCTTCTTCACAAAGTGTTTCACACATGACAGACTTCCAATTCTGATTGTTGGATCATGTCTAATGAATCAACTCTTCTTGAACGGAACATGATTTGATGTCCAGTCGGAGGATTCTTTACCTAGCTGTCCATTCTGGACATTTTTTTCCCTAGAAGATTTATCATTTTACATAGAAGGCGGTGATTAATTTTGAGTTAATTTAACAAAATTTTTTTTCTTTTTGAGAGAGTGAGCATGCGCATGAGTGGGGCGTGGGGTGGAGGGAGAAGCGAAAAGAGCGTCCTTAAGCAGACTCCCCAGTGAGCTTGGAGCCTGATTT
This sequence comes from Meles meles, assembly GCF_922984935.1. Taxonomy (NCBI): domain Eukaryota; kingdom Metazoa; phylum Chordata; class Mammalia; order Carnivora; family Mustelidae; genus Meles; species Meles meles. The sequence goes on from NC_060066.1 coordinate 84,468,055, forward strand.
TGTCCCGGGACCCTGAGAGCATGACAAGAGCCGAAATGAAGAGCTGGCTGCCTCAGCGACTGAGTCACCCAGGCGCCACGAGTTCAGTTTTGTACAGAGGATGAGACTTCGATTGTGGTCCTCATCCTCCTCGTCCTCCACCTCCACCTCCTCCTCCTCTCTGCCCCTCCCTCTTCTTCTTCTCCTTCTTCTTCTTTGTCTCTGGAAGTCCACTTGCTCTAGCACCATTTCTTCAAAACGCTGTCACTCCTCCATTGAATTGCTTTTCCCCTTTGTCAGAATCCCATTGACATGTTGGTGGTTGGTCTCCTTCTGGGTTTGATCCTGTTCCACTTATCTATCTTTATACTGTTCCATTTGTCTATCCCTTTACCAACACCACACATTTTTGATTACTATAGCTGTAGATCTTGAAACTGGGTGGAAGGATTCCTTTGGTTTTCTTCTTTAGTTTTATTTTCTCATCTTTTTCTAGGTTCTGACGTGGAGAGCTTATTGTTTTGAGACTGGGAGAGACAGAGAGAGAGAGAGAGAGAGAAAGACAGGGAAGGGGTACAGAGAGAGAGAGAGAGAGAGACGGATTATTAAGCAGCCTCCATGCCCAGCAGCAGCACAATGCAGGTTCAGTCTCACAACCCCGAGTTTGATCATGACCCGAGTCAAAATCAAGAGTTGGACTAACTGACTGAGCCTCCCAGACGCTCCTCTTCCTTTCTAACATAGGCAGTGATTGCTCTACATGGTGCTGTCCATTGATTGTGCTGTGTCCCACACATTTTCATATGTTGTATGTTCATTTTCCTTCACTTCAATGCATTGAGATTTGATCTTTGATCTTTGATCATCTAGAAGGTTACTTTCTCAGTGTTTGGATATTTGTTAGTTTTCTCCTTTGGATACCTAGTTTGCTTTTAAGTATTTTTTTTAATGTTGAAATTGTACTTCCGAGAAATTGATCGATAGGGTTGTCTTTGTTTCAGGTGTACAATATAGCGATTCCCCTCCCCTACCCCACCTGCTGTCAGCTCCGGTTGCAGGCAGGGATGTGCTTTGGAGACTCAGGTGCACCTCCCCCACCCCTCCTCCCTTCAGCTCCTGTTGCCAGGCACTGGTTTGCGTTGGAGACGGAACCCTCGTAGGGGTTCCAAGCACTTCCTAGTGGCCCAGAAGACACTGGTGATCGGAGACCAAGCCACAAGGCTCTTTGGAGCCAGCTGGGGGCCATCCAAATGCCTCCCCACACAGTTCTGGAGCCGCTGTGGGCTGTCCTGGAGCAGCTGTGGGCTGCTGGGTTGGTGATATCCGAACGTTGGCCACATGTGCCACGAGTCTCTGGGTTTCGCTGGGAGATCCTGGTGTGCACTGCAGTGGTGGTGTTCCTGGGAAAGAGTGCACTCAGCTTCCGAAGAAGAAAGTGGCAGTGTGCCCAGAACGAGGATGTGTCTGGAAAAGGCATGGAGAAGACCGAACCGGACGCACAAGCCCGTGGAGCTGTCGCATCATCCGAGCCGAAGGCCAGTCCTCTCCCGTTCCAGCTACTTGCTCTGGCTGCCCTGAATCAAGATGCCGGGTATTGGTCAGTGGGAAACACCACGCAACTGCGGAAGGGAGTTCGGGAAAGGCTGTTGAAGAGCCCTCACCAGCTGCCTCATGAAAATCCCATCTGTGGAGCAGCCCAGGAAGATGGAGAAGCCCTGGTGAGGAAAACACCAGAAGGCTTCAAGGACAGCCGTGATCTGCAGGCAAGTGCAGACCCGCTGGTTCAGGAGATTGGCAGCTGTGGACAGAGAGTGCAGGACGAGGCAGGGCAGGCAGGCAGGCCAGAGCTTCCTGAAGGAGGAGTGCGGCGGCAGGCCAGCGCTGAGGGCCAGAGCCAACAGCACACCCTCAGCCAGATCCTCCTGAAGGGGATGCATGTGCTAGAGCTGCTTGGAGATCATCTGGAAGGTGGGGGCTCAAGGAGGCAGGTGGAGACTGGCTCTTCCTCCCCTGACCACGTGCCCTCAGGCGCGAGCCCCGTGAACCAATTGAAGCCGTCCAGGGCACTGAAGAAGGCACGTCAGAGGAAAGAAGAGCTCCCAAGAAACCCAACAAGCCACCAAGCTGAGCAAGGACCTGTTCACCTTCGGAACACCCTCCTGGACGGTGAGATTCCGACGTTGTGCCTGAAGCTTGAGGCAGAGCCGAAGCTGTGCGAAGAGCACCTCAGACACCTGGAGAGGAAGATGATGGAGGAGAAGGCACGCTGCCTGCAAGTGAAGAACGAGCTTGCCAAGGTGCGCAGGAAGGCGGATGCTGCCCACTGGCACTTGGGCCTCTATAGGAACATGGCCGCCGACCTGCACCGAGAATGGCAGCAAATCGCCTCCTTGCATGAGCGGGAGCGCCTCCTGGTGGAGAAGAGGAGTGAGGAGAGCCAGAAGGCTGTCCTGTGGGCAGAGAGGGAGTTCCAAAGGCTCCAGGCCCAAAACCATTGCCTCAGGCAGAAGCTGGCCAACTCTGGGCCCAAGGTCCAGCCTGTCTCCGGGGGGCCTCCTGCTCCTGCTCCTGCTGTTCCGGGCACAGCCTCCAAATACCCTCAAGGGCCAAAGGCTCCCCTGAAACCCAGGAAGCCCAAGAAGGGAGCAAGGGTGCACTGGCCAGACTCCAAGTTCTCGGGTCCCCTGCAGGTCTGATTCCCTTGCCCAGCAGCCACCAACACTCACAACCAGAGCACAAAAGCTCCTGTGCTTACCCCTTCAGCCATACCCATGGCTCCTTTGACTTGAGATCCACCCCATCCTTTAGCCTGATGCTCCATATTCCCTGGAGCCCTATGAGTGTGAGAGAATATTTTTCAGTGTTCAGCGTAACACAAATAAAAATAAAAATATCCAATGGCTGAGACTACTGCTACTGAGAATGGATTTGATTAAGGGATTCTATGCCAAGCAAGGGACGGTTTGAAGTGTCTTGTATCGATCCCTTAATCGTCCCAATAACCCAGTGTGTCATGTCTGACTGAGGTTCAGACAGGGGAAACAACTTGCCCCAAGGTCACACAGCTAGTGAATTTCAGAGCTCCCGTTCCAAACCAGGGTTGTCTAATGATCACCTGCTGTGCCAATAACTTCTACTACTATGCCTACTACTGTTCTTCTTCTTCTTCTTCTTCTTCTTCTTCTTCTTCTTCTTCTTCTTCTTCTTCTTCTTCTTCTTCTTCTTCTTCCTTCTTTCTTCTTTCTTCTTTCTTCTTTCTTCTTTCTTCTTTCTTCTTTCTTCCTTCTTCTTCTTCTTCTTCTTCTTCTTCTTCTTCTTCTTGACAGAAAGGGTGACGGCGCACACATACACACACACACACACAAAGGAACACACACACATGCAGGCGGGGGAGGGGCCGAGTTAGAGAGATTCCTCGACAGGCTTGGGACTCAAGTGCTGAACCAGACGCTGGTCTGGATTTCCCAGATCACGTGATCAGCCCTGAACCGAAATCAGGAGCCAGACACTGAACTGACAGGCACCCTTGGGCAAGGAACTTCTAGGCAAGCTGCTGAAGGATCCCAGAAGGGCTTGGTAAAATGTTCCCCTCGTTCACGTCCTAGGATGTGATGATTCTATGCAAAGATAATAGTGCATATAATATAATCTAACATAATATATAATAATAGAAGGATGCAGAGATTATAGTGGTGGCTAGCTGAGGTCAAGTCCCAGCCAAGTAGGGAGGGCAGCCTTTAAGGGTCTCCAACGATTCCCATCTTGGGTACACATCGTTTTGTGTTCCATAGTCCACCTCTTGCTTCGAGTCAGAACTACTGACTCCCTTGTAAAGGACAGAATGTGGCCAAAGTGATAGGATGTCCCTTCGGAGGTGAGTTTACAAAGAGACTGGTCTCCTCTTGGGCTTGCCCGCCCTCCGTCCCTCCCTCCCTCATCTGTTCCCAGGGAAGCCAGCTGCTCCTTGGGAGCTTTATGCTGGAGAGGCCCATGGGGCAAGGAATGACTCTTTCTTGCTTCCAGCAATGGAGGGCCTCTGGCTGCTCACAGCCAGCTGAGTGAGCTCAAAAGCAGACTTACCCCCAACAAGCCCGCAGATGACTGAAGATCCAGAGGCCCTCTGGACTGCAGCCTTGTGAGAGATCCTGAGCCACAGGGACCTGGCTAGTTGCACCTGGATGGCTGGCCCACAGAAACCATATCAGGTTATGAATGTTGTTTTAGGCCCATTGGTTCGGGGAAAACCTTCAAGAAAGACAGGAGTGGGAAGCCAAATGTTTGGCTTCTGACCCACCCCCCGTCTCCTGGGGTTGAAATTCCAGGGAAATCAAGAGATGGTAGAAACGCCTGAGAGATGAGGGTAAACAATGGAAGAGAGAGGACATCTATTCTGATCGCCATGGATCTCTCTGAGAGGACATCCTCCCACTTGATCCTCCTGTGTCGAAGGGTGGCAAATGCAGGGGGAGACACCTGGCAGTGTGGTCCAAGTCGGCTGAGAGCACTCGACCCAGCCCCACAGAGCCTCCTAGAAGGCAGAGAACGAGCCCGGAAGTTCCCTGGGGCCCCTAGAGAAGGCCCCGAGAGAAGGAGATGAGTTGAAAGCCTGGGACCTGGTCGTTGGACTTCTAGACTGGAGGGGAGATGGCCTGTGGAAGGGCCACTGCCCGCAACCCTTGTTGGACCAGACCCCTCCTGTCTGCTTTGGGAGACTGGGGGTGAATATGAGAATGAATTCATGTAGAAGAGATGGTGTTCTGATGCTTGGTTTCAACTTCTTGAAATCCTTTCAACTTCTTGAAATCGTTGACATTCCTTTTCTCCTTGTCCCCAGGACCACCATGAATGGGAAGGGGCCTTCAAAGAAGCAAGATGAGAACATCTCTTACAAGGCTGTCCAGTGTCAATATCCAACCACTGCAGTCACTTCTACCCCCTTGGCAGCCCCACTGCTTCCATCAGGACACAGATCCGTTCCTGTACAGGTTTTGGAGCAAACGTAAGTTTGGATTTCTCTCAGAGAAATGCCAAGAGTGCAATGACTGGGGTCCTAGGGTGGTTGCAAGTCTAGTTTTCAGAGAAACTGTGTGGAGGGTTGGGTCACTATACTGTGCCCCCGAAAAGCATATTCTACTGCTTGTTCCCTGGAATTTAACTCCAGGCCTTGAAAAAGAAAAGCAACTGTGAACTGTTTTCAAGAGGGAGCTCTATCATCTTCCATTCCCAACAGCGATGCAGGAGCGATCCAGTCGTTCCACATCCTGCCTTGCATTGGGGAGTGGGGTCTCTCTCTCCCTCTCGGGTGCATTTGGTTTGCATCATGGTGATAGGAGTGCAGTGAGAGCTCATTGGAGTTTGAATTTGAATTGCCCCGATGGTAACTTTTTATGGGATTTCCATCTGTATACTCTTTGTTAAAGGGTTTCGGTCTTTTGCCCATTTTTTTTGTTTTTGTTCTTTTCAGACTGGATGGCTTGCTTCTTTGGGGGTCCACTTTTGAGGTTCTCTCCTTCCGACAGGAGTCCTTTATCAGGTATGTGGTTTGCACCTATTTTCTCCCAGTTTGTAGCTTCCCTTTTGGGTCTTCTTCACAAGGTGTTTCACACATGACAGACTTCCAATTCTGATTGTTGGATCATGTCTAATGAATCAACTCTTCTTGAACGGAACATGATTTGATGTCCAGTCGGAGGATTCTTTACCTAGCTGTCCATTCTGGACATTTTTTTCCCTAGAAGATTTATCATTTTACATAGAAGGCGGTGATTAATTTTGAGTTAATTTAACAAAATTTTTTTTCTTTTTGAGAGAGTGAGCATGCGCATGAGTGGGGCGTGTGGTGGAGGGAGAAGCGAAAAGAGCGTCCTTAAGCAGACTCCCCAGTGAGCTTGGAGCCTGATTTTGTCCCGGGACCCTGAGAGCATGACAAGAGCCGAAATAAAGAGCTGGCTGCCTCAGCGACTGAGTCACCCAGGCGCCACGAGTTCAGTTTTGTACAGAGGATGAGACTTCGATTGTGGTCCTCGTCCTCCTCGTCCTCCACCTCCACCTCCTCCTCCTCTCTGCCCCTCCCTCTTCTTCTTGGGCCTCCTTCTTCTTCTTTGTCTCTGGAAGTCCACTTGCTCTAGCACCATTTCTTCAAAACGCTGTCACTCCTCCATTGAATTGCTTTTCCCCTTTGTCAGAATCCCATTGACATGTTGGTGGTTGGTCTCCTTCTGGGTTTGATCCTGTTCCACTTATCTATCTTTATACTGTTCCATTTGTCTATCCCTTTACCAACACCACACATTTTTGATTACTATAGCTGTAGATCTTGAAACTGGGTGGAAGGATTCCTTTGGTTTTCTTCTTTAGTTTTATTTTCTCATCTTTTTCTAGGTTCTGACGTGGAGAGCTTATTGTTTTGAGACTGGGAGAGACAGAGAGAGAGAGAGAGAGAGAAAGACAGGGAAGGGGTACAGAGAGAGAGAGAGAGAGAGAGAGAGACGGATTATTAAGCAGCCTCCATGCCCAGCACCAGCACAATGCAGGTTCAGTCTCACAACCCCGAGTTTGATCATGACCCGAGTCAAAATCAAGAGTTGGACTAACTGACTGAGCCTCCCAGACGCTCCTCTTCCTTTCTAACATAGGCAGTGATTGCTCTACATGGTGCTGTCCATTGATTGTGCTGTGTCCCACACATTTTCATATGTTGTATGTTCATTTTCCTTCACTTCAATGCATTGAGATTTGATCTTTGATCTTTGATCATCTAGAAGGTTACTTTCTCAGTGTTTGGATATTTGTTATTTTTCTCCTTTGGATACCTAGTTTGCTTTTAAGTATTTTTTTTAATGTTTAAATTGTACTTCCGAGAAATTGATCGATAGGGTTGTCTTTGTTTCAGGTGTACAATAGAGCGATTCCCCTCCCCTACCCCACCTGCTGTCAGCTCCGGTTGCAGGCAGGGATGTGCCTTGGAGACTCAGGTGCACCTCCCCCACCCCTCCTCCCTTCAGCTCCTGTTGCCAGGCACTGGTTTGCGTTGGAGACGGAACCCTCGTAGGGGTTCCAAGCACTTCCTAGTGGCCCAGAAGACACTGGTGATCGGAGACCAAGCCACAAGGCTCTTTGGAGCCAGCTGGTGGCCATCCAAATGCCTCCCCACACAGTTCTGGAGCCGCTGTGGGCTGTCCTGGAGCAGCTGTGGGCTGCTGGGTTGGTGATAGACGAACGTTGGCCACATGTGCCACGAGTCTCTGGGTTTCGCTGGGAGATCCTGGTGTGCACTGCAGTGGTGGTGTTCCTGGGAAAGAGTGCACTCAGCTTCCGAAGAAGAAAGTGGCAGTGTGCCCAGAACGAGGATGTGTCTGGAAAAGGCATGGAGAAGACCGAACCGGACGCACAAGCCCGTGGAGCTGTCGCATCATCCGAGCCGAAGGCCAGTCCTCTCCCGTTCCAGCTACTTGCTCTGGCTGCCCTGAATCAAGATGCCGGGTATTGGTCAGTGGGAAACACCACGCAACTGCTGAAGGGAGTTCGGGAAAGGCTGTTGAAGAGCCCTCACCAGCTGCCTCATGAAAATCCCATCTGTGGAGCAGCCCAGGAAGATGGAGAAGCCCTGGTGAGGAAAACACCAGAAGGCTTCAAGGACAGCCGTGATCTGCAGGCAAGTGCAGACCCGCTGGTTCAGGAGATTGGCAGCTGTGGACAGAGAGTGCAGGACGAGGCAGGGCAGGCAGGCAGGCCAGAGCTTCCTGAAGGAGGAGTGCGGCGGCAGGCCAGCGCTGAGGGCCAGAGCCAACAGCACACCCTCAGCCAGATCCTCCTGAAGGGGATGCATGTGCTAGAGCTGCTTGGAGATCATCTGGAAGGTGGGGGCTCAAGGAGGCAGGTGGAGACTGGCTCTTCCTCCCCTGACCACGTGCCCTCAGGCGCGAGCCCCGTGAACCAATTAAAGCCGTCCAGGGCACTGAAGAAGGCACGTCAGAGGAAAGAAGAGCTCCCAAGAAACCCAACAAGCCACCAAGCTGAGCAAGGACCTGTTCCCCTTCGGAACACCCTCCTGGACGGTGAGATTCCGACGTTGCGCCTGAAGCTTGAGGCAGAGCCGAAGCTGTGCGAAGAGCACCTGAGACACCTGGAGAGGAAGATGATGGAGGAGAAGGCACGCTGCCTGCAAGTGAAGAACGAGCTTGCCAAGGTGCGCAGGAAGGCGGATGCTGCCCACTGGCACTTGGGCCTCTATAGGAACATGGCCGCCGACCTGCACCGAGAATGGCAGCAAATCGCCTCCTTGCATGAGCGGGAGCGCCTCCTGGTGGAGAAGAGGAGTGAGGAGAGCCAGAAGGCTGTCCTGTGGGCAGAGAGGGAGTTCCAAAGGCTCCAGGCCCAAAACCATTGCCTCAGGCAGAAGCTGGCCAACTCTGGGCCCAAGGTCCAGCCTGTCTCCGGGGGGCCTCCTGCTCCTGCTCCTGCTGTTCCGGGCACAGCCTCCAAATACCCTCAAGGGCCAAAGGCTCCCCTGAAACCCAGGAAGCCCAAGAAGGGAGCAAGGGTGCACTGGCCAGACTCCAAGTTCTCGGGTCCCCTGCAGGTCTGATTCCCTTGCCCAGCAGCCACCAACACTCACAACCAGAGCACAAAAGCTCCTGTGCTTACCCCTTCAGCCATACCCATGGCTCCTTTGACTTGAGATCCACCCCATCCTTTAGCCTGATGCTCCATATTCCCTGGAGCCCTATGAGTGTGAGAGAATATTTTTCAGTGTTCAGCGTAACACAAATAAAAATAAAAATATCCAATGGCTGAGACTACTGCTACTGAGAATGGATTTGATTAAGGGATTCTATGCCAAGCAAGGGACGGTTTGAAGTGTCTTTTATCGATCCCTTAATCGTCCCAATAACCCAGTGTGTCATGTCTGACTGAGGTTCAGACAGGGGAAACAACTTGCCCCAAGGTCACACAGCTAGTGAATTTCAGAGCTCCCGTTCCAAACCAGGGTTGTCTAATGATCACCTGCTGTGCCAATAACTTCTACTACTATGCCTACTACTGTTCTTCTTCTTCTTCTTCTTCTTCTTCTTCTTCTTCTTCTTCTTCTTCTTCTTCTTCTTCTTCTTCTTCTTCTTCTTTCTTCTTCTTCTTCTCCTTCTTCTCCTTCTCCTTCTCCTTCTCCTTCTCCTTCTCCTTCTCCTTCTCCTTCTTCTTCTTCTTCTTCTTCTTCTTCTTTTCTTCTTCTTATTTTCTTCTTCTTCTTCTTTTCTTCTTCTTCTTCTTCTTCTTGACAGAAAGGGTGACGGCGCACACATACACACACACACACACAAAGGAACACACACACATGCAGGCGGGGGAGGGGCCGAGTTAGAGAGATTCCTCGACAGGCTTGGGACTCAAGTGCTGAACCAGACGCTGGTCTGGATTTCCCAGATCACGTGATCAGCCCTGAACCGAAATCAGGAGCCAGACACTGAACTGACAGGCACCCTTGGGCAAGGAACTTCTAGGCAAGCTGCTGAAGGATCCCAGAAGGGCTTGGTAAAATGTTCCCCTCGTTCACGTCCTAGGATGTGATGATTCTATGCAAAGATAATAGTGCATATAATATAATCTAACATAATATATAATAATAGAAGGATGCAGAGATTATAGTGGTGGCTAGCTGAGGTCAAGTCCCAGCCAAGTAGGGAGGGCAGCCTTTAAGGGTCTCCAACGATTCCCATCTTGGGTACACATCGTTTTGTGTTCCATAGTCTACCTCTTGCTTCGAGTCAGAACTACTGACTCCCTTGGAAAGGACAGAATGTGGCCAAAGTGATAGGATGTCCCTTCGGAGGTGAGTTTACAAAGAGACTGGTCTCCTCTTGGGCTTGCCCGCCCTCCGTCCCTCCCTCCCTCATCTGTTCCCAGGGAAGCCAGCTGCTCCTTGGGAGCTTTATGCTGGAGAGGCCCATGGGGCAAGGAATGACTCTTTCTTGCTTCCAGCAATGGAGGGCCTCTGGCTGCTCACAGCCAGCTGAGTGAGCTCAAAAGCAGACTTACCCCCAACAAGCCCGCAGATGACTGAAGATCCAGAGGCCCTCTGGACTGCAGCCTTGTGAGAGATCCTGAGCCACAGGGACCTGGCTAGTTGCACCTGGATGGCTGGCCCACAGAAACCATATCAGGTTATGAATGTTGTTTTAGGCCCATTGGTTCGGGGAAAACCTTCAAGAAAGACAGGAGTGGGAAGCCAAATGTTTGGCTTCTGACCCACCCCCCCTCTCCTGGGGTTGAAATTCCAGGGAAATCAAGAGATGGTAGAAACGCCTGAGAGATGAGGGTAAACAATGGAAGAGAGAGGACATCTATTCTGATCGCCATGGATCTCTCTGAGAGGACATCCTCCCACTTGATCCTCCTGTGTCGAAGGGTGGCAAATGCAGGGGGAGACACCTGGCAGTGTGGTACAAGTCGGCTGAGAGCCCTCGACCCAGCCCCACAGAGCCTCCTAGAAGGCAGAGAAAGAGCCCAGAAGTTCCCTGGGGCCCCTAGAGAAGGCCCCGAGAGAAGGAGATGAGTTGAAAGCCTGGGACCTGGTCGTTGGACTTCTAGACTGGAGGGGAGATGGCCTGTGGAAGGGCCACTGCCCGCAACCCCTGTTGGACCAGACCCCTCCTGTCTGCTTTGGGAGACTGGGGGTGAATATGAGAATGAATTCATGTAGAAGAGATGGTGTTCTGATGCTTGGTTTCAACTTCTTGAAATCCTTTCAACTTCTTGAAATCGTTGACATTCCTTTTCTCCTTGTCCCCAGGACCACCATGAATGGGAAGGGGCCTTCAAAGAAGCAAGATGAGAACATCTCTTACAAGGCTGTCCAGTGTCAATATCCAACCACTGCAGTCACTTCTACCCCCTTGGCAGCCCCACTGCTTCCATCAGGACACAGATCCGTTCCTGTACAGGTTTTGGAGCAAACGTAAGTTTGGATTTCTCTCAGAGAAATGCCAAGAGCGCAATGACTGGGGTCCTAGGGTGGTTGCAAGTCTAGTTTTCAGAGAAACTGTGTGGAGGGTTGGGTCACTCTACTGTGCACCCGAAAAGCATATTCTACTGCTTGTTCCCTGGAATTTAAATCCAGGCCTTGAAAAAGAACAGGAACTGTGAACTGTTTTCAAGAGGGAGCTCTATCATCTTCCATTCCCCACAGCGATGCAGGAGCGATCCAGTCGTTCCACATCCTGCCTTGCATTGGGGAGTGGGGTCTCTCTCTCCCTCTCGGGTGCATTTGGTTTGCATCATGGTGATAGGTGTGCAGTGAGAGCTCATTGGAGTTTGAATTTGAATTGCCCCGATGGTAACTTTTTATGGGATTTCCATCTGTATACTCTTTGGTAAAGGGTTTCGGTCTTTTGCCCATTTTTTTTGTTTTTGTTCTTTTCAGACTGGATGGCTTGCTTCTTTGGGGGTCAACTTTTGAGGTTCTCTCCTTCCGACAAGAGTCCTTTATCAGGTATGTGGTTTGCACCTATTTTCTCCCAGTTTGTAGCTTCCCTTTTGGGTCTTCTTCACAAGGTGTTTCACACATTACAGACTTCCAATTCTGATTGTTGGATCATGTCTAATGAATCAACTCTTCTTGAACGGAACATGATTTGATGTCCAGTCGGAGGATTCTTTACCTAGCTGTCCATTCTGGACATTTTTCTCCCTAGAAGATTAATCATTTTACGTAGAAGGCGGTGATTAATTTTGAGTTAATTTAACAAATTTTTTTTCTTTTTGAGAGAGTGAGCATGCGCATGAGTGGGGCGTGGGGTGGAGGGAGAAGCGAAAAGAGCGTCCTTAAGCAGACTCCCCAGTGAGCTTGGAGCCTGATTTTGTCCCGGGACCCTGAGAGCATGACAAGAGCCGAAATAAAGAGCTGGCTGCCTCAGCGACTGAGTCACCCAGGCGCCATGAGTTCAGTTTTGTACAGAGGATGAGCCTTCGATTGTGGTCCTCGTCCTCCTCGTCCTCCACCTCCACCTCCTCTCTGCCCCTCCCTCTTCTTCTTCTCCTTCTTCTTCTTTGTCTCTGAAAGTCCACTTGCTCTAGCACCATTTCTTCAAAACGCTGTCACTCCTCCATTGAATTGCTTTTCCCCTTTGTCAGAATCCCATTGACATGTTGGTGGTTGGTCTCCTTCTGGGTTTGATCCTGTTCCACTTATCTATCTTTATACTGTTCCATTTGTCTATCCCTTTACCAACACCACACATTTTTGATTACTATAGCTGTAGATCTTGAAACTGGGTGGAAGGATTCCTTTGGTTTTCTTCTTTAGTTTTATTTTCTCATCTTTTTCTAGGTTCTGACGTGGAGAGCTTATTGTTTTGAGACTGGGAGAGACAGAGAGAGAGAGAGAGAGAGAAAGACAGGGAAGGGGTACAGAGAGAGAGAGAGAGAGAGAGAGAGACGGATTATTAAGCAGCCTCCATGCCCAGCACCAGCACAATGCAGGTTCAGTCTCACAACCCCGAGTTTGATCATGACCCGAGTCAAAATCAAGAGTTGGACTAACTGACTGAGCCTCCCAGACGCTCCTCTTCCTTTCTAACATAGGCAGTGATTGCTCTACATGGTGCTGTCCATTGATTGTGCTGTGTCCCACACATTTTCATATGTTGTATGTTCATTTTCCTTCACTTCAATGCATTGAGATTTGATCTTTGATCTTTGATCATCTAGAAGGTTACTTTCTCAGTGTTTGGATATTTGTTATTTTTCTCCTTTGGATACCTAGTTTGCTTTTAAGTATTTTTTTTAATGTTTAAATTGTACTTCCGAGAAATTGATCGATAGGGTTGTCTTTGTTTCAGGTGTACAATAGAGCGATTCCCCTCCCCTACCCCACCTGCTGTCAGCTCCGGTTGCAGGCAGGGATGTGCCTTGGAGACTCAGGTGCACCTCCCCCACCCCTCCTCCCTTCAGCTCCTGTTGCCAGGCACTGGTTTGCGTTGGAGACGGAACCCTCGTAGGGGTTCCAAGCACTTCCTAGTGGCCCAGAAGACACTGGTGATCGGAGACCAAGCCACAAGGCTCTTTGGAGCCAGCTGGTGGCCATCCAAATGCCTCCCCACACAGTTCTGGAGCCGCTGTGGGCTGTCCTGGAGCAGCTGTGGGCTGCTGGGTTGGTGATAGACGAACGTTGGCCACATGTGCCACGAGTCTCTGGGTTTCGCTGGGAGATCCTGGTGTGCACTGCAGTGGTGGTGTTCCTGGGAAAGAGTGCACTCAGCTTCCGAAGAAGAAAGTGGCAGTGTGCCCAGAACGAGGATGTGTCTGGAAAAGGCATGGAGAAGACCGAACCGGACGCACAAGCCCGTGGAGCTGTCGCATCATCCGAGCCGAAGGCCAGTCCTCTCCCGTTCCAGCTACTTGCTCTGGCTGCCCTGAATCAAGATGCCGGGTATTGGTCAGTGGGAAACACCACGCAACTGCTGAAGGGAGTTCGGGAAAGGCTGTTGAAGAGCCCTCACCAGCTGCCTCATGAAAATCCCATCTGTGGAGCAGCCCAGGAAGATGGAGAAGCCCTGGTGAGGAAAACACCAGAAGGCTTCAAGGACAGCCGTGATCTGCAGGCAAGTGCAGACCCGCTGGTTCAGGAGATTGGCAGCTGTGGACAGAGAGTGCAGGACGAGGCAGGGCAGGCAGGCAGGCCAGAGCTTCCTGAAGGAGGAGTGCGGCGGCAGGCCAGCGCTGAGGGCCAGAGCCAACAGCACACCCTCAGCCAGATCCTCCTGAAGGGGATGCATGTGCTAGAGCTGCTTGGAGATCATCTGGAAGGTGGGGGCTCAAGGAGGCAGGTGGAGACTGGCTCTTCCTCCCCTGACCACGTGCCCTCAGGCGCGAGCCCCGTGAACCAATTAAAGCCGTCCAGGGCACTGAAGAAGGCACGTCAGAGGAAAGAAGAGCTCCCAAGAAACCCAACAAGCCACCAAGCTGAGCAAGGACCTGTTCCCCTTCGGAACACCCTCCTGGACGGTGAGATTCCGACGTTGCGCCTGAAGCTTGAGGCAGAGCCGAAGCTGTGCGAAGAGCACCTGAGACACCTGGAGAGGAAGATGATGGAGGAGAAGGCACGCTGCCTGCAAGTGAAGAACGAGCTTGCCAAGGTGCGCAGGAAGGCGGATGCTGCCCACTGGCACTTGGGCCTCTATAGGAACATGGCCGCCGACCTGCACCGAGAATGGCAGCAAATCGCCTCCTTGCATGAGCGGGAGCGCCTCCTGGTGGAGAAGAGGAGTGAGGAGAGCCAGAAGGCTGTCCTGTGGGCAGAGAGGGAGTTCCAAAGGCTCCAGGCCCAAAACCATTGCCTCAGGCAGAAGCTGGCCAACTCTGGGCCCAAGGTCCAGCCTGTCTCCGGGGGGCCTCCTGCTCCTGCTCCTGCTGTTCCGGGCACAGCCTCCAAATACCCTCAAGGGCCAAAGGCTCCCCTGAAACCCAGGAAGCCCAAGAAGGGAGCAAGGGTGCACTGGCCAGACTCCAAGTTCTCGGGTCCCCTGCAGGTCTGATTCCCTTGCCCAGCAGCCACCAACACTCACAACCAGAGCACAAAAGCTCCTGTGCTTACCCCTTCAGCCATACCCATGGCTCCTTTGACTTGAGATCCACCCCATCCTTTAGCCTGATGCTCCATATTCCCTGGAGCCCTATGAGTGTGAGAGAATATTTTTCAGTGTTCAGCGTAACACAAATAAAAATAAAAATATCCAATGGCTGAGACTACTGCTACTGAGAATGGATTTGATTAAGGGATTCTATGCCAAGCAAGGGACGGTTTGAAGTGTCTTTTATCGATCCCTTAATCGTCCCAATAACCCAGTGTGTCATGTCTGACTGAGGTTCAGACAGGGGAAACAACTTGCCCCAAGGTCACACAGCTAGTGAATTTCAGAGCTCCCGTTCCAAACCAGGGTTGTCTAATGATCACCTGCTGTGCCAATAACTTCTACTACTATGCCTACTACTGTTCTTCTTCTTCTTCTTCTTCTTCTTCTTCTTCTTCTTCTTCTTCTTCTTCTTCTTCTTCTTCTTCTTCTTCTTCTTTCTTCTTCTTCTTCTCCTTCTTCTCCTTCTCCTTCTCCTTCTCCTTCTCCTTCTCCTTCTCCTTCTCCTTCTTCTTCTTCTTCTTCTTCTTCTTCTTTTCTTCTTCTTATTTTCTTCTTCTTCTTCTTTTCTTCTTCTTCTTCTTCTTCTTGACAGAAAGGGTGACGGCGCACACATACACACACACACACACAAAGGAACACACACACATGCAGGCGGGGGAGGGGCCGAGTTAGAGAGATTCCTCGACAGGCTTGGGACTCAAGTGCTGAACCAGACGCTGGTCTGGATTTCCCAGATCACGTGATCAGCCCTGAACCGAAATCAGGAGCCAGACACTGAACTGACAGGCACCCTTGGGCAAGGAACTTCTAGGCAAGCTGCTGAAGGATCCCAGAAGGGCTTGGTAAAATGTTCCCCTCGTTCACGTCCTAGGATGTGATGATTCTATGCAAAGATAATAGTGCATATAATATAATCTAACATAATATATAATAATAGAAGGATGCAGAGATTATAGTGGTGGCTAGCTGAGGTCAAGTCCCAGCCAAGTAGGGAGGGCAGCCTTTAAGGGTCTCCAACGATTCCCATCTTGGGTACACATCGTTTTGTGTTCCATAGTCTACCTCTTGCTTCGAGTCAGAACTACTGACTCCCTTGGAAAGGACAGAATGTGGCCAAAGTGATAGGATGTCCCTTCGGAGGTGAGTTTACAAAGAGACTGGTCTCCTCTTGGGCTTGCCCGCCCTCCGTCCCTCCCTCCCTCATCTGTTCCCAGGGAAGCCAGCTGCTCCTTGGGAGCTTTATGCTGGAGAGGCCCATGGGGCAAGGAATGACTCTTTCTTGCTTCCAGCAATGGAGGGCCTCTGGCTGCTCACAGCCAGCTGAGTGAGCTCAAAAGCAGACTTACCCCCAACAAGCCCGCAGATGACTGAAGATCCAGAGGCCCTCTGGACTGCAGCCTTGTGAGAGATCCTGAGCCACAGGGACCTGGCTAGTTGCACCTGGATGGCTGGCCCACAGAAACCATATCAGGTTATGAATGTTGTTTTAGGCCCATTGGTTCGGGGAAAACCTTCAAGAAAGACAGGAGTGGGAAGCCAAATGTTTGGCTTCTGACCCACCCCCCCTCTCCTGGGGTTGAAATTCCAGGGAAATCAAGAGATGGTAGAAACGCCTGAGAGATGAGGGTAAACAATGGAAGAGAGAGGACATCTATTCTGATCGCCATGGATCTCTCTGAGAGGACATCCTCCCACTTGATCCTCCTGTGTCGAAGGGTGGCAAATGCAGGGGGAGACACCTGGCAGTGTGGTACAAGTCGGCTGAGAGCCCTCGACCCAGCCCCACAGAGCCTCCTAGAAGGCAGAGAAAGAGCCCAGAAGTTCCCTGGGGCCCCTAGAGAAGGCCCCGAGAGAAGGAGATGAGTTGAAAGCCTGGGACCTGGTCGTTGGACTTCTAGACTGGAGGGGAGATGGCCTGTGGAAGGGCCACTGCCCGCAACCCCTGTTGGACCAGACCCCTCCTGTCTGCTTTGGGAGACTGGGGGTGAATATGAGAATGAATTCATGTAGAAGAGATGGTGTTCTGATGCTTGGTTTCAACTTCTTGAAATCCTTTCAACTTCTTGAAATCGTTGACATTCCTTTTCTCCTTGTCCCCAGGACCACCATGAATGGGAAGGGGCCTTCAAAGAAGCAAGATGAGAACATCTCTTACAAGGCTGTCCAGTGTCAATATCCAACCACTGCAGTCACTTCTACCCCCTTGGCAGCCCCACTGCTTCCATCAGGACACAGATCCGTTCCTGTACAGGTTTTGGAGCAAACGTAAGTTTGGATTTCTCTCAGAGAAATGCCAAGAGCGCAATGACTGGGGTCCTAGGGTGGTTGCAAGTCTAGTTTTCAGAGAAACTGTGTGGAGGGTTGGGTCACTCTACTGTGCACCCGAAAAGCATATTCTACTGCTTGTTCCCTGGAATTTAAATCCAGGCCTTGAAAAAGAACAGGAACTGTGAACTGTTTTCAAGAGGGAGCTCTATCATCTTCCATTCCCCACAGCGATGCAGGAGCGATCCAGTCGTTCCACATCCTGCCTTGCATTGGGGAGTGGGGTCTCTCTCTCCCTCTCGGGTGCATTTGGTTTGCATCATGGTGATAGGTGTGCAGTGAGAGCTCATTGGAGTTTGAATTTGAATTGCCCCGATGGTAACTTTTTATGGGATTTCCATCTGTATACTCTTTGGTAAAGGGTTTCGGTCTTTTGCCCATTTTTTTTGTTTTTGTTCTTTTCAGACTGGATGGCTTGCTTCTTTGGGGGTCAACTTTTGAGGTTCTCTCCTTCCGACAAGAGTCCTTTATCAGGTATGTGGTTTGCACCTATTTTCTCCCAGTTTGTAGCTTCCCTTTTGGGTCTTCTTCACAAGGTGTTTCACACATGACAGACTTCCAATTCTGATTGTTGGATCATGTCTAATGAATCAACTCTTCTTGAACGGAACATGATTTGATGTCCAGTCGGAGGATTCTTTACCTAGCTGTCCATTCTGGACATTTTTCTCCCTAGAAGATTAATCATTTTACGTAGAAGGCGGTGATTAATTTTGAGTTAATTTAACAAATTTTTTTTCTTTTTGAGAGAGTGAGCATGCGCATGAGTGGGGCGTGGGGTGGAGGGAGAAGCGAAAAGAGCGTCCTTAAGCAGACTCCCCAGTGAGCTTGGAGCCTGATTTTGTCCCGGGACCCTGAGAGCATGACAAGAGCCGAAATAAAGAGCTGGCTGCCTCAGCGACTGAGTCACCCAGGCGCCATGAGTTCAGTTTTGTACAGAGGATGAGCCTTCGATTGTGGTCCTCGTCCTCCTCGTCCTCCACCTCCACCTCCTCTCTGCCCCTCCCTCTTCTTCTTCTCCTTCTTCTTCTTTGTCTCTGGAAGTCCACTTGCTCTAGCACCATTTCTTCAAAACGCTGTCACTCCTCCATTGAATTGCTTTTCCCCTTTGTCAGAATCCCATTGACATGTTGGTGGTTGGTCTCTTTCTGGGTTTGATCCTGTTCCACTTAACTATTTTTATACTGTTCCATTTGTCTATCCCTTCACCAACACCACACATTTTTGATTACTATAGCTGTAGATCTTGAAACTGGGTGGAAGGATTCCTTTGGTTTTCTTCTTTAGTTTTATTTTCTCATCTTTTTCTAGGTTCTGACATGGAGAGCTTATTGTTTTGAGACAGAGAGAGAGAGAGAGAGAGAGAGAGAGACAGGGAAGGGGTACAGAGAGAGAGAGAGAGAGAGAGAGAGAGATTATTAAACAGCCTCCATGCCCAGCACCAGCACAATGCAGGTTCAGTCTCACAACCTCGAGTTTAATCATGACCCGAGTCAAAATCAAGAGTTGGACTAACTGACTGAGCCTCCCAGATGCTCCTCCTCCTTTCTAACATAGGCAGTGATTGCTCTACATGGTGCTGTCCATTGATTGTGCTGTGTCCCATACATTTTCATATGTTGTATGTTCATTTTCCTTCACTTCAATGCATTGAGATTTGATCTTTGATCTTTGATCATCTAGAAGGTTACTTTCTCAGTGTTTGGATATTTGTTAGTTTTCTCCTTTGGATACCTAGTTTGCTTTTTAAATATATATTTTTTTAATGTTGAAATTGTACTTCCGAGAAATTGATCGATAGGGTTGTCTTTGTTTCAGGTGTACAATAGAGCGATTCCCCTCCCCTACCCCACCTGCTGTCAGCTCCGCTTGCAGGCACTGATGTGCCTTGGAGACTCAGGTGCACCTCCCCCACCCCTCCTCCCTTCAGCTCCTGTTGCCAGGCACTGGTTTGCGTTGGAGACGGAACCCTCGTAGGGGTCCCAAGCACTTCCTAGTGGCCCAGAAGACACTGGTGATCGGAGACCAAGCAACAAGGCTCTTTGGAGCCAGCTGGGGGCCATCCAAATGCCTCCCCACACAGTTCTGGAGCCGCTGTGGGCTGTCCTGGAGCAGCTGTGGGCTGCTGGGTTGGTGATATCCGAACGTTGGCCACATGTGCCACGAGTCTCTGGGTTTCGCTGGGAGATCCTGGTGTGCACTGCAGTGGTGGTGTTCCTGGGAAAGAGTGCACTCAGCTTCCGAAGAAGAAAGTGGCAGTGTGCCCAGAACGAGGAAGTCTCTGGAAAAGGCATGGAAAAGACCGAACCGGACTCACAAGCCCGTGGAGCTGTCGCATCATCCGAGCCGAAGGCCAGTCCTCTCCCGTTCCAGCTTCTTGCTCTGGCTGCCCTGAATCAAGATGCCGGGTATTGGTCAGTGGGAAACACCACGCAACTGCTGAAGGGAGTTCGGGAAAGGCTGTTGAAGAGCCCTCAGCAGCTGCCTCATGAAAATCCCATCTGTGGAGCAGCCCAGGAAGATGGAGAAGCCCTGGTGAGGAAAACACCAGAAGGCTTCAAGGACAGCCGTGATCTGCAGGCAAGTGCAGACCCGCTGGTTCAGGAGATTGGCAGCTGTGGACAGAGAGTGCAGGACGAGGCAGGGCAGGCAGGCAGGCCAGAGCTTCCTGAAGGAGGAGTGCGGCGGCAGGCCAGCGCTGAGGGCCAGAGCCAACAGCACACCCTCAGCCAGATCCTCCTGAAGGGGATGCATGTGCTAGAGCTGCTTGGAGATCATCTGGAAGGTGGGGGCTCAAGGAGGCAGGTGGAGACTGGCTCCTCCTCCCCTGACCACGTGCCCTCAGGCGCGAGCCCCGTGAACCAATTCAAGCCGTCCAGGGCACTGAAGAAGGCACGTCAGAGGAATGAAGAGCTCCCAAGAAACCCAACAAGCCACCAAGCTGAGCAAGGACCTGTTCCCCTTCGGAACACCCTCCTGGACGGTGAGATTCCGAAGTTGCGCCTGAAGCTTGAGGCAGAGCCGAAGCTGTGCGAAGAGCACCTCAGACACCTGGAGAGGAAGATGATGGAGGAGAAGGCACGCTGCCTGCAAGTGAAGAACGAGCTTGCCAAGGTGCGCAGGAAGGCGGATGCTGCCCACTGGCACTTGGGCCTCTATAGGAACATGGCCGCCGACCTGCACCGAGAATGGCAGCAAATCGCCTCCTTGCATGAGCGGGAGCGCCTCCTGGTGGAGAAGAGGAGTGAGGAGAGCCAGAAGGCTGTCCTGTGGGCAGAGAGGGAGTTCCAAAGGCTCCAGGCCCAAAACCATTGCCTCAGGCAGAAGCTGGCCAACTCTGGGCCCAAGGTCCAGCCTGTCTCCGGGGGGCCTCCTGCTCCTGCTCCTGCTGTTCCGGGCACAGCCTCCCAATACCCTCAAGGGCCAAAGGCTCCCCTGAAACCCAGGAAGCCCAAGAAGGGAGCAAGGGTGCACTGGCCAGACTCCAAGTTCTCGGGTCCCCTGCAGGTCTGATTCCCTTGCCCAGCAGCCACCAACACTCACAACCAGAGCACAAAAGCTCCTGTGCTTACCCCTTCAGCCATACCCATGGCTCCTTTGACTTGAGATCCACCCCATCCTTTAGCCTGATGCTCCATATTCCCTGGAGCCGTATGAGTGTGAGAGAATATTTTTCAGTGTTCAGCGTAACACAAATAAAAATAAAAATATCCAATGGCTGAGACTCCTGCTCCTGAGAATGGATTTGATTAAGGGATTCTATGCCAAGCTAGGGACGGTTTGAAGTGTCTTTTATCGATCCCTTAATCGTGCCAATAACCCAGTGTGTCATGTCTGACTGAGGTTCAGACAGGGGAAACAACTTGCCCCAAGATCACACAGCTAGTGAATTTCAGAGCTCCCGTTCCAAACCAGGGTTGTCTAATGATCACCTGCTGTGCCAATAACTTCTACTACTATGCCTACTACTGTTCTTCTTCTTCTTCTTCTTCTTCTTCTTCTTCTTCTTCTTCTTCGAGAGAGAGAGAGAGAGACAGAAAGGGTGACGGCGCACACATACACACACACACACACACAAAGGAACGCACACACATGCAGGCGGGGTTGGGGCCGAGTTAGAGAGATTCCTCGACAGGCTTGGGACTCAAGTGCTGAACCAGACGCTGGTCTGGATTTCCCAGATCACGTGATCAGCCCTGAACCAAAATCAGGAGCCAGACACTGAACTGACAGGCACCCTTGGGCAAGGAACTTCTAGGCAAGCTGCTGAAGGATCCCAGAAGGGCTTGGTAAAATGTTCCCCTCATTCACGTCCTAGGATGTGATGATTCTATGCAAAGATAATAGTGCATATAATATAATCTAACATAATATATAATAATAGAAGGATGCAGAGATTATAGTGGTGGCTAGCTGAGGTCAAGTCCCAGCCAAGTAGGGAGGGCAGCCTTTAAGGGTCTCCAACGATTCCCATCTTGGGTACACATCGTTTTGTGTTCCATACTCTACCTCTTGATCGAGTCAGAACTACTGACTCCCTTGTAAAGGACAGAATGTGGCCAAAGTGATAGGATGTCCCTTCGGAGGTGAGTTTACAAAGAGACTGGTCTCCTCTTGGGCTTGCCCGCCCTCCGTCCCTCCCTCCCTCATCTGTTCCCAGGGAAGCCAGCTGCTCCTTGGGAGCTTTATGCTGGAGAGGCCCATGGGGCAAGGAATGACTCTTTCTTGCTTCCAGCAATGGAGGGCCTCTGGCTGCTCACAGCCAGCTGAGTGAGCTCAAAAGCAGACTTACCCCCAACAAGCCCGCAGATGACTGAAGATCCAGAGGCCCTCTGGACTGCAGCCTTGTGAGAGATCCTGAGCCACAGGGACCTGGCTAGTTGCACCTGGATGGCTGGCCTACAGAAACCATATCAGTTTATGAATGTTGTTTTAGGCCCATTGGTTCGGGGAAAACCTTCAAGAAAGACAGGAGTGGGAAGCCAAATGTTTGGCTTCTGACCCACCCCCCGTCTCCTGGGGTTGAAATTCCAGGGAAATCAAGAGATGGTAGAAACGCCTGAGAGATGAGGGTAAACAATGGAAGAGAGAGGACATCTATTCTGATCGCCATGGATCTCTCTGAGAGGACATCCTCCCACTTGATCCTCCTGTGTCGAAGGGTGGCAAATGCAGGGGGAGACACCTGGCAGTGTGGTCCAAGTCGGCTGAGAGCACTCGACCCAGCCCCACAGAGCCTCCGAGAAGGCAGAGAAAGAGCCCAGAAGTTCCCTGGGGCCCCTAGAGAAGGCCCCGAGAGAATGAGATGAGTTGAAAGCCTGGGACCTGGTCGTTGGACTTCTAGACTGGAGGGGAGATGGCCTGTGGAAGGGCCACTGCCCGCAACCCTTGTTGGACCAGACCCCTCCTGTCTGCTTTGGGAGACTGGGGGTGAATATGAGAATGAATTCATGTAGAAGAGATGGTGTTCTGATGCTTGGTTTCAACTTCTTGAAATCCTTTCAACTTCTTGAAATCGTTGACATTCCTTTTCTCCTTGTCCCCAGGACCACCATGAATGGGAAGGGGCCTTCAAAGAAGCAAGATGAGAACATCTCTTACAAGGCTGTCCAGTGTCAATATCCAACCACTGCAGTCACTTCTACCCCCTTGGCAGCCCCACTGCTTCCATCAGGACACAGATCCGTTCCTGTACAGGTTTTGGAGCAAACGTAAGTTTGGATTTCTCGCAGAGAAATGCCAAGAGTGCAATGACTGGGGTCCTAGGGTGGTTGCAAGTCTAGTTTTCAGAGAAACTGTGTGGAGGGTTGGGTCACTATACTGTGCACCCGAAAAGCATATTCTACTGCTTGTTCCCTGGAATTTAACTCCAGGCCTTGAAAAAGAAAAGCAACTGTGAACTGTTTTCAAGAGGGAGCTCTATCATCTTCCATTCCCAACAGCGATGCAGGAGCGATCCAGTCGTTCCACATCCTGCCTTGCATTGGGGAGTGGGGTCTCTCTCTCCCTCTCGGGTGCATTTGGTTTGCATCATGGTGATAGGAGTGCAGTGAGAGCTCATTGGAGTTTGAATTTGAATTGCCCCGATGGTAACTTTTTATGGGATTTCCATCTGTTTACTCTTTGGTAAAGGGTTTCGGTCTTTTGCCCATTTTTTTTGTTTTTGTTCTTTTCAGACTGGATGGCTTGCTTCTTTGGGGGTCAACTTTTGAGGTTCTCTCCTTCCGACAGGAGTCCTTTATCAGGTATGTGGTTTGCACCTATTTTCTCCCAGTTTGTAGCTTCCCTTTTGGGTCTTCTTCACAAGGTGTTTCACACATGACAGACTTCCAATTCTGATTGTTGGATCATGTCTAATGAATCAACTCTTCTTGAACGGAACATGATTTGATGTCCAGTCGGAGGATTCTTTACCTAGCTGTCCATTCTGGACATTTTTTTCCCTAGAAGATTTATCATTTTACATAGAAGGCGGTGATAATTTTGAGTTAATTTAACAAAATTTTTTTTCTTTTTGAGAGAGTGAGCATGCGCATGAGTGGGGCGTGGGGTGGAGGGAGAAGCGAAAAGAGCGTCCTTAAGCAGACTCCCCAGTGAGCTTGGAGCCTGATTTTGTCCCGGGACCCTGAGAGCATGACAAGAGCCGAAATAAAGAGCTGGCTGCCTCAGCGACTGAGTCACCCAGGCGCCACGAGTTCAGTTTTGTACAGAGGATGAGACTTCGATTGTGGTCCTCGTCCTCCTCGTCCTCCACCTCCACCTCCTCCTCCTCTCTGCCCCTCCCTCTTCTTCTTCTCCTTCTTCTTCTTTGTCTCTGGAAGTCCACTTGCTCTAGCACCATTTCTTCAAAACGCTGTCACTCCTCCATTGAATTGCTTTTCCCCTTTGTCAGAATCCCATTGACATGTTGGTGGTTGGTCTCCTTCTGGGTTTGATCCTGTTCCACTTATCTATCTTTATACTGTTCCATTTGTCTATCCCTTCACCAACACCACACATTTTTGATTACTATAGCTGTAGATCTTGAAACTGGATGGAAGGATTCCTTTTGTTTTCTTCTTTAGTTTTATTTTCTCATCTTTTTCTAGGTTCTGACGTGGAGAGCTTATTGTTTTGAGACTGGGAGAGACAGAGAGAGAGAGAGAGAGAGAAAGACAGGGAATGGGTACAGAGAGAGAGAGAGAGAGAGACGGATTATTAAGCAGCCTCCATGCCCAGCACCAGCACAATGCAGGTTCAGTCTCACAACCCCGAGTTTGATCATGACCCGAGTCAAAATCAAGAGTTGGACTAACTGACTGAGCCTCCCAGACGCTCCTCTTCCTTTCTAACATAGGCAGTGATTGCTCTACATGGTGCTGTCCATTGATTGAGCTGTGTCCCACACATTTTCATATGTTGTATGTTCATTTTCCTTCACTTCAATGCATTGAGATTTGATCTTTGATCTTTGATCATCTAGAAGGTTACTTTCTCAGTGTTTGGATATTTGTTATTTTTCTCCTTTGGATACCTAGTTTGCTTTTAAGTATTTTTTTTAATGTTGAAATTGTACTTCCGAGAAATTGATCGATAGGGTTGTCTTTGTTTCAGGTGTACAATATAGCGATTCCCCTCCCCTACCCCACCTGCTGTCAGCTCCGGTTGCAGGCAGGGATGTGCCTTGGAGACTCAGGTGAACATCCCCCACCCCTCCTCCCTTCAGCTCCTGTTGCCAAGCACTGGTTTGCGTTGGAGACGGAACCCTCGTAGGGGTTCCAAGCACTTCCTAGTAGCCCAGAAGACACTGGTGATCGGAGACCAAGCCACAAGGCTCTTTGGAGCCAGCTGGGGGCCATCCAAATGCCTCCCCACACAGTTCTGGAGCCGCCGTGGGCTGTCCTGGAGCAGCTGTGGGCTGCTGGGTTGGTGATAGACGAACGTTGGCCACATGTGCCACGAGTCTCTGGGTTTCGCTGGGAGATCCTGGTGTGCACTGCAGTGGTGGTGTTCCTGGGAAAGAGTGCACTCAGCTTCCGAAGAAGAAAGTGGCAGTGTGCCCAGAACGAGGATGTGTCTGGAAAAGGCATGGAGAAGACCGAACCGGACGCACAAGCCCGTGGAGCTGTCGCATCATCCGAGCCGAAGGCCAGTCCTCTCCCGTTCCAGCTTCTTGCTCTGGCTGCCCTGAATCAAGATGCCGGGTATTGGTCAGTGGGAAACACCACGCAACTGCTGAAGGGAGTTCGGGAACGGCTGTTGAAGAGCCCTCACCAGCTGCCTCATGAAAATCCCATCTGTGGAGCAGGCCAGGAAGATGGAGAAGCCCTGGTGAGGAAAACACCAGAAGGCTTCAAGGACAGCCGTGATCTGCAGGCAAGTGCAGAACCGCTGGTTCAGGAGATTGGCAGCTGTGGACAGAGAGTGCAGGACGAGGCAGGGCAGGCAGGCAGGCCAGAGCTTCCTGAAGGAGGAGTGCGGCGGCAGGCCAGCGCTGAGGGCCAGCGCCAACAGCACACCCTCAGCCAGATCCTCCTGAAGGGGATGCATGTGCTAGAGCTGCTTGGAGATCATCTGGAAGGTGGGGGCTCAAGGAGGCAGGTGGAGACTGGCTCTTCCTCCCCTGACCACGTGCCCTCAGGCGCGAGCCCCGTGAACCAATTAAAGCCATCCAGGGCACTGAAGAAGGCACGTCAGAGGAAAGAAGAGCTCCCAAGAAACCCAACAAGCCACCAAGCTGAGCAAGTACCTGTTCACCTTCGGAACACCCTCCTGGACGGTGAGATTCCGAAGTTGCGCCTGAAGCTTGAGGCAGAGCCGAAGCTGTGCGAAGAGCACCTCAGACACCTGGAGAGGAAGATGATGGAGGAGAAGGCACGCTGCCTGCAAGTGAAGAACGAGCTTGCCAAGGTGCGCAGGAAGGCGGATGCTGCCCACTGGCACTTGGGCCTCTATAGGAACATGGCCGCCGACCTGCACCGAGAATGGCAGCAAATCGCCTCCTTGCATGAGCGGGAGCACCTCCTGGTGGAGAAGAGGAGTGAGGAGAGCCAGAAGGCTGTCCTGTGGGCAGAGAGGGAGTTCCAAAGGCTCCAGGCCCAAAACCATTGCCTCAGGCAGAAGCTGGCCAACTCTGGGCCCAAGGTCCAGCCTGTCTCCGGGGGGCCTCCTGCTCCTGCTCCTGCTGTTCCGGGCACAGCCTCCCAATACCCTCAAGGGCCAAAGGCTCCCCTGAAACCCAGGAAGCCCAAGAAGGGAGCAAGGGTGCACTGGCCAGACTCCAAGTTCTCGGGTCCCCTGCAGGTCTGATTCCCTTGCCCAGCAGCCACCAACACTCACAACCAGAGCACAAAAGCTCCTGTGCTTACCCCTTCAGCCATACCCATGGCTCCTTTGACTTGAGATCCACCCCATCCTTCAGCCTGATGCTCCATATTCCCTGGAGCCGTATGAGTGTGAGAGAATATTTTTCAGTGTTCAGCGTAACACAAATAAAAATAAAAATATCCAATGGCTGAGACTCCTGCTCCTGAGAATGGATTTGATTAAGGGATTCTATGCCAAGCAAGGGACGGTTTGAAGTGTCTTTTATCGATCCCTTCATTGTCCCAATAACCCAGTGTGTCATGTCTGACTGAGGTTCAGACAGGGGAAACAACTTGCCCCAAGATCACACAGCTAGTGAATTTCAGAGCTCCCGTTCCAAACCAGGGTTGTCTAATGATCACCTGCTGTGCCAATAACTTCTACTACTATGCCTACTACTGTTCTTCTTCTTCTTCTTCTTCTTCATCTTCTTCTTCTCCTTCTTCTTCTTCTTCTTCTTCTTCTTCTTCTTCTTCTTCTTCTTCTTCTTCTTTGGAGAGACAGAAAGGGTGACGGCGCACACATACACACACACACACACAAAGGAACGCACACACATGCAGGCGGGGGAGGGGCCGAGTTAGAGAGATTCCTCGACAGGCGTCGGACTCAAGTGCTGAACCAGACGCTGGTCTGGATTTCCCAGATCACGTGATCAGCCCTGAACCGAAATCAGGAGCCAGACACTGAACTGACAGGCACCCTTGGGCAAGGAACTTCTAGGCAAGCTGCTGAAGGATCCCAGAAGGGCTTGGTAAAATGTTCCCCTCGTTCACGTCCTAGGATGTGATGATTCTATGCAAAGATAATAGTGCATATAATATAATCTAACATAATATATAATAATAGAAGGATGCAGAGATTATAGTGGTGGCTAGCTGAGGTCAAGTCCCAGCCAAGTAGGGAGGGCAGCCTTTAAGGGTCTCCAACGATTCCCATCTTGGGTACACATCGTTTTGTGTTCCATACTCTACCTCTTGATCGAGTCAGAACTACTGACTCCCTTGTAAAGGACAGAATGTGGCCAAAGTGATAGGATGTCCCTTCGGAGGTGAGTTTACAAAGAGACTGGTCTCCTCTTGGGCTTGCCCGCCCTCCGTCCCTCCCTCCCTCATCTGTTCCCAGGGAAGCCAGCTGCTCCTTGGGAGCTTTATGCTGGAGAGGCCCATGGGGCAAGGAATGACTCTTTCTTGCTTCCAGCAATGGAGGGCCTCTGGCTGCTCACAGCCAGCTGAGTGAGCTCAAAAGCAGACTTACCCCCAACAAGCCCGCAGATGACTGAAGATCCAGAGGCCCTCTGGACTGCAGCCTTGTGAGAGATCCTGAGCCACAGGGACCTGTCTAGTTGCACCTGGATGGCTGGCCCACAGAAACCATATCAGGTTATGAATGTTGTTTTAGGCCCATTGGTTCGGGGAAAACCTTCAAGAAAGACAGGAGTGGGAAGCCAAATGTTTGGCTTCTGACCCACCCCCCGTCTCCTGGGGTTGAAATTCCAGGGAAATCAAGAGATGGTAGAAACGCCTGAGAGATGAGGGTAAACAATGGAAGAGAGAGGACATCTATTCTGATCGCCATGGATCTCTCTGAGAGGACATCCTCCCACTTGATCCTCCTGTGTCGAAGGGTGGCAAATGCAGGGGGAGACACCTGGCAGTATGGTCCAAGTTGGCTGAGAGCACTCGACCCAGCCCCACAGAGCCTCCTAGAAGGCAGAGAACGAGCCCGGAAGTTCCCTGGGGCCCCTAGAGAAGGCCCCGAGAGAATGAGATGAGTTGAAAGCCTGGGACCTGGTCGTTGGACTTCTAGACTGGAGGGGAGATGGCCTGTGGAAGGGCCACTGCCCGCAACCCTTGTTGGACCAGACCCCTCCTGTCTGCTTTGGGAGACTGGGGGTGAATATGAGAATGAATTCATGTAGAAGAGATGGTGTTCTGATGCTTGGTTTCAACTTCTTGAATTCCTTTCAACTTCTTGAAATCGTTGACATTCCTTTTCTCCTTGTCCCCAGGACCACCATGAATGGGAAGGGGCCTTCAAAGAAGCAAGATGAGAACATCTCTTACAAGGCTGTCCAGTGTCAATATCCAACCACTGCAGTCACTTCTACCCCCTTGGCAGCCCCACTGCTTCCATCAGGACACAGATCCGTTCCTGTACAGGTTTTGGAGCAAACGTAAGTTTGGATTTCTCGCAGAGAAATGCCAAGAGTGCAATGACTGGGGTCCTAGGGTGGTTGCAAGTCTAGATTTCAGAGAAACTGTGTGGAGGGTTGGGTCACTATCCTGTGCACCCGAAAAGCATATTCTACTGCTTGTTCCCTGGAATTTAACTCCAGGCCTTGAAAAAGAAAAGCAACTGTGAACTGTTTTCAAGAGGGAGCTCTATCATCTTCCATTCCCAACAGCGATGCAGGAGCGATCCAGTCGTTCCACATCCTGCCTTGCATTGGGGAGTGGGGTCTCTCTCTCCCTCTCGGGTGCATTTGGTTTGCATCATGGTGATCGGTGTGCAGTGAGAGCTCATTGGAGTTTGAATTTGAATTGCCCCGATGGTAACTTTTTATGGGATTTCCATCTGTATACTCTTTGGTAAAGTGTTTCGGTCTTTTGCCCATTTTTTTTGTTTTTGTTCTTTTCAGACTGGATGGCTTGCTTCTTTGGGGGTCAACTTTTGAGGTTCTCTCCTTCCGACAGGAGTCCTTTATCAGGTATGTGGTTTGCACCTATTTTCTCCCAGTTTGTAGCTTCCCTTTTGGGTCTTCTTCACAAGGTGTTTCACACATGACAGACTTCCAATTCTGATTGTTGGATCATGTCTAATGAATCAACTCTTCTTGAACGGAACATGATTTGATGTCCAGTCGGAGGATTCTTTACCTAGCTGTCCATTCTGGACATTTTTTTCCCTAGAAGATTTATCATTTTACATAGAAGGCGCTGATTAATTTTGAGTTAATTTAACAAAATTTTTTTTCTTTTTGAGAGAGTGAGCATGCGCATGAGTGGGGCGTGGGGTGGAGGGAGAAGCGAAAAGAGCGTCCTTAAGCAGACTCCCCAGTGAGCTTGGAGCCTGATTTTGTCCCGGGACCCTGAGAGCATGACAAGAGCCGAAATGAAGAGCTGGCTGCCTCAGCGACTGAGTCACCCAGGCGCCACGAGTTCAGTTTTGTACAGAGGATGAGCCTTCGATTGTGGTCCTCGTCCTCCTCGTCCTCCACCTCCACCTCCTCCTCCTCTCTGCCCCTCCCTCTTCTTCTTCTCCTTCTTCTTCTTTGTCTCTGGAAGTCCACTTGCTCTAGCACCATTTCTTCAAAATGCTGTCACTCCTCCATTGAATTGCTTTTCCCCTTTGTCAGAATCCCATTGACATGTTGGTGGTTGGTCTCTTTTTGGGTTTGATCCTGTTCCACTTATCTATCTTTATACTGTTCCATTTGTCTATCCCTTCACCAACACCACACATTTTTGATTACTATAGCTGTAGATCTTGAAACTGGGTGGAAGGATTCCTTTGGTTTTCTTCTTTAGTTTTATTTTCTCATCTTTTTCTAGGTTCTGACGTGGAGAGCTTATTGTTTTGAGAGAGAGAGAGAGAGAGAGAGAGACAGGGAAGGGGTACAGAGAGAGAGAGAGAGAGAGAGAGAGAGAGATTATTAAACAGCCTCCATGCCCAGCACCAGCACAATGCAGGTTCAGTCTCACAACCTCGAGTTTAATCATGACCCGAGTCAAAATCAAGACTTGGACTAACTGACTGAGCCTCCCAGATGCTCCTCCTCCTTTCTAACATAGGCAGTGATTGCTCTACATGGTGCTGTCCATTGATTGTGCTGTGTCCCACACATTTTCATATGTTGTATGTTCATTTTCCTTCACTTCAATGCATTGAGATTTGATCTTTGATCTTTGATCATCTAGAAGGTTACTTTCTCAGAGTTTGGATATTTGTTAGTTTTCTCCTTTGGATACCTAGTTTGCTTTTTAAATATATTTTTTTAAATGTTGAAATTGTACTTCCGAGAAATTGATCGATAGGGTTGTCTTTGTTTCAGGTGTACAATAGAGCGATTCCCCTCCCCTACCCCACCTGCTGTCAGCTCCGGTTGCAGGCACTGATGTGCCTTGGAGACTCAGGTGCACCTCCCCCACCCCTCCTCCCTTCAGCTCCTGTTGCCAGGCACTGGTTTGCGTTGGAGACGGAACCCTCATAGGGGTTCCAAGCACTTCCTAGTGGCCCAGAAGACACTGGTGATCGGAGACCAAGCCACAAGGCTCTTTGGAGCCAGCTGGTGGCCATCCAAATGCCTCCCCACACAGTTCTGGAGCCGCTGTGGTCTGTCCTGGAGCAGCTGTGGGCTGCTGGGTTGGTGATATCCGAACGTTGGCCACATGTGCCACGAGTCTCTGGGTTTCGCTGGGAGATCCTGGTGTGCACTGCAGTGGTGGTGTTCCTGGGAAAGAGTGCACTCAGCTTCCGAAGAAGAAAGTGGCAGTGTGCCCAGAACGAGGAAGTCTCTGGAAAAGGCATGGAGAAGACCGAACCGGACGCACAAGCCCGTGGAGCTGTCGCATCATCCGAGCCGAAGGCCAGTCCTCTCCCGTTCCAGCTTCTTGCTCTGGCTGCCCTGAATCAAGATGCCGGGTATTGGTCAGTGGGAAACACCACGCAACTGCTGAAGGGAGTTCGGGAAAGGCTGTTGAAGAGCCCTCAGCAGCTGCCTCATGAAAATCCCATCTGTGGAGCAGCCCAGGAAGATGGAGAAGCCCTGGTGAGGAAAACACCAGAAGGCTTCAAGGACAGCCGTGATCTGCAGGCAAGTGCAGACCCGCTGGTTCAGGAGATTGGCAGCTGTGGACAGAGAGTGCAGGACGAGGCAGGGCAGGCAGGCAGGCCAGAGCTTCCTGAAGGAGGAGTGCGGCGGCAGGCCAGCGCTGAGGGCCAGAGCCAACAGCACACCCTCAGCCAGATCCTCCGGAAGGGGATGCATGTGCTAGAGCTGCTTGGAGATCATCTGGAAGGTGGGGGCTCAAGGAGGCAGGTGGAGACTGGCTCCTCCTCCCCTGACCACGTGCCCTCAGGCGCGAGCCCCGTGAACCAATTAAAGCCGTCCAGGGCACTGAAGAAGGCACGTCAGAGGAATGAAGAGCTCCCAAGAAACCCAACAAGCCACCAAGCTGAGCAAGGACCTGTTCACCTTCGGAACACCCTCCTGGACGGTGAGATTCCGAAGTTGCGCCTGAAGCTTGAGGCAGAGCCGAAGCTGTGCGAAGAGCACCTCAGACACCTGGAGAGGAAGATGATGGAGGAGAAGGCACGCTGCCTGCAAGTGAAGAACGAGCTTGCCAAGGTGCGCAGGAAGGCGGATGCTGCCCACTGGCACTTGGGCCTCTATAGGAACATGGCCGCCGACCTGCACCGAGAATGGCAGCAAATCGCCTCCTTGCATGAGCGGGAGCGCCTCCTGGTGGAGAAGAGGAGTGAGGAGAGCCAGAAGGCTGTCCTGTGGGCAGAGAGGGAGTTCCAAAGGCTCCAGGCCCAAAACCATTGCCTCAGGCAGAAGCTGGCCAACTCTGGGCCCAAGGTCCAGCCTGTCTCCGGGGGGCCTCCTGCTCCTGCTCCTGCTGTTCCGGGCACAGCCTCCCAATACCCTCAGGGCCAAAGCTCCCCTGAAACCCAGGAAGCCCAAGAAGGGAGCAAGGGTGCACTGGCCAGACTCCAAGTTCTCGGGTCCCCTGCAGGTCTGATTCCCTTGCCCAGCAGCCACCAACACTCACAACCAGAGCACAAAAGCTCCTGTGCTTACCCCTTCAGCCATACCCATGGCTCCTTTGACTTGAGATCCACCCCATCCTTTAGCCTGATGCTCCATATTCCCTGGAGCCGTATGAGTGTGAGAGAATATTTTTCAGTGTTCAGCGTAACACAAATAAAAATAAAAATATCCAATGGCTGAGACTACTGCTACTGAGAATGGATTTGATTAAGGGATTCTATGCCAAGCTAGGGACGGTTTGAAGTGTCTTTTATCGATCCCTTAATCGTCCCAATAATCCAGTGTGTCATGTCTGACTGAGGTTCAGACAGGGGAAACAACTTGCCCCAAGATCACACAGCTAGTGAATTTCAGAGCTCCCGTTCCAAACCAGGGTTGTCTAATGATCACCTGCTGTGCCAATAACTTCTACTACTATGCCTACTACTGTTCTTCTTCTTCTTCTTCTTCTTCTTCTTCTTCTTCTTCGAGAGAGAGAGAGAGACAGAAAGGGTGACGGCGCACACATACACACACACACACACACAAAGGAACGCACACACATGCAGGCGGGGGAGGGGCCGAGTTAGAGAGATTCCTCGACAGGCTTCGGACCCAAGTGCTGAACCAGAGGCTGGTCTGGATTTCCCAGATCACGTGATCAGCCCTGAACCGAAATCAGGAGCCAGACACTGAACTGACAGGCACCCTTGGGCAAGGAACTTCTAGGCAAGCTGCTGAAGGATCCCAGAAGGGCTTGGTAAAATGTTCCCCTCGTTCACGTCCTAGGATGTGATGATTCTATGCAAAGATAATAGTGCATATAATATAATCTAACATAATATATAATAATAGAAGGATGCAGAGATTATAGTGGTGGCTAGCTGAGGTCAAGTCCCAGCCAAGTAGGGAGGGCAGCCTTTAAGGGTCTCCAACGATTCCCATCTTGGGTACACATCGTTTTGTGTTCCATACTCTGCCTCTTGCTTCGATTCAGAACTACTGACTCCCTTGTAAAGGACAGAATGTGGCCAAAGTGATAGGATGTCCCTTCGGAGGTGAGTTTACAAAGAGACTGGTCTCCTCTTGGGCTTGCCCGCCCTCCGTCCCTCCCTCCCTCATCTGTTCCCAGGGAAGCCAGCTGCTCCTTGGGAGCTTTATGCTGGAGAGTCCCATGGGGCAAGGAATGACTCTTTCTTGCTTCCAGCAATGGAGGGCCTCTGGCTGCTCACAGCCAGCTGAGTGAGCTCAAAAGCAGACTTACCCCCAACAAGCCCGCAGATGACTGAAGATCCAGAGGCCCTCTGGACTGCAGCCTTGTGAGAGATCCTGAGCCACAGGGACCTGGCTAGTTGCACCTGGATGGCTGGCCCACAGAAACCATATCAGGTTATGAATGTTGTTTTAGGCCCATTGGTTCGGGGAAAACCTTCAAGAAAGACAGGAGTGGGAAGCCAAATGTTTGGCTTCTGACCCACCCCCCGTCTCCTGGGGTTGAAATTCCAGGGAAATCAAGAGATGGTAGAAACGCCTGAGAGATGAGGGTAAACAATGGAAGAGAGAGGACATCTAGTCTGATCGCCATGGATCTCTCTGAGAGGACATCCTCCCACTTGATCCTCCTGTGTCGAAGGGTGGCAAATGCAGGGGGAGACACCTGGCAGTGTGGTCCAAGTCGGCTGAGAGCACTCGACCCAGCCCCACAGAGCCTCCTAGAAGGCAGAGAACGAGCCCGGAAGTTCCCTGGGGCCCCTAGAGAAGGCCCCGAGAGAAGGAGATGAGTTGAAAGCCTGGGACCTGGTCGTTGGACTTCTAGACTGGAGGGGAGATGGCCTGTGGAAGGGCCACTGCCCGCAACCCTTGTTGGACCAGACCCCTCCTGTCTGCTTTGGGAGACTGGGGGTGAATATGAGAATGAATTCATGTAGAAGAGATGGTGTTCTGATGCTTGGTTTCAACTTCTTGAAATCCTTTCAACTTCTTGAAATCGTTGACATTCCTTTTCTCCTTGTCCCCAGGACCACCATGAATGGGAAGGGGCCTTCAAAGAAGCAAGATGAGAACATCTCTTACAAGGCTGTCCAGTGTCAATATCCAACCACTGCAGTCACTTCTACCCCCTTGGCAGCCCCACTGCTTCCATCAGGACACAGATCCGTTCCTGTACAGGTTTTGGAGCAAACGTAAGTTTGGATTTCTCTCAGAGAAATGCCAAGAGTGCAATGACTGGGGTCCTAGGGTGGTTGCAAGTCTAGTTTTCAGAGAAACTGTGTGGAGGGTTGGGTCACTATCCTGTGCACCCGAAAAGCATATTCTACTGCTTGTTCCCTGGAATTTAAATCCAGGCCTTGAAAAAGAAAAGGAACTGTGAACTGTTTTCAAGAGGGAGCTCTATCATCTTCCATTCCCAACAGCGATGCAGGAGCGATCCAGTCGTTCCACATCCTGCCTTGCATTGGGGAGTGGGGTCTCTCTCTCCCTCTCGGGTGCATTTGGTTTGCATCATGGTGATAGGTGTGCAGTGAGAGCTCATTGGAGTTTGAATTTGAATTGCCCCGATGGTAACTTTTTATGGGATTTCCATCTGTATACTCTTTGGTAAAGTGTTTCGGTCTTTTGACAATTTTTTGTGTTTTTCTTCTTTTCAGACTGGATGGCTTGCTTCTTTGGGGGTCAACTTTTGAGGTTCTCTCCTTCCGACAGGAGTCCTTTATCAGGTATGTGGTTTGCACCTATTTTCTCCCAGTTTGTAGCTTCCCTTTTGGGTCTTCTTCACAAGGTGTTTCACACATGACAGACTTCCAATTCTGATTGTTGGATCATGTCTAATGAATCAACTCTTCTTGAACGGAACATGATTTGATGTCCAGTCGGAGGATTCTTTACCTAGCTGTCCATTCTGGACATTTTTTTCCCTAGAAGATTTATCATTTTACATAGAAGGCGCTGATTAATTTTGAGTTAATTTAACAAAATTTTTTTTCTTTTTGAGAGAGTGAGCATGCGCATGAGTGGGGCGTGGGGTGGAGGGAGAAGCGAAAAGAGCATCCTTAAGCAGACTCCCCAGTGAGCTTGGAGCCTGATTTTGTCCCGGGACCCTGAGAGCATGACAAGAGCCGAAATTAAGAGCTGGCTGCCTCAGCGACTGAGTCACCCAGGCGCCACGAGTTCAGTTTTGTACAGAGGATGAGCCTTCGATTGTGGTCCTCGTCCTCCTCGTCCTCCACCTCCACCTCCTCCTCCTCTCTGCCCCTCCCTCTTCTTCTTCTCCTTCTTCTTCTTTGTCTCTGGAAGTCCACTTGCTCTAGCACCATTTCTTCAAAACGCTGTCACTCCTCCATTGAATTGCTTTTCCCCTTTGTCAGAATCCCATTGACATGTTGGTGGTTGGTCTCTTTTTGGGTTTGATCCTGTTCCACTTATCTATCTTTATACTGTTCCATTTGTCTATCCCTTCACCAACACCACACATTTTTGATTACTATAGCTGTAGATCTTGAAACTGGGTGGAAGGATTCCTTTGGTTTTCTTCTTTAGTTTTATTTTCTCATCTTTTTCTAGGTTCTGACGTGGAGAGCTTATTGTTTTGAGAGAGAGAGAGAGAGAGAGAGAGACAGGGAAGGGGTACAGAGAGAGAGAGAGAGAGAGAGAGAGAGAGATTATTAAACAGCCTCCATGCCCAGCACCAGCACAATGCAGGTTCAGTCTCACAACCTCGAGTTTAATCATGACCCGAGTCAAAATCAAGACTTGGACTAACTGACTGAGCCTCCCAGATGCTCCTCCTCCTTTCTAACATAGGCAGTGATTGCTCTACATGGTACTGTCCATTGATTGTGCTGTGTCCCACACATTTTCATATGTTGTATGTTCATTTTCCTTCACTTCAATGCATTGAGATTTGATCTTTGATCTTTGATCATCTAGAAGGTTACTTTCTCAGAGTTTGGATATTTGTTAGTTTTCTCCTTTGGATACCTAGTTTGCTTTTTAAATATATTTTTTTAAATGTTGAAATTGTACTTCCGAGAAATTGATCGATAGGGTTGTCTTTGTTTCAGGTGTACAATAGAGCGATTCCCCTCCCCTACCCCACCTGCTGTCAGCTCCGGTTGCAGGCACTGATGTGCCTTGGAGACTCAGGTGCACCTCCCCCACCCCTCCTCCCTTCAGCTCCTGTTGCCAGGCACTGGTTTGCATTGGAGACGGAACCCTCATAGGGGTTCCAAGCACTTCCTAGTGGCCCAGAAGACACTGGTGATCGGAGACCAAGCCACAAGGCTCTTTGGAGCCAGCTGGGGGCCATCCAAATGCCTCCCCACACAGTTCTGGAGCCGCTGTGGGCTGTCCTGGAGCAGCTGTGGGCTGCTGGGTTGGTGATATCCGAACGTTGGCCACATGTGCCACGAGTCTCTGGGTTTCGCTGGGAGATCCTGGTGTGCACTGCAGTGGTGGTGTTCCTGGGAAAGAGTGCACTCAGCTTCCGAAGAAGAAAGTGGCAGTGTGCCCAGAACGAGGAAGTCTCTGGAAAAGGCATGGAAAAGACCGAACCGGACTCACAAGCCCGTGGAGCTGTCGCATCATCCGAGCCGAAGGCCAGTCCTCTCCCGTTCCAGCTTCTTGCTCTGGCTGCCCTGAATCAAGATGCCGGGTATTGGTCAGTGGGAAACACCACGCAACTGCTGAAGGGAGTTCGGGAAAGGCTGTTGAAGAGCCCTCAGCAGCTGCCTCATGAAAATCCCATCTGTGGAGCAGCCCAGGAAGATGGAGAAGCCCTGGTGAGGAAAACACCAGAAGGCTTCAAGGACAGCCGTGATCTGCAGGCAAGTGCAGACCCGCTGGTTCAGGAGATTGGCAGCTGTGGACAGAGAGTGCAGGACGAGGCAGGGCAGGCAGGCAGGCCAGAGCTTCCTGAAGGAGGAGTGCGGCGGCAGGCCAGCGCTGAGGGCCAGAGCCAACAGCACACCCTCAGCCAGATCCTCCTGAAGGGGATGCATGTGCTAGAGCTGCTTGGAGATCATCTGGAAGGTGGGGGCTCAAGGAGGCAGGTGGAGACTGGCTCCTCCTCCCCTGACCACGTGCCCTCAGGCGCGAGCCCCGTGAACCAATTCAAGCCGTCCAGGGCACTGAAGAAGGCACGTCAGAGGAATGAAGAGCTCCCAAGAAACCCAACAAGCCACCAAGCTGAGCAAGGACCTGTTCCCCTTCGGAACACCCTCCTGGACGGTGAGATTCCGAAGTTGCGCCTGAAGCTTGAGGCAGAGCCGAAGCTGTGCGAAGAGCACCTCAGACACCTGGAGAGGAAGATGATGGAGGAGAAGGCACGCTGCCTGCAAGTGAAGAACGAGCTTGCCAAGGTGCGCAGGAAGGCGGATGCTGCCCACTGGCACTTGGGCCTCTATAGGAACATGGCCGCCGACCTGCACCGAGAATGGCAGCAAATCGCCTCCTTGCATGAGCGGGAGCGCCTCCTGGTGGAGAAGAGGAGTGAGGAGAGCCAGAAGGCTGTCCTGTGGGCAGAGAGGGAGTTCCAAAGGCTCCAGGCCCAAAACCATTGCCTCAGGCAGAAGCTGGCCAACTCTGGGCCCAAGGTCCAGCCTGTCTCCGGGGGGCCTCCTGCTCCTGCTCCTGCTGTTCCGGGCACAGCCTCCCAATACCCTCAAGGGCCAAAGGCTCCCCTGAAACCCAGGAAGCCCAAGAAGGGAGCAAGGGTGCACTGGCCAGACTCCAAGTTCTCGGGTCCCCTGCAGGTCTGATTCCCTTGCCCAGCAGCCACCAACACTCACAACCAGAGCACAAAAGCTCCTGTGCTTACCCCTTCAGCCATACCCATGGCTCCTTTGACTTGAGATCCACCCCATCCTTTAGCCTGATGCTCCATATTCCCTGGAGCCGTATGAGTGTGAGAGAATATTTTTCAGTGTTCAGCGTAACACAAATAAAAATAAAAATATCCAATGGCTGAGACTCCTGCTCCTGAGAATGGATTTGATTAAGGGATTCTATGCCAAGCTAGGGACGGTTTGAAGTGTCTTTTATCGATCCCTTAATCGTGCCAATAACCCAGTGTGTCATGTCTGACTGAGGTTCAGACAGGGGAAACAACTTGCCCCAAGATCACACAGCTAGTGAATTTCAGAGCTCCCGTTCCAAACCAGGGTTGTCTAATGATCACCTGCTGTGCCAATAACTTCTACTACTATGCCTACTACTGTTCTTCTTCTTCTTCTTCTTCTTCTTCGAGAGAGAGAGAGAGAGAGAGAGACAGAAAGGGTGACGGCGCACACATACACACACACACACACACAAAGGAACGCACACACATGCAGGCGGGGTTGGGGCCGAGTTAGAGAGATTCCTCGACAGGCTTGGGACTCAAGTGCTGAACCAGACGCTGGTCTGGATTTCCCAGATCACGTGATCAGCCCTGAACCAAAATCAGGAGCCAGACACTGAACTGACAGGCACCCTTGGGCAAGGAACTTCTAGGCAAGCTGCTGAAGGATCCCAGAAGGGCTTGGTAAAATGTTCCCCTCGTTCACGTCCTAGGATGTGATGATTCTATGCAAAGATAATAGTGCATATAATATAATCTAACATAATATATAATAATAGAAGGATGCAGAGATTATAGTGGTGGCTAGCTGAGGTCAAGTCCCAGCCAAGTAGGGAGGGCAGCCTTTAAGGGTCTCCAACGATTCCCATCTTGGGTACACATCGTTTTGTGTTCCATACTCTACCTCTTGATCGAGTCAGAACTACTGACTCCCTTGTAAAGGACAGAATGTGGCCAAAGTGATAGGATGTCCCTTCGGAGGTGAGTTTACAAAGAGACTGGTCTCCTCTTGGGCTTGCCCGCCCTCCGTCCCTCCCTCCCTCATCTGTTCCCAGGGAAGCCAGCTGCTCCTTGGGAGCTTTATGCTGGAGAGGCCCATGGGGCAAGGAATGACTCTTTCTTGCTTCCAGCAATGGAGGGCCTCTGGCTGCTCACAGCCAGCTGAGTGAGCTCAAAAGCAGACTTACCCCCAACAAGCCCGCAGATGACTGAAGATCCAGAGGCCCTCTGGACTGCAGCCTTGTGAGAGATCCTGAGCCACAGGGACCTGGCTAGTTGCACCTGGATGGCTGGCCTACAGAAACCATATCAGTTTATGAATGTTGTTTTAGGCCCATTGGTTCGGGGAAAACCTTAAAGAAAGACAGGAGTGGGAAGCCAAATGTTTGGCTTCTGACCCACCCCCCGTCTCCTGGGGTTGAAATTCCAGGGAAATCAAGAGATGGTAGAAACGCCTGAGAGATGAGGGTAAACAATGGAAGAGAGAGGACATCTATTCTGATTGCCATGGATCTCTCTGAGAGGACATCCTCCCACTTGATCCTCCTGTGTCGAAGGGTGGCAAATGCAGGGGGAGACACCTGGCAGTGTGGTCCAAGTCGGCTGAGAGCACTCGACCCAGCCCCACAGAGCCTCCGAGAAGGCAGAGAACGAGCCCGGAAGTTCCCTGGGGCCCCTAGAGAAGGCCCCGAGAGAATGAGATGAGTTGAAAGCCTGGGACCTGGTCGTTGGACTTCTAGACTGGAGGGGAGATGGCCTGTGGAAGGGCCACTGCCCGCAACCCTTGTTGGACCAGACCCCTCCTGTCTGCTTTGGGAGACTGGGGGTGAATATGAGAATGAATTCATGTAGAAGAGATGGTGTTCTGATGCTTGGTTTCAACTTCTTGAAATCCTTTCAACTTCTTGAAATCGTTGACATTCCTTTTCTCCTTGTCCCCAGGACCACCATGAATGGGAAGGGGCCTTCAAAGAAGCAAGATGAGAACATCTCTTACAAGGCTGTCCAGTGTCAATATCCAACCACTGCAGTCACTTCTACCCCCTTGGCAGCCCCACTGCTTCCATCAGGACACAGATCCGTTCCTGTACAGGTTTTGGAGCAAACGTAAGTTTGGATTTCTCGCAGAGAAATGCCAAGAGTGCAATGACTGGGGTCCTAGGGTGGTTGCAAGTCTAGTTTTCAGAGAAACTGTGTGGAGGGTTGGGTCACTATACTGTGCACCCGAAAAGCATATTCTACTGCTTGTTCCCTGGAATTTAACTCCAGGCCTTGAAAAAGAAAAGCAACTGTGAACTGTTTTCAAGAGGGAGCTCTATCATCTTCCATTCCCAACAGCGATGCAGGAGCGATCCAGTCGTTCCACATCCTGCCTTGCATTGGGGAGTGGGGTCTCTCTCTCCCTCTCGGGTGCATTTGGTTTGCATCATGGTGATAGGAGTGCAGTGAGAGCTCATTGGAGTTTGAATTTGAATTGCCCCGATGGTAACTTTTTATGGGATTTCCATCTGTTTACTCTTTGGTAAAGGGTTTCGGTCTTTTGCCCATTTTTTTTGTTTTTGTTCTTTTCAGACTGGATGGCTTGCTTCTTTGGGGGTCAACTTTTGAGGTTCTCTCCTTCCGACAGGAGTCCTTTATCAGGTATGTGGTTTGCACCTATTTTCTCCCAGTTTGTAGCTTCCCTTTTGGGTCTTCTTCACAAGGTGTTTCACACATGACAGACTTCCAATTCTGATTGTTGGATCATGTCTAATGAATCAACTCTTCTTGAACGGAACATGATTTGATGTCCAGTCGGAGGATTCTTTACCTAGCTGTCCATTCTGGACATTTTTTTCCCTAGAAGATTTATCATTTTACATAGAAGGCGGTGATAATTTTGAGTTAATTTAACAAATTTTTTTTTCTTTTTGAGAGAGTGAGCATGCGCATGAGTGGGGCGTGGGGTGGAGGGAGAAGCGAAAAGAGCGTCCTTAAGCAGACTCCCCAGTGAGCTTGGAGTCTGATTTTGTCCCGGGACCCTGAGAGCATGACAAGAGCCGAAATAAAGAGCTGGCTGCCTCAGCGACTGAGTCACCCAGGCGCCACGAGTTCAGTTTTGTACAGAGGATGAGACTTCGATTGTGGTCCTCGTCCTCCTCGTCCTCCACCTCCACCTCCTCCTCCTCTCTGCCCCTCCCTCTTCTTCTTCTCCTTCTTCTTCTTTGTCTCTGGAAGTCCACTTGCTCTAGCACCATTTCTTCAAAACGCTGTCACTCCTCCATTGAATTGCTTTTCCCCTTTGTC
Source organism: Meles meles (assembly GCF_922984935.1). Taxonomy (NCBI): domain Eukaryota; kingdom Metazoa; phylum Chordata; class Mammalia; order Carnivora; family Mustelidae; genus Meles; species Meles meles. Next base: position 84,509,207 of record NC_060066.1, read on the forward strand.
AGAATCCCATTGACATGTTGGTGGTTGGTCTCCTTCTGGGTTTGATCCTGTTCCACTTATCTATCTTTATACTGTTCCATTTGTCTATCCCTTCACCAACACCACACATTTTTGATTACTATAGCTGTAGATCTTGAAACTGGATGGAAGGATTCCTTTTGTTTTCTTCTTTAGTTTTATTTTCTCATCTTTTTCTAGGTTCTGACGTGGAGAGCTTATTGTTTTGAGACTGGGAGAGACAGAGAGAGAGAGAGAGAGAGAAAGACAGGGAATGGGTACAGAGAGAGAGAGAGAGAGAGACGGATTATTAAGCAGCCTCCATGCCCAGCACCAGCACAATGCAGGTTCAGTCTCACAACCCCGAGTTTGATCATGACCCGAGTCAAAATCAAGAGTTGGACTAACTGACTGAGCCTCCCAGACGCTCCTCTTCCTTTCTAACATAGGCAGTGATTGCTCTACATGGTGCTGTCCATTGATTGAGCTGTGTCCCACACATTTTCATATGTTGTATGTTCATTTTCCTTCACTTCAATGCATTGAGATTTGATCTTTGATCTTTGATCATCTAGAAGGTTACTTTCTCAGTGTTTGGATATTTGTTATTTTTCTCCTTTGGATACCTAGTTTGCTTTTAAGTATTTTTTTTAATGTTGAAATTGTACTTCCGAGAAATTGATCGATAGGGTTGTCTTTGTTTCAGGTGTACAATATAGCGATTCCCCTCCCCTACCCCACCTGCTGTCAGCTCCGGTTGCAGGCAGGGATGTGCCTTGGAGACTCAGGTGAACATCCCCCACCCCTCCTCCCTTCAGCTCCTGTTGCCAAGCACTGGTTTGCGTTGGAGACGGAACCCTCGTAGGGGTTCCAAGCACTTCCTAGTAGCCCAGAAGACACTGGTGATCGGAGACCAAGCCACAAGGCTCTTTGGAGCCAGCTGGGGGCCATCCAAATGCCTCCCCACACAGTTCTGGAGCCGCTGTGGGCTGTCCTGGAGCAGCTGTGGGCTGCTGGGTTGGTGATAGACGAACGTTGGCCACATGTGCCACGAGTCTCTGGGTTTCGCTGGGAGATCCTGGTGTGCACTGCAGTGGTGGTGTTCCTGGGAAAGAGTGCACTCAGCTTCCGAAGAAGAAAGTGGCAGTGTTCCCAGAACGAGGATGTGTCTGGAAAAGGCATGGAGAAGACCGAACCGGACGCACAAGCCCGTGGAGCTGTCGCATCATCCGAGCCGAAGGCCAGTCCTCTCCCGTTCCAGCTTCTTGCTCTGGCTGCCCTGAATCAAGATGCCGGGTATTGGTCAGTGGGAAACACCACGCAACTGCTGAAGGGAGTTCGGGAACGGCTGTTGAAGAGCCCTCACCAGCTGCCTCATGAAAATCCCATCTGTGGAGCAGGCCAGGAAGATGGAGAAGCCCTGGTGAGGAAAACACCAGAAGGCTTCAAGGACAGCCGTGATCTGCAGGCAAGTGCAGAACCGCTGGTTCAGGAGATTGGCAGCTGTGGACAGAGAGTGCAGGACGAGGCAGGGCAGGCAGGCAGGCCAGAGCTTCCTGAAGGAGGAGTGCGGCGGCAGGCCAGCGCTGAGGGCCAGCGCCAACAGCACACCCTCAGCCAGATCCTCCTGAAGGGGATGCATGTGCTAGAGCTGCTTGGAGATCATCTGGAAGGTGGGGGCTCAAGGAGGCAGGTGGAGACTGGCTCTTCCTCCCCTGACCACGTGCCCTCAGGCGCGAGCCCCGTGAACCAATTAAAGCCATCCAGGGCACTGAAGAAGGCACGTCAGAGGAAAGAAGAGCTCCCAAGAAACCCAACAAGCCACCAAGCTGAGCAAGTACCTGTTCACCTTCGGAACACCCTCCTGGACGGTGAGATTCCGAAGTTGCGCCTGAAGCTTGAGGCAGAGCCGAAGCTGTGCGAAGAGCACCTCAGACACCTGGAGAGGAAGATGATGGAGGAGAAGGCACGCTGCCTACAAGTGAAGAACGAGCTTGCCAAGGTGCGCAGGAAGGCGGATGCTGCCCACTGGCACTTGGGCCTCTATAGGAACATGGCCGCCGACCTGCACCGAGAAGGGCAGCAAATCGCCTCCTTGCATGAGCGGGAGCACCTCCTGGTGGAGAAGAGGAGTGAGGAGAGCCAGAAGGCTGTCCTGTGGGCAGAGAGGGAGTTCCAAAGGCTCCAGGCCCAAAACCATTGCCTCAGGCAGAAGCTGGCCAACTCTGGGCCCAAGGTCCAGCCTGTCTCCGGGGGGCCTCCTGCTCCTGCTCCTGCTGTTCCGGGCACAGCCTCCCAATACCCTCAAGGGCCAAAGGCTCCCCTGAAACCCAGGAAGCCCAAGAAGGGAGCAAGGGTGCACTGGCCAGACTCCAAGTTCTCGGGTCCCCTGCAGGTCTGATTCCCTTGCCCAGCAGCCACCAACACTCACAACCAGAGCACAAAAGCTCCTGTGCTTACCCCTTCAGCCATACCCATGGCTCCTTTGACTTGAGATCCACCCCATCCTTTAGCCTGATGCTCCATATTCCCTGGAGCCGTATGAGTGTGAGAGAATATTTTTCAGTGTTCAGCGTAACACAAATAAAAATAAAAATATCCAATGGCTGAGACTACTGCTCCTGAGAATGGATTTGATTAAGGGATTCTATGCCAAGCAAGGGACGGTTTGAAGTGTCTTGTATCGATCCCTTAATCGTCCCAATAACCCAGTGTGTCATGTCTGACTGAGGTTCAGACAGGGGAAACAACTTGCCCCAAGATCACACAGCTAGTGAATTTCAGAGCTCCCGTTCCAAACCAGGGTTGTCTAATGATCACCTGCTGTGCCAATAACTTCTACTACTATGCCTACTACTGTTCTTCTTCTTCTTCTTCTTCTTCTTCTTCTCCTTCTTCTTCTTCTTCTTCTTCTTCTTCTTCTTCTTCTTCTTCTTCTTCTTCTTCTTCTTCTTTGGAGAGACAGAAAGGGTGACGGCGCACACATACACACACACACACACAAAGGAACGCACACACATGCAGGCGGGGGAGGGGCCGAGTTAGAGAGATTCCTCGACAGGCTTGGGACTCAAGTGCTGAACCAGACGCTGGTCTGGATTTCCCAGATCACGTGATCAGCCCTGAACCGAAATCAGGAGCCAGACACTGAACTGACAGGCACCCTTGGGCAAGGAACTTCTAGGCAAGCTGCTGAAGGATCCCAGAAGGGCTTGGTAAAATGTTCCCCTCGTTCACGTCCTAGGATGTGATGATTCTATGCAAAGATAATAGTGCATATAATATAATCTAACATAATATATAATAATAGAAGGATGCAGAGATTATAGTGGTGGCTAGCTGAGGTCAAGTCCCAGCCAAGTAGGGAGGGCAGCCTTTAAGGGTCTCCAACGATTCCCATCTTGGGTACACATCGTTTTGTGTTCCATACTCTACCTCTTGATCGAGTCAGAACTACTGACTCCCTTGTAAAGGACAGAATGTGGCCAAAGTGATAGGATGTCCCTTCGGAGGTGAGTTTACAAAGAGACTGGTCTCCTCTTGGGCTTGCCCGCCCTCCGTCCCTCCCTCCCTCATCTGTTCCCAGGGAAGCCAGCTGCTCCTTGGGAGCTTTATGCTGGAGAGGCCCATGGGGCAAGGAATGACTCTTTCTTGCTTCCAGCAATGGAGGGCCTCTGGCTGCTCACAGCCAGCTGAGTGAGCTCAAAAGCAGACTTACCCCCAACAAGCCCGCAGATGACTGAAGATCCAGAGGCCCTCTGGACTGCAGCCTTGTGAGAGATCCTGAGCCACAGGGACCTGGCTAGTTGCACCTGGATGGCTGGCCCACAGAAACCATATCAGGTTATGAATGTTGTTTTAGGCCCATTGGTTCGGGGAAAACCTTCAAGAAAGACAGGAGTGGGAAGCCAAATGTTTGGCTTCTGACCCACCCCCCGTCTCCTGGGGTTGAAATTCCAGGGAAATCAAGAGATGGTAGAAACGCCTGAGAGATGAGGGTAAACAATGGAAGAGAGAGGACATCTATTCTGATCGCCATGGATCTCTCTGAGAGGACATCCTCCCACTTGATCCTCCTGTGTCGAAGGGTGGCAAATGCAGGGGGAGACACCTGGCAGTGTGGTCCAAGTTGGCTGAGAGCACTCGACCCAGCCCCACAGAGCCTCCTAGAAGGCAGAGAACGAGCCCGGAAGTTCCCTGGGGCCCCTAGAGAAGGCCCCGAGAGAATGAGATGAGTTGAAAGCCTGGGACCTGGTCGTTGGACTTCTAGACTGGAGGGGAGATGGCCTGTGGAAGGGCCACTGCCCGCAACCCTTGTTGGACCAGACCCCTCCTGTCTGCTTTGGGAGACTGGGGGTGAATATGAGAATGAATTCATGTAGAAGAGATGGTGTTCTGATGCTTGGTTTCAACTTCTTGAATTCCTTTCAACTTCTTGAAATCGTTGACATTCCTTTTCTCCTTGTCCCCAGGACCACCATGAATGGGAAGGGGCCTTCAAAGAAGCAAGATGAGAACATCTCTTACAAGGCTGTCCAGTGTCAATATCCAACCACTGCAGTCACTTCTACCCCCTTGGCAGCCCCACTGCTTCCATCAGGACACAGATCCGTTCCTGTACAGGTTTTGGAGCAAACGTAAGTTTGGATTTCTCGCAGAGAAATGCCAAGAGTGCAATGACTGGGGTCCTAGGGTGGTTGCAAGTCTAGATTTCAGAGAAACTGTGTGGAGGGTTGGGTCACTATCCTGTGCACCCGAAAAGCATATTCTACTGCTTGTTCCCTGGAATTTAACTCCAGGCCTTGAAAAAGAAAAGCAACTGTGAACTGTTTTCAAGAGGGAGCTCTATCATCTTCCATTCCCAACAGCGATGCAGGAGCGATCCAGTCGTTCCACATCCTGCCTTGCATTGGGGAGTGGGGTCTCTCTCTCCCTCTCGGGTGCATTTGGTTTGCATCATGGTGATCGGTGTGCAGTGAGAGCTCATTGGAGTTTGAATTTGAATTGCCCCGATGGTAACTTTTTATGGGATTTCCATCTGTATACTCTTTGGTAAAGTGTTTCGGTCTTTTGCCCATTTTTTGTGTTTTTGTTCTTTTCAGACTGGATGGCTTGCTTCTTTGGGGGTCAACTTTTGAGGTTCTCTCCTTCCGACAGGAGTCCTTTATCAGGTATGTGGTTTGCACCTATTTTCTCCCAGTTTGTAGCTTCCCTTTTGGGTCTTCTTCACAAGGTGTTTCACACATGACAGACTTCCAATTCTGATTGTTGGATCATGTCTAATGAATCAACTCTTCTTGAACGGAACATGATTTGATGTCCAGTCGGAGGATTCTTTACCTAGCTGTCCATTCTGGACATTTTTTTCCCTAGAAGATTTATCATTTTACATAGAAGGCGCTGATTAATTTTGAGTTAATTTAACAAAATTTTTTTTCTTTTTGAGAGAGTGAGCATGCGCATGAGTGGGGCGTGGGGTGGAGGGAGAAGCGAAAAGAGCGTCCTTAAGCAGACTCCCCAGTGAGCTTGGAGCCTGATTTTGTCCCGGGACCCTGAGAGCATGACAAGAGCCGAAATGAAGAGCTGGCTGCCTCAGCGACTGAGTCACCCAGGCGCCACGAGTTCAGTTTTGTACAGAGGATGAGCCTTCGATTGTGGTCCTCGTCCTCCTCGTCCTCCACCTCCACCTCCTCCTCCTCTCTGCCCCTCCCTCTTCTTCTTCTCCTTCTTCTTCTTTGTCTCTGGAAGTCCACTTGCTCTAGCACCATTTCTTCAAAACGCTGTCACTCCTCCATTGAATTGCTTTTCCCCTTTGTCAGAATCCCATTGACATGTTGGTGGTTGGTCTCTTTCTGGGTTTGATCCTGTTCCACTTATCTATCTTTATACTGTTCCATTTGTCTATCCCTTCACCAACACCACACATTTTTGATTACTATAGCTGTAGATCTTGAAACTGGGTGGAAGGATTCCTTTGGTTTTCTTCTTTAGTTTTATTTTCTCATCTTTTTCTAGGTTCTGACGTGGAGAGCTTATTGTTTTGAGAGAGAGAGAGAGAGAGAGAGAGACAGGGAAGGGGTACAGAGAGAGAGAGAGAGAGAGAGAGAGAGAGATTATTAAACAGCCTCCATGCCCAGCACCAGCACAATGCAGGTTCAGTCTCACAACCTCGAGTTTAATCATGACCCGAGTCAAAATCAAGACTTGGACTAACTGACTGAGCCTCCCAGATGCTCCTCCTCCTTTCTAACATAGGCAGTGATTGCTCTACATGGTACTGTCCATTGATTGTGCTGTGTCCCACACATTTTCATATGTTGTATGTTCATTTTCCTTCACTTCAATGCATTGAGATTTGATCTTTGATCTTTGATCATCTAGAAGGTTACTTTCTCAGAGTTTGGATATTTGTTAGTTTTCTCCTTTGGATACCTAGTTTGCTTTTTAAATATATTTTTTTAAATGTTGAAATTGTACTTCCGAGAAATTGATCGATAGGGTTGTCTTTGTTTCAGGTGTACAATAGAGCGATTCTCCTCCCCTACCCCACCTGCTGTCAGCTCCGGTTGCAGGCACTGATGTGCCTTGGAGACTCAGGTGCACCTCCCCCACCCCTCCTCCCTTCAGCTCCTGTTGCCAGGCACTGGTTTGCGTTGGAGACGGAACCCTCATAGGGGTTCCAAGCACTTCCTAGTGGCCCAGAAGACACTGGTGATCGGAGACCAAGCCACAAGGCTCTTTGGAGCCAGCTGGTGGCCATCCAAATGCCTCCCCACACAGTTCTGGAGCCGCTGTGGTCTGTCCTGGAGCAGCTGTGGGCTGCTGGGTTGGTGATATCCGAACGTTGGCCACATGTGCCACGAGTCTCTGGGTTTCGCTGGGAGATCCTGGTGTGCACTGCAGTGGTGGTGTTCCTGGGAAAGAGTGCACTCAGCTTCCGAAGAAGAAAGTGGCAGTGTGCCCAGAACGAGGAAGTCTCTGGAAAAGGCATGGAGAAGACCGAACCGGACGCACAAGCCCGTGGAGCTGTCGCATCATCCGAGCCGAAGGCCAGTCCTCTCCCGTTCCAGCTTCTTGCTCTGGCTGCCCTGAATCAAGATGCCGGGTATTGGTCAGTGGGAAACACCACGCAACTGCTGAAGGGAGTTCGGGAAAGGCTGTTGAAGAGCCCTCAGCAGCTGCCTCATGAAAATCCCATCTGTGGAGCAGCCCAGGAAGATGGAGAAGCCCTGGTGAGGAAAACACCAGAAGGCTTCAAGGACAGCCGTGATCTGCAGGCAAGTGCAGACCCGCTGGTTCAGGAGATTGGCAGCTGTGGACAGAGAGTGCAGGACGAGGCAGGGCAGGCAGGCAGGCCAGAGCTTCCTGAAGGAGGAGTGCGGCGGCAGGCCAGCGCTGAGGGCCAGAGCCAACAGCACACCCTCAGCCAGATCCTCCGGAAGGGGATGCATGTGCTAGAGCTGCTTGGAGATCATCTGGAAGGTGGGGGCTCAAGGAGGCAGGTGGAGACTGGCTCCTCCTCCCCTGACCACGTGCCCTCAGGCGCGAGCCCCGTGAACCAATTAAAGCCGTCCAGGGCACTGAAGAAGGCACGTCAGAGGAATGAAGAGCTCCCAAGAAACCCAACAAGCCACCAAGCTGAGCAAGGACCTGTTCCCCTTCGGAACACCCTCCTGGACGGTGAGATTCCGAAGTTGCGCCTGAAGCTTGAGGCAGAGCCGAAGCTGTGCGAAGAGCACCTCAGACACCTGGAGAGGAAGATGATGGAGGAGAAGGCACGCTGCCTGCAAGTGAAGAACGAGCTTGCCAAGGTGCGCAGGAAGGCGGATGCTGCCCACTGGCACTTGGGCCTCTATAGGAACATGGCCGCCGACCTGCACCAAGAATGGCAGCAAATCGCCTCCTTGCATGAGCGGGAGCGCCTCCTGGTGGAGAAGAGGAGTGAGGAGAGCCAGAAGGCTGTCCTGTGGGCAGAGAGGGAGTTCCAAAGGCTCCAGGCCCAAAACCATTGCCTCAGGCAGAAGCTGGCCAACTCTGGGCCCAAGGTCCAGCCTGTCTCCGGGGGGCCTCCTGCTCCTGCTCCTGCTGTTCCGGGCACAGCCTCCCAATACCCTCAGGGCCAAAGCTCCCCTGAAACCCAGGAAGCCCAAGAAGGGAGCAAGGGTGCACTGGCCAGACTCCAAGTTCTCGGGTCCCCTGCAGGTCTGATTCCCTTGCCCAGCAGCCACCAACACTCACAACCAGAGCACAAAAGCTCCTGTGCTTACCCCTTCAGCCATACCCATGGCTCCTTTGACTTGAGATCCACCCCATCCTTTAGCCTGATGCTCCATATTCCCTGGAGCCGTATGAGTGTGAGAGAATATTTTTCAGTGTTCAGCGTAACACAAATAAAAATAAAAATATCCAATGGCTGAGACTACTGCTACTGAGAATGGATTTGATTAAGGGATTCTATGCCAAGCTAGGGACGGTTTGAAGTGTCTTTTATCGATCCCTTAATCGTCCCAATAATCCAGTGTGTCATGTCTGACTGAGGTTCAGACAGGGGAAACAACTTGCCCCAAGATCACACAGCTAGTGAATTTCAGAGCTCCCGTTCCAAACCAGGGTTGTCTAATGATCACCTGCTGTGCCAATAACTTCTACTACTATGCCTACTACTGTTCTTCTTCTTCTTCTTCTTCTTCTTCTTCTTCTTCTTCTTCTTCTTCGAGAGAGAGACAGAAAGGGTGACGGCGCACACATACACACACACACACACACACAAAGGAACGCACACACATGCAGGCGGGGGAGGGGCCGAGTTAGAGAGATTCCTCGACAGGCTTCGGACTAAAGTGCTGAACCAGACGCTGGTCTGGATTTCCCAGATCACGTGATCCGCCCTGAACCGAAATCAGGAGCCAGACACTGAACTGACAGGCACCCTTGGGCAAGGAACTTCTAGGCAAGCTGCTGAAGGATCCCAGAAGGGCTTGGTAAAATGTTCCCCTCGTTCACGTCCTAGGATGTGATGATTCTATGCAAAGATAATAGTGCATATAATATAATCTAACATAATATATAATAATAGAAGGATGCAGAGATTATAGTGGTGGCTAACTGAGGTCAAGTCCCAGCCAAGTAGGGAGGGCAGCCTTTAAGGGTCTCCAACGATTCCCATCTTGGGTACACATCGTTTTGTGTTCCATACTCTGCCTCTTGCTTCGATTCAGAACTACTGACTCCCTTGTAAAGGACAGAATGTGGCCAAAGTGATAGGATGTCCCTTCGGAGGTGAGTTTACAAAGAGACTGGTCTCCTCTTGGGCTTGCCCGCCCTCCGTCCCTCCCTCCCTCATCTGTTCCCAGGGAAGCCAGCTGCTCCTTGGGAGCTTTATGCTGGAGAGGCCCATGGGGCAAGGAATGACTCTTTCTTGCTTCCAGCAATGGAGGGCCTCTGGCTGCTCACAGCCAGCTGAGTGAGCTCAAAAGCAGACTTACCCCCAACAAGCCCGCAGATGACTGAAGATCCAGAGGCCCTCTGGACTGCAGCCTTGTGAGAGATCCTGAGCCACAGGGACCTGGCTAGTTGCACCTGGATGGCTGGCCCACAGAAACCATATCAGGTTATGAATGTTGTTTTAGGCCCATTGGTTCGGGGAAAACCTTCAAGAAAGACAGGAGTGGGAAGCCAAATGTTTGGCTTCTGACCCACCCCCCGTCTCCTGGGGTTGAAATTCCAGGGAAATCAAGAGATGGTAGAAACGCCTGAGAGATGAGGGTAAACAATGGAAGAGAGAGGACATCTAGTCTGATCGCCATGGATCTCTCTGAGAGGACATCCTCCCACTTGATCCTCCTGTGTCGAAGGGTGGCAAATGCAGGGGGAGACACCTGGCAGTGTGGTCCAAGTCGGCTGAGAGCACTCGACCCAGCCCCACAGAGCCTCCTAGAAGGCAGAGAACGAGCCCGGAAGTTCCCTGGGGCCCCTAGAGAAGGCCCCGAGAGAAGGAGATGAGTTGAAAGCCTGGGACCTGGTCGTTGGACTTCTAGACTGGAGGGGAGATGGCCTGTGGAAGGGCCACTGCCCGCAACCCTTGTTGGACCAGACCCCTCCTGTCTGCTTTGGGAGACTGGGGGTGAATATGAGAATGAATTCATGTAGAAGAGATGGTGTTCTGATGCTTGGTTTCAACTTCTTGAAATCCTTTCAACTTCTTGAAATCGTTGACATTCCTTTTCTCCTTGTCCCCAGGACCACCATGAATGGGAAGGGGCCTTCAAAGAAGCAAGATGAGAACATCTCTTACAAGGCTGTCCAGTGTCAATATCCAACCACTGCAGTCACTTCTACCCCCTTGGCAGCCCCACTGCTTCCATCAGGACACAGATCCGTTCCTGTACAGGTTTTGGAGCAAACGTAAGTTTGGATTTCTCTCAGAGAAATGCCAAGAGTGCAATGACTGGGGTCCTAGGGTGGTTGCAAGTCTAGTTTTCAGAGAAACTGTGTGGAGGGTTGGGTCACTATCCTGTGCACCCGAAAAGCATATTCTACTGCTTGTTCCCTGGAATTTAAATCCAGGCCTTGAAAAAGAAAAGGAACTGTGAACTGTTTTCAAGAGGGAGCTCTATCATCTTCCATTCCCAACAGCGATGCAGGAGCGATCCAGTCGTTCCACATCCTGCCTTGCATTGGGGAGTGGGGTCTCTCTCTCCCTCTCGGGTGCATTTGGTTTGCATCATGGTGATAGGTGTGCAGTGAGAGCTCATTGGAGTTTGAATTTGAATTGCCCCGATGGTAACTTTTTATGGGATTTCCATCTGTATACTCTTTGGTAAAGTGTTTCGGTCTTTTGACAATTTTTTGTGTTTTTGTTCTTTTCAGACTGGATGGCTTGCTTCTTTGGGGGTCAACTTTTGAGGTTCTCTCCTTCCGACAGGAGTCCTTTATCAGGTATGTGGTTTGCACCTATTTTCTCCCAGTTTGTAGCTTCCCTTTTGGGTCTTCTTCACAAGGTGTTTCACACATGACAGACTTCCAATTCTGATTGTTGGATCATGTCTAATGAATCAACTCTTCTTGAACGGAACATGATTTGATGTCCAGTCGGAGGATTCTTTACCTAGCTGTCCATTCTGGACATTTTTTTCCCTAGAAGATTTATCATTTTACATAGAAGGCGGTGATTAATTTTGAGTTAATTTAACAAATTTTTTTTTCTTTTTGAGAGAGTGAGCATGCGCATGAGTGGGGCGTGGGGTGGAGGGAGAAGCGAAATGAGCATCCTTAAGCAGACTCCCCAGTGAGCTTGGAGCCTGATTTTGTCCCGGGACCCTGAGAGCATGACAAGAGCCGAAATGAAGAGCTGGCTGCCTCAGCGACTGAGTCACCCAGGCGCCACGAGTTCAGTTTTGTACAGAGGATGAGCCTTCGATTGTGGTCCTCGTCCTCCTCGTCCTCCACCTCCACATCCTCCTCCTCTCTGCCCCTCCCTCTTCTTCTTCTCCTTCTTCTTCTTTGTCTCTGGAAGTCCACTTGCTCTAGCACCATTTCTTCAAAACGCTGTCACTCCTCCATTGAATTGCTTTTCCCCTTTGTCAGAATCCCATTGACATGTTGGTGGTTGGTCTCTTTTTGGGTTTGATCCTGTTCCACTTATCTATCTTTATACTGTTCCATTTGTCTATCCCTTCACCAACACCACACATTTTTGATTACTATAGCTGTAGATCTTGAAACTGGGTGGAAGGATTCCTTTGGTTTTCTTCTTTAGTTTTATTTTCTCATCTTTTTCTAGGTTCTGACGTGGAGAGCTTATTGTTTTGAGACAGAGAGAGAGAGAGAGAGAGACAGGGAAGGGGTACAGAGAGAGAGAGAGAGAGAGAGAGAGAGTGAGAGAGAGAGAGATTATTAAACAGCCTCCATGCCCAGCACCAGCACAATGCAGGTTCAGTCTCACAACCTCGAGTTTAATCATGACTCGAGTCAAAATCAAGACTTGGACTAACTGACTGAGCCTCCCAGATGCTCCTCCTCCTTTCTAACATAGGCAGTGATTGCTCTACATGGTGCTGTCCATTGATTGTGCTGTGTCCCACACATTTTCATATGTTGTATGTTCATTTTCCTTCACTTCAATGCATTGAGATTTGACCTTTGATCTTTGATCATCTAGAAGGTTACTTTCTCAGTGTTTGGATATTTGTTAGATTTCTCCTTTGGATACCTAGTTTGCTTTTTAAACATATTTTTTTTAATGTTTAAATTGCACTTCCGAGAAATTGATCGATAGGGTTGTCTTTGTTTCAGGTGTACAATAGAGCGATTCCCCGCCCCTACCCCACCTGCTGTCAGCTCAGGTTGCAGGCACTGATGTGCCTTGGAGACTCAGGTGCACCTCCCCCACCCCTCCTCCCTTCAGCTCCTGTTGCCAGGCCCTGGTTTGCATTGGAGACGGAACCCTCGTAGGGGTTCCAAGCACTTCCTAGAGGCCCAGAAGACACTGGTGATCGGAGACCAAGCCACAAGGCTCTTTGGAGCCAGCTGGGGGCCATCCAAATGCCTCCCCACACAGTTCTGGAGCCGCTGTGGGCTGTCCTGGAGCAGCTGTGGGCTGCTGGGTTGGTGATAGACGAACGTTGGCCACATGTGCCACGAGTCTCTGGGTTTCGCTGGGAGATCCTGGTGTGCACTGCAGTGGTGGTGTTCCTGGGAAAGAGTGCACTCAGCTTCCGAAGAAGAAAGTGGCAGTGTGCCCAGAACGAGGAAGTCTCTGGAAAAGGCATGGAGAAGACCGAACCGGACTCACAAGCCCGTGGAGCTGTCGCATCATCCGAGCCGAAGGCCAGTCCTCTCCCGTTCCAGCTTCTTGCTCTGGCTGCCCTGAATCAAGATGCCGGGTATTGGTCAGTGGGAAACACCACGCAACTGCTGAAGGGAGTTCGGGAAAGGCTGTTGAAGAGCCCTCAGCAGCTGCCTCATGAAAATCCCATCTGTGGAGCAGCCCAGGAAGATGGAGAAGCCCTGGTGAGGAAAACACCAGAAGGCTTCAAGGACAGCCGTGATCTGCAGGCAAGTGCAGACCCGCTGGTTCAGGAGATTGGCAGCTGTGGACAGAGAGTGCAGGACGAGGCAGGGCAGGCAGGCAGGCCAGAGCTTCCTGAAGGAGGAGTGCGGCGGCAGGCCAGCGCTGAGGGCCAGAGCCAACAGCACACCCTCAGCCAGATCCTCCTGAAGGGGATGCATGTGCTAGAGCTGCTTGGAGATCATCTGGAAGGTGGGGGCTCAAGGAGGCAGGTGGAGACTGGCTCCTCCTCCCCTGACCACGTGCCCTCAGGCGCGAGCCCCGTGAACCAATTCAAGCCGTCCAGGGCACTGAAGAAGGCACGTCAGAGGAATGAAGAGCTCCCAAGAAACCCAACAAGCCACCAAGCTGAGCAAGGACCTGTTCCCCTTCGGAACACCCTCCTGGACGGTGAGATTCCGAAGTTGCGCCTGAAGCTTGAGGCAGAGCCGAAGCTGTGCGAAGAGCACCTCAGACACCTGGAGAGGAAGATGATGGAGGAGAAGGCACGCTGCCTGCAAGTGAAGAACGAGCTTGCCAAGGTGCGCAGGAAGGCGGATGCTGCCCACTGGCACTTGGGCCTCTATAGGAACATGGCCGCCGACCTGCACCGAGAATGGCAGCAAATCGCCTCCTTGCATGAGCGGGAGCGCCTCCTGGTGGAGAAGAGGAGTGAGGAGAGCCAGAAGGCTGTCCTGTGGGCAGAGAGGGAGTTCCAAAGGCTCCAGGCCCAAAACCATTGCCTCAGGCAGAAGCTGGCCAACTCTGGGCCCAAGGTCCAGCCTGTCTCCGGGGGGCCTCCTGCTCCTGCTCCTGCTGTTCCGGGCACAGCCTCCCAATACCCTCAAGGGCCAAAGGCTCCCCTGAAACCCAGGAAGCCCAAGAAGGGAGCAAGGGTGCACTGGCCAGACTCCTAGTTCTCGGGTCCCCTGCAGGTCTGATTCCCTTGCCCAGCAGCCACCAACACTCACAACCAGAGCACAAAAGCTCCTGTGCTTACCCCTTCAGCCATACCCATGGCTCCTTTGACTTGAGATCCACCCCATCCTTTAGCCTGATGCTCCATATTCCCTGGAGCCGTATGAGTGTGAGAGAATATTTTTCAGTGTTCAGCGTAACACAAATAAAAATAAAAATATCCAATGGCTGAGACTCCTGCTCCTGAGAATGGATTTGATTAAGGGATTCTATGCCAAGCTAGGGACGGTTTGAAGTGTCTTTTATCGATCCCTTAATCGTGCCAATAACCCAGTGTGTCATGTCTGACTGAGGTTCAGACAGGGGAAACAACTTGCCCCAAGATCACACAGCTAGTGAATTTCAGAGCTCCCGTTCCAAACCAGGGTTGTCTAATGATCACCTGCTGTGCCAATAACTTCTACTACTATGCCTACTACTGTTCTTCTTCTTCTTCTTCTTCTTCTTCTTCTTCTTCTTCTTCTTCTTCGAGAGAGAGAGACAGAAAGGGTGACGGCGCACACATACACACACACACACACAAAGGAACGCACACACATGCAGGCGGGGTTGGGGCCGAGTTAGAGAGATTCCTCGACAGGCTTGGGACTCAAGTGCTGAACCAGACGCTGGTCTGGATTTCCCAGATCACGTGATCAGCCCTGAACCAAAATCAGGAGCCAGACACTGAACTGACAGGCACCCTTGGGCAAGGAACTTCTAGGCAAGCTGCTGAAGGATCCCAGAAGGGCTTGGTAAAATGTTCCCCTCGTTCACGTCCTAGGATGTGATGATTCTATGCAAAGATAATAGTGCATATAATATAATCTAACATAATATATAATAATAGAAGGATGCAGAGATTATAGTGGTGGCTAGCTGAGGTCAAGTCCCAGCCAAGTAGGGAGGGCAGCCTTTAAGGGTCTCCAACGATTCCCATCTTGGGTACACATCGTTTTGTGTTCCATACTCTACCTCTTGCTTCGAGTCAGAACTACTGACTCCCTTGTAAAGGACAGAATGTGGCCAAAGTGATAGGATGTCCCTTCGGAGGTGAGTTTACAAAGAGACTGGTCTCCTCTTGGGCTTGCCCGCCCTCCGTCCCTCCCTCCCTCATCTGTTCCCAGGGAAGCCAGCTGCTCCTTGGGAGCTTTATGCTGGAGAGGCCCATGGGGCAAGGAATGACTCTTTCTTGCTTCCAGCAATGGAGGGCCTCTGGCTGCTCACAGCCAGCTGAGTGAGCTCAAAAGCAGACTTACCCCCAACAAGCCCGCAGATGACTGAAGATCCAGAGGCCCTCTGGACTGCAGCCTTGTGAGAGATCCTGAGCCACAGGGACCTGGCTAGTTGCACCTGGATGGCTGGCCCACAGAAACCATATCAGGTTATGAATCTTGTTTTAGGCCCATTGGTTCGGGGAAAACCTTCAAGAAAGACAGGAGTGGGAAGCCAAATGTTTGGCTTCTGACCCACCCCCCGTCTCCTGGGGTTGAAATTCCAGGGAAATCAAGAGATGGTAGAAACGCCTGAGAGATGAGGGTAAACAATGGAAGAGAGAGGACATCTATGCTGATCGCCATGGATCTCTCTGAGAGGACATCCTCCCACTTGATCCTCCTGTGTCGAAGGGTGGCAAATGCAGGGGGAGACACCTGGCAGTGTGGTCCAAGTCGGCTGAGAGCACTCGACCCAGCCCCACAGAGCCTCCTAGAAGGCAGAGAACGAGCCCGGAAGTTCCCTGGGGCCCCTAGAGAAGGCCCCGAGAGAAGGAGATGAGTTGAAAGCCTGGGACCTGGTCGTTGGACTTCTAGACTGGAGGGGAGATGGCCTGTGGAAGGGCCACTGCCCGCAACCCTTGTTGGACCAGACCCCTCCTGTCTGCTTTGGGAGACTGGGGGTGAATATGAGAATGAATTCATGTAGAAGAGATGGTGTTCTGATGCTTGGTTTCAACTTCTTGAAATCCTTTCAACTTCTTGAAATCGTTGACATTCCTTTTCTCCTTGTCCCCAGGACCACCATAAATGGGAAGGGGCCTTCAAAGAAGCAAAGTGAGAACATCTCTTACAAGGCTGTCCAGTGTCAATATCCAACCACTGCAGTCACTTCTACCCCCTTGGCAGCCCCACTGCTTCCATCAGGACACAGATCCGTTCCTGTACAGGTTTTGGAGCAAACGTAAGTTTGGATTTCTCGCAGAGAAATGCCAAGAGTGCAATGACTGGGGTCCTAGGGTGGTTGCAAGTCTAGTTTTCAGAGAAACTGTGTGGAGGGTTGGGTCACTCTACTGTGCACCCGAAAAGCATATTCTACTGCTTGTTCCCTGGAATTTAACTCCAGGCCTTGAAAAAGAAAAGGAACTGTGAACTGTTTTCAAGAGGGAGCTCTATCATCTTCCATTCCCAACAGCGATGCAGGAGCGATCCAGTCGTTCCACATCCTGCCTTGCATTGGGGAGTGGGGTCTCTCTCTCCCTCTCGGGTGCATTTGGTTTGCATCATGGTGATAGGTGTGCAGTGAGAGCTCATTGGAGTTTGAATTTGAATTGCCCCGATGGTAACTTTTTATGGGATTTCCATCTGTATACTCTTTGGTAAAGGGTTTCGGTCTTTTGCCCATTTTTTTTTGTTTTTGTTCTTTTCAGACTGGATGGCTTGCTTCTTTGGGGGTCAACTTTTGAGGTTCTCTCCTTCCGACAGGAGTCCTTTATCAGGTATGTGGTTTGCACCTATTTTCTCCCAGTTTGTAGCTTCCCTTTTGGGTCTTCTTCACAAGGTGTTTCACACATGACAGACTTCCAATTCTGATTTGTTGGATCATGTCTAATGAATCAACTCTTCTTGAACGGAACATGATTTGATGTCCAGTCGGAGGATTCTTTACCTAGCTGTCCATTCTGGACATTTTTTTCCCTAGAAGATTTATCATTTTACATAGAAGGCGGTGATTAATTTTGAGTTAAATTAACAAATTTTTTTTTGTTTTTGAGAGAGTGAGCATGCACATGAGTGGGGCGTGGGGTGGAGGGAGAAGCGAAAAGAGCGTCCTTAAGCAGACTCCCCAGTGAGCTTGGAGCCTGATTTTGTCCCGGGACCCTGAGAGCATGACAAGAGCCGAAATGAAGAGCTGGCTGCCTCAGCGACTGAGTCACCCAGGCGCCACGAGTTCAGTTTTGTACAGAGGATGAGCCTTCGATTGTGGTCCTCGTCCTCCTCGTCCTCCACCTCCACCTCCTCCTCCTCTCTGCCCCTCCCTCTTCTTCTTGGGCCTCCTTCTTCTTCTTTGTCTCTGGAAGTCCACTTGCTCTAGCACCATTTCTTCAAAACGCTGTCACTCCTCCATTGAATTGCTTTTCCCCTTTGTCAGAATCCCATTGACATGTTGGTGGTTGGTCTCTTTCTGGGTTTGATCCTGTTCCACTTATCTATCTTTATACTGTTCCATTTGTCTATCCCTTCACCAACACCACACATTTTTGATTACTATAGCTGTAGATCTTGAAACTGGGTGGAAGGATTCCTTTGGTTTTCTTCTTTAGTTTTATTTTCTCATCTTTTTCTAGGTTCTGACGTGGAGAGCTTATTGTTTTGAGACAGAGAGAGAGAGAGAGAGAGAGAGAGACAGGGAAGGGGTACAGAGAGAGAGAGAGAGAGAGAGAGAGAGAGAGATTATTAAACAGCCTCCATGCCCAGCACCAGCACAATGCAGGTTCAGTCTCACAACCTCGAGTTTCATCATGACCCGAGTCAAAATCAAGAGTTGGACTAACTGACTGAGCCTCCCAGATGCTCCTCCTCCTTTCTAACATAGGCAGTGATTGCTCTACATGGTGCTGTCCATTGATTGTGCTGTGTCCCACACATTTTCATATGTTGTATGTTCATTTTCCTTCACTTCAATGCATTGAGATTTGATCTTTGATCTTTGATCATCTAGAAGGTTACTTTCTCAGTGTTTGGATATTTGTTAGATTTCTCCTTTGGATACCTAGTTTGCTTTTTAAATATATTTTTTTTAATGTTGAAATTGTACTTCCGAGAAATTGATCGATAGGGTTGTCTTTGTTTCAGGTGTACAATAGAGCGATTCCCCTCCCCTACCCCACCTGCTGTCAGCTCCGGTTGCAGGCAATGATGTGCCTTGGAGACTCAGGTGCACCTCCCCCACCCCTCCTCCCTTCAGCTCCTGTTGCCAGGCACTGGTTTGCGTTGGAGACGGAACCCTCGTAGGGGTTCCAAGCACTTCCTAGTGGCCCAGAAGACACTGGTGATCGGAGACCAAGCCACAAGGCTCTTTGGAGCCAGCTGGGGGCCATCCAAATGCCTCCCCACACAGTTCTGGAGCCGCTGTGGGCTGTCCTGGAGCAGCTGTGGGCTGCTGGGTTGGTGATATCCGAACGTTGGCCACATGTGCCACGAGTCTCTGGGTTTCGCTGGGAGATCCTGGTGTGCACTGCAGTGGTGGTGTTCCTGGGAAAGAGTGCACTCAGCTTCCGAAGAAGAAAGTGGCAGTGTGCCCGGAACGAGGAAGTCTCTGGAAAAGGCATGGAGAAGACCGAACCGGACGCACAAGCCCGTGGAGCTGTCGCATCATCCGAGCCGAAGGCCAGTCCTCTCCCGTTCCAGCTTCTTGCTCTGGCTGCCCTGAATCAAGATGCCGGGTATTGGTCAGTGGGAAACACCACGCAACTGTGGAAGGGAGTTCGGCAAAGGCTGTTGAAGAGCCCTCAGCAGCTGCCTCATGAAAATCCCATCTGTGGAGCAGCCCAGGAAGATGGAGAAGCCCTGGTGAGGAAAACGCCAGAAGGCTTCAAGGACAGCCGTGATCTGCAGGCAAGTGCAGACCCGCTGGTTCAGGAGATTGGCAGCTGTGGACAGAGAGTGCAGGACGAGGCAGGGCAGGCAGGCAGGCCAGAGCTTCCTGAAGGAGGAGTGCGGCGGCAGGCCAGCGCTGAGGGCCAGAGCCAACAGCACACCCTCAGCCAGATCCTCCTGAAGGGGATGCATGTGCTAGAGCTGCTTGGAGATCATCTGGAAGGTGGGGGCTCAAGGAGGCAGGTGGAGACTGGCTCCTCCTCCCCTGACCACGTGCCCTCAGGCGGGAGCCCCGTGAACCAATTCAAGCCGTCCAGGGCACTGAAGAAGGCACGTCAGAGGAATGAAGAGCTCCCAAGAAACCCAACAAGCCACCAAGCTGAGCAAGGACCTGTTCCCCTTCGGAACACCCTCCTGGACGGTGAGATTCCGAATTTGCGCCTGAAGCTTGAGGCAGAGCCGAAGCTGTGCGAAGAGCACCTCAGACACCTGGAGAGGAAGATGATGGAGGAGAAGGCACGCTGCCTGCAAGTGAAGAACGAGCTTGCCAAGGTGCGCAGGAAGGCGGATGCTGCCCACTGGCACTTGGGCCTCTATAGGAACATGGCCGCCGACCTGCACCGAGAATGGCAGCAAATCGCCTCCTTGCATGAGCAGGAGCGCCTCGTGGTGGAGAAGAGGAGTGAGGAGAGCCAGAAGGCTGTCCTGTGGGCAGAGAGGGAGTTCCAAAGGCTCCAGGCCCAAAACCATTGCCTCAGGCAGAAGCTGGCCAACTCTGGGCCCAAGGTCCAGCCTGTCTCCGGGGGGCCTCCTGCTCCTGCTCCTGCTGTTCCGGGCACAGCCTCCAAGTACCCTCAAGGGCCAAAGGCTCCCCTGAAACCCAGGAAGCCCAAGAAGGGAGCAAGGGTGCACTGGCCAGACTCCAAGTTCTCGGGTCCCCTGCAGGTCTGATTCCCTTGCCCAGCAGCCACCAACACTCACAACCAGAGCACAAAAGCTCCTGTGCTTACCCCTTCAGCCATACCCATGGCTCCTTTGACTTGAGATCCACCCCATCCTTTAGCCTGATGCTCCATATTCCCTGGAGCCGTATGAGTGTGAGAGAATATTTTTCAGTGTTCAGCGTAACACAAATAAAAATAAAAATATCCAATGGCTGAGACTCCTGCTCCTGAGAATGGATTTGATTAAGGGATTCTATGCCAAGCTAGGGACGGTTTGAAGTATCTTTTATCGATCCCTTAATCGTGCCAATAACCCAGTGTGTCATGTCTGACTGAGGTTCAGACAGGGGAAACAACTTGCCCCAAGATCACACAGCTAGTGAATTTCAGAGCTCCCGTTCCAAACCAGGGTTGTCTAATGATCACCTGCTGTGCCAATAACTTCTACTACTATGCCTACTACTGTTCTTCTTCTTCTTCTTCTTCTTCTTCTTCTTCTTCTTCTTCTTCTTCTTCTTCGAGAGAGAGACAGAAAGGGTGACGGCGCACACATACAAACACACACACACACAAAGGAACGCACACACATGCAGGCGGGGTTGGGGCCGAGTTAGAGAGATTCCTCGACAGGCTTGGGACTCAAGTGCTGAACCAGACGCTGGTCTGGATTTCCCAGATCACGTGATCAGCCCTGAACCAAAATCAGGAGCCAGACACTGAACTGACAGGCACCCTTGGGCAAGGAACTTCTAGGCAAGCTGCTGAAGGATCCCAGAAGGGCTTGGTAAAATGTTCCCCTCGTTCACGTCCTAGGATGTGATGATTCTATGCAAAGATAATAGTGCATATAATATAATCTAACATAATATATAATAATAGAAGGATGCAGAGATTATAGTGGTGGCTAGCTGAGGTCAAGTCCCAGCCAAGTAGGGAGGGCAGCCTTTAAGGGTCTCCAACGATTCCCATCTTGGGTACACATCGTTTTGTGTTCCATACTCTACCTCTTGCTTCGAGTCAGAACTACTGACTCCCTTGTAAAGGACAGAATGTGGCCAAAGTGATAGGATGTCCCTTCGGAGGTGAGTTTACAAAGAGACTGGTCTCCTCTTGGGCTTGCCCGCCCTCCGTCCCTCCCTCCCTCATCTGTTCCCAGGGAAGCCAGCTGCTCCTTGGGAGCTTTATGCTGGAGAGGCCCATGGGGCAAGGAATGACTCTTTCTTGCTTCCAGCAATTGAGGGCCTCTGGCTGCTCACAGCCAGCTGAGTGAGCTCAAAAGCAGACTTACCCCCAACAAGCCCGCAGATGACTGAAGATCCAGAGGCCCTCTGGACTGCAGCCTTGTGAGAGATCCTGAGCCACAGGGACCTGGCTAGTTGCACCTGGATGGCTGGCCCACAGAAACCATATCAGGTTATGAATCTTGTTTTAGGCCCATTGGTTCGGGGAAAACCTTCAAGAAAGACAGGAGTGGGAAGCCAAATGTTTGGCTTCTGACCCACCCCCCGTCTCCTGGGGTTGAAATTCCAGGGAAATCAAGAGATGGTAGAAACGCCTGAGAGATGAGGGTAAACAATGGAAGAGAGAGGACATCTATTCTGATCGCCATGGATCTCTCTGAGAGGACATCCTCCCACTTGATCCTCCTGTGTCGAAGGGTGGCAAATGCAGGGGGAGACACCTGGCAGTGTGGTCCAAGTCGGCTGAGAGCACTCGACCCAGCCCCACAGAGCCTCCTAGAAGGCAGAGAAAGAGCCCAGAAGTTCCCTGGGGCCCCTAGAGAAGGCCCCGAGAGAAGGAGATGAGTTGAAAGCCTGGGACCTGGTCGTTGGACTTCTAGACTGGAGGGGAGATGGCCTGTGGAAGGGCCACTGCCCGCAACCCCTGTTGGACCAGACCCCTCCTGTCTGCTTTGGGAGACTGGGGGTGAATATGAGAATGAATTCATGTAGAAGAGATGGTGTTCTGATGCTTGGTTTCAACTTCTTGAAATCCTTTCAACTTCTTGAAATCGTTGACATTCCTTTTCTCCTTGTCCCCAGGACCACCATGAATGGGAAGGGGCCTTCAAAGAAGCAAGATGAGAACATCTCTTACAAGGCTGTCCAGTGTCAATATCCAACCACTGCAGTCACTTCTACCCCCTTGGCAGCCCCACTGCTTCCATCAGGACACAGATCCGTTCCTGTACAGGTTTTGGAGCAAACGTAAGTTTGGATTTCTCGCAGAGAAATGCCAAGAGTGCAATGACTGGGGTCCTAGGGTGGTTGCAAGTCTAGTTTTCAGAGAAACTGTGTGGAGGGTTGGGTCACTCTACTGTGCACCCGAAAAGCATATTCTACTGCTTGTTCCCTGGAATTTAAATCCAGGCCTTGAAAAAGAAAAGGAACTGTGAACTGTTTTCAAGAGGGAGCTCTATCATCTTCCATTCCCAACAGCGATGCAGGATCGATCCAGTCGTTCCACATCCTGCCTTGCATTGGGGAGTGGGGTCTCTCTCTCCCTCTCGGGTGCATTTGGTTTGCATCATGGTGATAGGTGTGCAGTGAGAGCTCATTGGAGTTTGAATTTGAATTGCCCCGATGGTAACTTTTTATGGGATTTCCATCTGTATACTCTTTGGTAAAGTGTTTCGGTCTTTTGCCCATTTTTTTTGTTTTTGTTCTTTTCAGACTGGATGGCTTGCTTCTTTGGGGGTCAACTTTTGAGGTTCTCTCCTTCCGACAGGAGTACTTTTTCAGGTATGTGGTTTGCACCTATTTTCTCCCAGTTTGTAGCTTCCCTTTTGGGTCTTCTTCACAAGGTGTTTCACACATTACAGACTTCCAATTCTGATTGTTGGATCATGTCTAATGAATCAACTCTTCTTGAACGGAACATGATTTGATGTCCAGTCGGAGGATTCTTTACCTAGCTGTCCATTCTGGACATTTTTCTCCCTAGAAGATTAATCATTTTACGTAGAAGGCGGTGATTAATTTTGAGTTAATTTAACAAATTTTTTTTCTTTTTGAGAGAGTGAGCATGCGCATGAGTGGGGCGTGGGGTGGAGGGAGAAGCGAAAAGAGCGTCCTTAAGCAGACTCCCCAGTGAGCTTGGAGCCTGATTTTGTCCCGGGACCCTGAGAGCATGACAAGAGCCGAAATTAAGAGCTGGCTGCCTCAGCGACTGAGTCACCCAGGCCCCACGAGTTCAGTTTTGTACAGAGGATGAGCCTTCGATTGTGGTCCTCGTCCTCCTCGTCCTCCACCTCCACCTCCTCTCTGCCCCTCCCTCTTCTTCTTCTCCTTCTTCTTCTTTGTCTCTGGAAGTCCACTTGCTCTAGCACCATTTCTTCAAAACGCTGTCACTCCTCCATTGAATTGCTTTTCCCCTTTGTCAGAATCCCATTGACATTTTGGTGGTTGGTCTCTTTCTGGGTTTGATCCTGTTCCACTTAACTATTTTTATACTGTTCCATTTGTCTATCCCTTCACAAACACCACACATTTTTGATTACTATAGCTCTAGATCTTGAAACTGGGTGGAAGGATTCCTTTGGTTTTCTTCTTTAGTTTTATTTTCTCATCTTTTTCTAGGTTTTGAAGTGGAGAGCTTATTGTTTTGAGACAGAGAGAGAGAGAGAGAGAGAGACAGGGAAGGGGTACAGAGAGAGAGAGAGAGAGAGAGAGAGAGAGATTATTAAACAGCCTCCATGCCCAGCACCAGCACAATGCAGGTTCAGTCTCACAACCTCGAGTTTAATCATGACCCGAGTCAAAATCAAGAGTTGGACTAACTGACTGAGCCTCCCAGATGCTCCTCCTCCTTTCTAACATAGGCAGTGATTGCTCTACATGGTGCTGTCCATTGATTGTGCTGTGTCCCATACATTTTCATATGTTGTATGTTCATTTTCCTTCACTTCAATGCATTGAGATTTGATCTTTGATCTTTGATCATCTAGAAGGTTACTTTCTCAGTGTTTGGATATTTGTTAGTTTTCTCCTTTGGATACCTAGTTTGCTTTTTAAATATATTTTTTTTTAATGTTGAAATTGTACTTCCGAGAAATTGATCGATAGGGTTGTCTTTGTTTCAGGTGTACAATAGAGCGATTCCCCGCCCCTACCCCACCTGCTGTCAGCTCCGGTTGCAGGCACTGATGTGCCTTGGAGACTCAGGTGCACCTCCCCCACCCCTCCTCCCTTCAGCTCCTGTTGCCAGGCCCTGGTTTGCGTTGGAGACGGAACCCTCGTAGGGGTTCCAAGCACTTCCTAGTGGCCCAGAAGACACTGGTGATCGGAGACCAAGCCACAAGGCTCTTTGGAGCCAGCTGGGGGCCATCCAAATGCCTCCCCACACAGTTCTGGAGCCGCTGTGGGCTGTCCTGGAGCAGCTGCGGGCTGCTGGGTTGGTGATAGACGAACGTTGGCCACATGTGCCACGAGTCTCTGGGTTTCGCTGGGAGATCCTGGTGTGCACTGCAGTGGTGGTGTTCCTGGGAAAGAGTGCACTCAGCTTCCGAAGAAGAAAGTGGCAGTGTGCCCAGAACGAGGAAGTCTCTGGAAAAGGCATGGAGAAGACCGAACCGGACGCACAAGCCCGTGGAGCTGTCGCATCATCCGAGCCGAAGGCCAGTCCTCTCCCGTTCCAGCTTCTTGCTCTGGCTGCCCTGAATCAAGATGCCGGGTATTGGTCAGTGGGAAACACCACGCAACTGCTGAAGGGAGTTCGGGAAAGGCTGTTGAAGAGCCCTCAGCAGCTGCCTCATGAAAATCCCATCTGTGGAGCAGCCCAGGAAGATGGAGAAGCCCTGGTGAGGAAAACACCAGAAGGCTTCAAGGACAGCCGTGATCTGCAGGCAAGTGCAGACCCGCTGGTTCAGGAGATTGGCAGCTGTGGACAGAGAGTGCAGGACGAGGCAGGGCAGGCAGGCAGGCCAGAGCTTCCTGAAGGAGGAGTGCCGCGGCAGGCCAGCGCTGAGGGCCAGAGCCAACAGCACACCCTCAGCCAGATCCTCCTGAAGGGGATGCATGTGCTAGAGCTGCTTGGAGATCATCTGGAAGGTGGGGGCTCAAGGAGGCAGGTGGAGACTGGCTCCTCCTCCCCTGACCACGTGCCCTCAGGCGGGAGCCCCGTGAACCAATTCAAGCCGTCCAGGGCACTGAAGAAGGCACGTCAGAGGAATGAAGAGCTCCCAAGAAACCCAACAAGCCACCAAGCTGAGCAAGGACCTGTTCACCTTCGGAACACCCTCCTGGACGGTGAGATTCCGAAGTTGCGCCTGAAGCTTGAGCCAGAGCCGAAGCTGTGCGAAGAGCACCTCAGACACCTGGAGAGGAAGATGATGGAGGAGAAGGCACGCTGCCTGCAAGTGAAGAACGAGCTTGCCAAGGTGCGCAGGAAGGCGGATGCTGCCCACTGGCACTTGGGCCTCTATAGGAACATGGCCGCCGACCTGCACCGAGAATGGCAGCAAATCGCCTCCTTGCATGAGCGGGAGCGCCACCTGGTGGAGAAGAGGAGTGAGGAGAGCCAGAAGGCTGTCCTGTGGGCAGAGAGGGAGTTCCAAAGGCTCCAGGCCCAAAACCATTGCCTCAGGCAGAAGCTGGCCAACTCTGGGCCCAAGGTCCAGCCTGTCTCCGGGGGGCCTCCTGCTCCTGCTGTTCCGGGCACAGCCTCCAAATACCCTCAAGGGCCAAAGGCTCCCCTGAAACCCAGGAAGCCCAAGAAGGGAGCAAGGGTGCACTGGCCAGACTCCAAGTTCTCGGGTCCCCTGCAGGTCTGATTCCCTTGCCCAGCAGCCACCAACACTCACAACCAGAGCACAAAAGCTCCTGTGCTTACCCCTTCAGCCATACCCATG
Source organism: Meles meles (assembly GCF_922984935.1). Classification (NCBI taxonomy): domain Eukaryota; kingdom Metazoa; phylum Chordata; class Mammalia; order Carnivora; family Mustelidae; genus Meles; species Meles meles. The sequence continues at coordinate 84,534,815 of NC_060066.1, forward strand.
GCTCCTTTGACTTGAGATCCACCCCATCCTTTAGCCTGATGCTCCATATTCCCTGGAGCCGTATGAGTGTGAGAGAATATTTTTCAGTGTTCAGCGTAACACAAATAAAAATAAAAATATCCAATGGCTGAGACTCCTGCTCCTGAGAATGGATTTGATTAAGGGATTCTATGCCAAGCTAGGGACGGTTTGAAGTGTCTTTTATCGATCCCTTAATCGTGCCAATAACCCAGTGTGTCATGTCTGACTGAGGTTCAGACAGGGGAAACAACTTGCCCCAAGATCACACAGCTAGTGAATTTCAGAGCTCCCGTTCCAAACCAGGGTTGTCTAATGATCACCTGCTGTGCCAATAACTTCTACTACTATGCCTACTACTGTTCTTCTTCTTCTTCTTCTTCTTCTTCGAGAGAGAGAGAGAGAGAGAGAGACAGAAAGGGTGACGGCGCACACATACACACACACACACACAAAGGAACGCACACACATGCAGGCGGGGTTGGGGCCGAGTTAGAGAGATTCCTCGACAGGCTTGGGACTCAAGTGCTGAACCAGACGCTGGTCTGGATTTCCCAGATCACGTGATCAGCCCTGAACCAAAATCAGGAGCCAGACACTGAACTGACAGGCACCCTTGGGCAAGGAACTTCTAGGCAAGCTGCTGAAGGATCCCAGAAGGGCTTGGTAAAATGTTCCCCTCGTTCACGTCCTAGGATGTGATGATTCTATGCAAAGATAATAGTGCATATAATATAATCTAACATAATATATAATAATAGAAGGATGCAGAGATTATAGTGGTGGCTAGCTGAGGTCAAGTCCCAGCCAAGTAGGGAGGGCAGCCTTTAAGGGTCTCCAACGATTCCCATCTTGGGTACACATCGTTTTGTGTTCCATACTCTACCTCTTGCTTCGAGTCAGAACTACTGACTCCCTTGTAAAGGACAGAATGTGGCCAAAGTGATAGGATGTCCCTTCGGAGGTGAGTTTACAAAGAGACTGGTCTCCTCTTGGGCTTGCCCGCCCTCCGTCCCTCCCTCCCTCATCTGTTCCCAGGGAAGCCAGCTGCTCCTTGGGAGCTTTATGCTGGAGAGGCCCATGGGGCAAGGAATGACTCTTTCTTGCTTCCAGCAATGGAGGGCCTCTGGCTGCTCACAGCCAGCTGAGTGAGCTCAAAAGCAGACTTACCCCCAACAAGCCCGCAGATGACTGAAGATCCAGAGGCCCTCTGGACTGCAGCCTTGTGAGAGATCCTGAGCCACAGGGACCTGGCTAGTTGCACCTGGATGGCTGGCCCACAGAAACCATATCAGGTTATGAATCTTGTTTTAGGCCCATTGGTTCGGGGAAAACCTTCAAGAAAGACAGGAGTGGGAAGCCAAATGTTTGGCTTCTGACCCACCCCCCGTCTCCTGGGGTTGAAATTCCAGGGAAATCAAGAGATGGTAGAAACGCCTGAGAGATGAGGGTAAACAATGGAAGAGAGAGGACATCTATGCTGATCGCCATGGATCTCTCTGAGAGGACATCCTCCCACTTGATCCTCCTGTGTCGAAGGGTGGCAAATGCAGGGGGAGACACCTGGCAGTGTGGTCCAAGTCGGCTGAGAGCACTCGACCCAGCCCCACAGAGCCTCCTAGAAGGCAGAGAACGAGCCCGGAAGTTCCCTGGGGCCCCTAGAGAAGGCCCCGAGAGAAGGAGATGAGTTGAAAGCCTGGGACCTGGTCGTTGGACTTCTAGACTGGAGGGGAGATGGCCTGTGGAAGGGCCACTGCCCGCAACCCTTGTTGGACCAGACCCCTCCTGTCTGCTTTGGGAGACTGGGGGTGAATATGAGAATGAATTCATGTAGAAGAGATGGTGTTCTGATGCTTGGTTTCAACTTCTTGAAATCCTTTCAACTTCTTGAAATCGTTGACATTCCTTTTCTCCTTGTCCCCAGGACCACCATGAATGGGAAGGGGCCTTCAAAGAAGCAAAGTGAGAACATCTCTTACAAGGCTGTCCAGTGTCAATATCCAACCACTGCAGTCACTTCTACCCCCTTGGCAGCCCCACTGCTTCCATCAGAACACAGATCCGTTCCTGTACAGGTTTTGGAGCAAACGTAAGTTTGGATTTCTCGCAGAGAAATGCCAAGAGTGCAATGACTGGGGTCCTAGGGTGGTTGCAAGTCTAGTTTTCAGAGAAACTGTGTGGAGGGTTGGGTCACTATCCTGTGCACCCGAAAAGCATATTCTACTGCTTGTTCCCTGGAATTTAAATCCAGGCCTTGAAAAAGAAAAGGAACTGTGAACTGTTTTCAAGAGGGAGCTCTATCACCTTCCATTCCCAACAGCGATGCAGGAGCGATCCAGTCGTTCCACATCCTGCCTTGCATTGGGGAGTGGGGTCTCTCTCTCCCTCTCGGGTGCATTTGGTTTGCATCATGCTGATAGGTGTGCAGTGAGAGCTCATTGGAGTTTGAATTTGAATTGCCCCGATGGTAACTTTTTATGGGATTTCCATCTGTATACTCTTTGGTAAAGGGTTTCGGTCTTTTGCCCATTTTTTTTTGTTTTTGTTCTTTTCAGACTGGATGGCTTGCTTCTTTGGGGGTCAACTTTTGAGGTTCTCTCCTTCCGACAGGAGTCCTTTATCAGGTATGTGGTTTGCACCTATTTTCTCCCAGTTTGTAGCTTCCCTTTTGGGTCTTCTTCACAAGGTGTTTCACACATTACAGACTTCCAATTCTGATTTGTTGGATCATGTCTAATGAATCAACTCTTCTTGAACGGAACATGATTTGATGTCCAGTCGGAGGATTCTTTACCTAGCTGTCCATTCTGGACATTTTTTTCCCTAGAAGATTTATCATTTTACGTAGAAGGCGGTGATTAATTTTGAGTTAATTTAACAAATTTTTTTTTCTTTTTGAGAGAGTGAGCATGCGCATGAGTGGGGCGTGGGGTGGAGGGAGAAGCGAAAAGAGCGTCCTTAAGCAGACTCCCCAGTGAGCTTGGAGCCTGATTTTGTCCCGGGACCCTGAGAGCATGACAAGAGCCGAAATGAAGAGCTGGCTGCCTCAGCAACTGAGTCACCCAGGCGCCACGAGTTCAGTTTTGTACAGAGGATGAGCCTTCGATTGTGGTCCTCGTCCTCCTCGTCCTCCACCTCCACCTCCTCCTCCTCTCTGCCCCTCCCTCTTCTTCTTGGGCCTCCTTCTTCTTCTTTGTCTCTGGAAGTCCACTTGCTCTAGCACCATTTCTTCAAAACGCTGTCACTCCTCCATTGAATTGCTTTTCCCCTTTGTCAGAATCCCATTGACATGTTGGTGGTTGGTCTCTTTCTGGGTTTGATCCTGTTCCACTTATCTATCTTTATACTGTTCCATTTGTCTATCCCTTCACCAACACCACACATTTTTGATTACTATAGCTGTAGATCTTGAAACTGGGTGGAAGGATTCCTTTGGTTTTCTTCTTTAGTTTTATTTTCTCATCTTTTTCTAGGTTCTGACGTGGAGAGCTTATTGTTTTGAGACAGAGAGAGAGAGAGAGAGAGAGAGAGACAGGGAAGGGGTACAGAGAGAGAGAGAGAGAGAGAGAGAGAGAGAGAGATTATTAAACAGCCTCCATGCCCAGCACCAGCACAATGCAGGTTCAGTCTCACAACCTCGAGTTTCATCATGACCCGAGTCAAAATCAAGAGTTGGACTAACTGACTGAGCCTCCCAGATGCTCCTCCTCCTTTCTAACATAGGCAGTGATTGCTCTACATGGTGCTGTCCATTGATTGTGCTGTGTCCCACACATTTTCATATGTTGTATGTTCATTTTCCTTCACTTCAATGCATTGAGATTTGATCTTTGATCTTTGATCATCTAGAAGGTTACTTTCTCAGTGTTTGGATATTTGTTAGATTTCTCCTTTGGATACCTAGTTTGCTTTTTAAATATATTTTTTTTAATGTTGAAATTGTACTTCCGAGAAATTGATCGATAGGGTTGTCTTTGTTTCAGGTGTACAATATAGCGATTCCCCTCCCCTACCCCACCTGCTGTCAGCTCCGGTTGCAGGCAATGATGTGCCTTGGAGACTCAGGTGCACCTCCCCCACCCCTCCTCCCTTCAGCTCCTGTTGCCAGGCACTGGTTTGCGTTGGAGACGGAACCCTCGTAGGGGTTCCAAGCACTTCCTAGTGGCCCAGAAGACACTGGTGATCGGAGACCAAGCCACAAGGCTCTTTGGAGCCAGCTGGGGGCCATCCAAATGCCTCCCCACACAGTTCTGGAGCCGCTGTGGGCTGTCCTGGAGCAGCTGTGGGCTGCTGGGTTGGTGATATCCGAACGTTGGCCACATGTGCCACGAGTCTCTGGGTTTCGCTGGGAGATCCTGGTGTGCACTGCAGTGGTGGTGTTCCTGGGAAAGAGTGCACTCAGCTTCCGAAGAAGAAAGTGGCAGTGTGCCCGGAACGAGGAAGTCTCTGGAAAAGGCATGGAGAAGACCGAACCGGACGCACAAGCCCGTGGAGCTGTCGCATCATCCGAGCCGAAGGCCAGTCCTCTCCCGTTCCAGCTTCTTGCTCTGGCTGCCCTGAATCAAGATGCCGGGTATTGGTCAGTGGGAAACACCACGCAACTGCGGAAGGGAGTTCAGCAAAGGCTGTTGAAGAGCCCTCAGCAGCTGCCTCATGAAAATCCCATCTGTGGAGCAGCCCAGGAAGATGGAGAAGCCCTGGTGAGGAAAACGCCAGAAGGCTTCAAGGACAGCCGTGATCTGCAGGCAAGTGCAGACCCGCTGGTTCAGGAGATTGGCAGCTGTGGACAGAGAGTGCAGGACGAGGCAGGGCAGGCAGGCAGGCCAGAGCTTCCTGAAGGAGGAGTGCGGCGGCAGGCCAGCGCTGAGGGCCAGAGCCAACAGCACACCCTCAGCCAGATCCTCCTGAAGGGGATGCATGTGCTAGAGCTGCTTGGAGATCATCTGGAAGGTGGGGGCTCAAGGAGGCAGGTGGAGACTGGCTCCTCCTCCCCTGACCACGTGCCCTCAGGCGGGAGCCCCGTGAACCAATTCAAGCCGTCCAGGGCACTGAAGAAGGCACGTCAGAGGAATGAAGAGCTCCCAAGAAACCCAACAAGCCACCAAGCTGAGCAAGGACCTGTTCCCCTTCGGAACACCCTCCTGGACGGTGAGATTCCGAAGTTGCGCCTGAAGCTTGAGGCAGAGCCGAAGCTGTGCGAAGAGCACCTCAGACACCTGGAGAGGAAGATGATGGAGGAGAAGGCACGCTGCCTGCAAGTGAAGAACGAGCTTGCCAAGGTGCGCAGGAAGGCGGATGCTGCCCACTGGCACTTGGGCCTCTATAGGAACATGGCCGCCGACCTGCACCGAGAATGGCAGCAAATCGCCTCCTTGCATGAGCGGGAGCGCCTCGTGGTGGAGAAGAGGAGTGAGGAGAGCCAGAAGGCTGTCCTGTGGGCAGAGAGGGAGTTCCAAAGGCTCCAGGCCCAAAACCATTGCCTCAGGCAGAAGCTGGCCAACTCTGGGCCCAAGGTCCAGCCTGTCTCCGGGGGGCCTCCTGCTCCTGCTCCTGCTGTTCCGGGCACAGCCTCCAAGTACCCTCAAGGGCCAAAGGCTCCCCTGAAACCCAGGAAGCCCAAGAAGGGAGCAAGGGTGCACTGGCCAGACTCCAAGTTCTCGGGTCCCCTGCAGGTCTGATTCCCTTGCCCAGCAGCCACCAACACTCACAACCAGAGCACAAAAGCTCCTGTGCTTACCCCTTCAGCCATACCCATGGCTCCTTTGACTTGAGATCCACCCCATCCTTTAGCCTGATGCTCCATATTCCCTGGAGCCGTATGAGTGTGAGAGAATATTTTTCAGTGTTCAGCGTAACACAAATAAAAATAAAAATATCCAATGGCTGAGACTCCTGCTCCTGAGAATGGATTTGATTAAGGGATTCTATGCCAAGCTAGGGACGGTTTGAAGTGTCTTTTATCGATCCCTTAATCGTGCCAATAACCCAGTGTGTCATGTCTGACTGAGGTTCAGACAGGGGAAACAACTTGCCCCAAGATCACACAGCTAGTGAATTTCAGAGCTCCCGTTCCAAACCAGGGTTGTCTAATGATCACCTGCTGTGCCAATAACTTCTACTACTATGCCTACTACTGTTCTTCTTCTTCTTCTTCTTCTTCTTCTTCTTCTTCTTCTTCTTCTTCTTCGAGAGAGAGAGACAGAAAGGGTGACGGCGCACACATACACACACACACACACAAAGGAACGCACACACATGCAGGCGGGGTTGGGGCCGAGTTAGAGAGATTCCTCGACAGGCTTGGGACTCAAGTGCTGAACCAGACGCTGGTCTGGATTTCCCAGATCACGTGATCAGCCCTGAACCGAAATCAGGAGCCAGACACTGAACTGACAGGCACCCTTGGGCAAGGAACTTCTAGGCAAGCTGCTGAAGGATCCCAGAAGGGCTTGGTAAAATGTTCCCCTCGTTCACGTCCTAGGATGTGATGATTCTATGCAAAGATAATAGTGCATATAATATAATCTAACGTAATATATAATAATAGAAGGATGCAGAGATTATAGTGGTGGCTAGCTGAGGTCAAGTCCCAGCCAAGTAGGGAGGGCAGCCTTTAAGGGTCTCCAACGATTCCCATCTTGGGTACACATCGTTTTGTGTTCCATAGTCTACCTCTTGCTTCGAGTCAGAACTACTGAATCCCTTGTAAAGGACAGAATGTGGCCAAAGTGATAGGATGTCCCTTCGGAGGTGAGTTGACAAAGAGACTGGTCTCCTCTTGGGCTTGCCCGCCCTCCGTCCCTCCCTCCCGCATCTGTTCCCAGGGAAGCCAGCTGCTCCTTGGGAGCTTTATGCTGGAGAGGCCCATGGGGCAAGGAATGACTCTTTCTTGCTTCCAGCAATGGAGGGCCTCTGGCTGCTCACAGCCAGCTGAGTGAGCTCAAAAGCAGACTTACCCCCAACAAGCCCGCAGATGACTGAAGATCCAGAGGCCCTCTGGACTGCAGCCTTGTGAGAGATCCTGAGCCACAGGGACCTGGCTAGTTGCACCTGGATGGCTGGCCCACAGAAACCATATCAGGTTATGAATGTTGTTTTAGGCCCATTGGTTCGGGGAAAACCTTCAAGAAAGACAGGAGTGGGAAGCCAAATGTTTGGCTTCTGACCCACCCCCCGTCTCCTGGGGTTGAAATTCCAGGGAAATCAAGAGATGGTAGAAACGCCTGAGAGATGAGGGTAAACAATGGAAGAGAGAGGACATCTATTCTGATCGCCATGGATCTCTCTGAGAGGACATCCTCCCACTTGATCCTCCTGTGTCGAAGGGTGGCAAATGCAGGGGGAGACACCTGGCAGTGTGGTCCAAGTCGGCTGAGAGCACTCGACCCAGCCCCACAGAGCCTCCTAGAAGGCAGAGAAAGAGCCCAGAAGTTCCCTGGGGCCCCTAGAGAAGGCCCCGAGAGAAGGAGATGAGTTGAAAGCCTGGGACCTGGTCGTTGGACTTCTAGACTGGAGGGGAGATGGCCTGTGGAAGGGCCACTGCCCGCAACCCCTGTTGGACCAGACCCCTCCTGTCTGCTTTGGGAGACTGGGGGTGAATATGAGAATGAATTCATGTAGAAGAGATGGTGTTCTGATGCTTGGTTTCAACTTCTTGAAATCCTTTCAACTTCTTGAAATCGTTGACATTCCTTTTCTCCTTGTCCCCAGGACCACCATGAATGGGAAGGGGCCTTCAAAGAAGCAAGATGAGAACATCTCTTACAAGGCTGTCCAGTGTCAATATCCAACCACTGCAGTCACTTCTACCCCCTTGGCAGCCCCACTGCTTCCATCAGGACACAGATCCGTTCCTGTACAGGTTTTGGAGCAAACGTAAGTTTGGATTTCCTCAGAGAAATGCCAAGAGTGCAATGACTGGGGTCCTAGGGTGGTTGCAAGTCTAGTTTTCAGAGAAACTGTGTGGAGGGTTGGGTCACTCTACTGTGCACCCGAAAAGCATATTCTACTGCTTGTTCCCTGGAATTTAAATCCAGGCCTTGAAAAAGAAAAGGAACTGTGAACTGTTTTCAAGAGGGAGCTCTATCATCTTCCATTCCCAACAGCGATGCAGGATCGATCCAGTCGTTCCTCATCCTGCCTTGCATTGGGGAGTGGGGTCTCTCTCTCCCTCTCGGGTGCATTTGGTTTGCATCATGGTGATAGGTGTGCAGTGAGAGCTCATTGGAGTTTGAATTTGAATTGCCCCGATGGTAACTTTTTATGGGATTTCCATCTGTATACTCTTTGGTAAAGTGTTTCGGTCTTTTGCCCATTTTTTTTGTTTTTGTTCTTTTCAGACTGGATGGCTTGCTTCTTTGGGGGTCAACTTTTGAGGTTCTCTCCTTCCGACAGGAGTACTTTTTCAGGTATGTGGTTTGCACCTATTTTCTCCCAGTTTGTAGCTTCCCTTTTGGGTCTTCTTCACAAGGTGTTTCACACATTACAGACTTCCAATTCTGATTGTTGGATCATGTCTAATGAATCAACTCTTCTTGAACGGAACATGATTTGATGTCCAGTCGGAGGATTCTTTACCTAGCTGTCCATTCTGGACATTTTTCTCCCTAGAAGATTAATCATTTTACATAGAAGGCGGTGATTAATTTTGAGTTAATTTAACAAATTTTTTTTCTTTTTGAGAGAGTGAGCATGCGCATGAGTGGGGCGTGGGGTGGAGGGAGAAGCGAAAAGAGCGTCCTTAAGCAGACTCCCCAGTGAGCTTGGAGCCTGATTTTGTCCCGGGACCCTGAGAGCATGACAAGAGCCGAAATTAAGAGCTGGCTGCCTCAGCGACTGAGTCACCCAGGCCCCACGAGTTCAGTTTTGTACAGAGGATGAGCCTTCGATTGTGGTCCTCGTCCTCCTCGTCCTCCACCTCCACCTCCTCTCTGCCCCTCCCTCTTCTTCTTCTCCTTCTTCTTCTTTGTCTCTGGAAGTCCACTTGCTCTAGCACCATTTCTTCAAAACGCTGTCACTCCTCCATTGAATTGCTTTTCCCCTTTGTCAGAATCCCATTGACATGTTGGTGGTTGGTCTCTTTCTGAGTTTGATCCTGTTCCACTTATCTATCTTTATACTGTTCCATTTGTCTATCCCTTCACCAACACCACACATTTTTGATTACTATAGCTGTAGATCTTGAAACTGGGTGGAAGGATTCCTTTGGTTTTCTTCTTTAGTTTTATTTTCTCATCTTTTTCTAGGTTCTGACGTGGAGAGCTTATTGTTTTGAGACAGAGAGAGAGAGAGAGAGAGAGACAGGGAAGATGGAGAGCTTATTGTTTTGAGACAGAGAGAGAGAGAGAGAGAGAGAGAGAGAGAGAGAGATTATTAAACAGCCTCCATGCCCAGCACCAGCACAATGCAGGTTCAGTCTCACAACCTCGAGTTTAATCATGACCCGAGTCAAAATCAAGAGTTGGACTAACTGACTGAGCCTCCCAGATGCTCCTCCTCCTTTCTAACATAGGCAGTGATTGCTCTACATGGTGCTGTCCATTGATTGTGCTGTGTCCCACACATTTTCTTATGTTGTATGTTCATTTTCCTTCACTTCAATGCATTGAGATTTGATCTTTGATCTTTGATCATCTAGAAGGTTACTTTCTCAGGGTTTGGATATTTGTTCGTTTTCTCCTTTGGATACCTAGTTTGCTTTTTAAATATATTTTTTTTAATGTTGAAATTGTACTTCCGAGAAATTGATCGATAGGGTTGTCTTTGTTTCAGGTGTACAATATAGCGATTCCCCGCCCCTACCCCACCTGCTGTCAGCTCCGGTTGCAGGCACTGATGTGCCTTGGAGACTCAGGTGCACCTCCCCCACCCCTCCTCCCTTCAGCTCCTGTTTCCAGGCACTGGTTTGCATTGGAGACGGAACCCTCGTAGGGGTTCCAAGCACTTCCTAGTGGCCCAGAAGACACTGGTGGTCGGAGACCAAGCCACAAGGCTCTTTGGAGCCAGCTGGTGGCCATCCAAATGCCTCCCCACACAGTTCTGGAGCCGCTGTGGTCTGTCCTGGAGCAGCTGTGGGCTGCTGGGTTGGTGATATCCGAACGTTGGCCACATGTGCCACGAGTCTCTGGGTTTCGCTGGGAGATCCTGGTGTGCACTGCAGTGGTGGTGTTCCTGGGAAAGAGTGCACTCAGCTTCCGAAGAAGAAAGTGGCAGTGTGCCCAGAACGAGGAAGTCTCTGGAAAAGGCATGGAGAAGACCGAACCGGACGCACAAGCCCGTGGAGCTGTCGCATCATCCGAGCCGAAGGCCAGTCCTCTCCCGTTCCAGCTTCTTGCTCTGGCTGCCCTGAATCAAGATGCCGGGTATTGGTCAGTGGGAAACACCACGCAACTGCTGAAGGGAGTTCGGGAAAGGCTGTTGAAGAGCCCTCAGCAGCTGCCTCATGAAAATCCCATCTGTGGAGCAGCCCAGGAAGATGGAGAAGCCCTGTTGAGGAAAACACCAGAAGGCTTCAAGGACAGCTGTGATCTGCAGGCAAGTGCAGACCCGCTGGTTCAGGAGATCGGCAGCTGTGGACAGAGAGTGCAGGACGAGGCAGGGCAGGCAGGCAGGCCAGAGCTTCCTGAAGGAGGAGTGCGGCGGCAGGCCAGCGCTGAGGGCCAGAGCCAACAGCACACCCTCAGCCAGATCCTCCTGAAGGGGATGCATGTGCTAGAGCTGCTTGGAGATCACCTGGAAGGTGGGGGCTCAAGGAGGCAGGTGGAGACTGGCTCCTCCTCCCCTGACCATGTGCCCTCAGGCGGGAGCCCCGTGAACCAATTAAAGCCGTCCAGGGCACTGAAGAAGGCACGTCAGAGGAAAGAAGAGCTCCCAAGAAACCCAACAAGCCACCAAGCTGAGCAAGGACCTGTTCACCTTCGGAACACCCTCCTGGACGGTGAGATTCCGATGTTGCGCCTGAAGCTTGAGGCAGAGCCGAAGCTGTGCGAAGAGCACCTCAGACACCTGGAGAGGAAGATGATGGAGGAGAAGGCACGCTGCCTGCAAGTGAAGAACGAGCTTGCCAAGGTGCGCAGGAAGGCGGATGCTGCCCACTGGCACTTGGGCCTCTATAGGAACATGGCCGCCGACCTGCACCGAGAAGGGCAGCAAATCTCCTCCTTGCATGAGCGGGAGCGCCTCCTGGTGGAGAAGAGGAGTGAGGAGAGCCAGAAGGCTGTCCTGTGGGCAGAGAGGGAGTTCCAAAGGCTCCAGGCCCAAAACCATTGCCTCAGGCAGAAGCTGGCCAACTCTGGGCCCAAGGTCCAGCCTGTCTCCGGGGGGCCTCCTGCTCCTGCTCGTGCTCCTGCTGTTCGGGGCACAGCCTCCAAATACCCTCAAGGGCCAAAGGCTCCCCTGAAACCCAGGAAGCCCAAGAAGGGAGCAAGGGTGCACTGGCCAGACTCCCAAGTTCTCGGGTCCCCTGCAGGTCTGATTCCCTTGCCCAGCAGCCACCAACACTCACAACCAGAGCACAACAGCTCCTGTGCTTACCCCTTCAGCCATACCCATGGCTCCTTTGACTTGAGATCCACCCCATCCTTTAGCCTGATGCTCCATATTCCCTGGAGCCGTATGAGTGTGAGAGAATATTTTTCAGTGTTCAGCGTAACACAAATAAAAATAAAAATATCCAATGGCTGAGACTACTGCTACTGAGAATGGATTTGATTAAGGGATTCTATGCCAAGCTAGGGACGGTTTGAAGTGTCTTTTATCGATCCCTTAATCGTCCCAATAACCCAGTGTGTCATGTCTGACTGAGGTTCAGACAGGGGAAACAACTTGCCCCAAGATCACACAGCTAGTGAATTTCAGAGCTCCCGTTCCAAAAAAGGGTTGTCTAATGATCACATGCTGTGCCAATAACTTCTACTACTATGCCTAATACTGTTCTTCTTCTTCTTCTTCTTCTTCTTCTCCTTCTTCTTCTTCTTCTTCTTCTTCTTCTTCTTCTTCTTCTTCTTCTTCTTCTTCCTTTTTTTCCTTCTTCTTCCTTCTTCTTCTTCTTCTTCTTCTTCTTCTTCGAGACAGAAAGGGTGACGGCGCACACATACACACACACACACACAGAAAGGAACGCACACACATGCAGGCGGGGGAGGGGCCGAGTTAGAGAGATTCCTCGACAGGCTTCGGACTCAAGTGCTGAACCAGACGCTGGTCTTGATTTCCCAGATCACGTGATCAGCCCTGAACCGAAATCAGGAGCCAGACACTGAACTGACAGGCACCCTTGGGCAAGGAACTTCTAGGCAAGCTGCTGAAGGATCCCAGAAGGGCTTGGTAAAATGTTCCCCTCGTTCACGTCCTAGGATGTGATGATTCTATGCAAAGATAATAGTGCATATAATATAATCTAACGTAATATATAATAATAGAAGGATGCAGAGATTATAGTGGTGGCTAGCTGAGGTCAAGTCCCAGCCAAGTAGGGAGGGCAGCCTTTAAGGGTCTCCAACGATTCCCATCTTGGGTACACATCGTTTTGTGTTCCATACTCTACCTCTTGCTTCGAGTCAGAACTACTGACTCCCTTGTAAAGGACAGAATGTGGCCAAAGTGATAGGATGTCCCTTCGGAGGTGAGTTTACAAAGAGACTGGTCTCCTCTTGGGCTTGCCCGCCCTCCGTCCCTCCCTCCCTCATCTGTTCCCAGGGAAGCCAGCTGCTCCTTGGGAGCTTTATGCTGGAGAGGCCCATGGGGCAAGGAATGACTCTTTCTTGCTTCCAGCAATGGAGGGCCTCTGGCTGCTCACAGCCAGCTGAGTGAGCTCAAAAGCAGACTTACCCCCAACAAGCCCGCAGATGACTGAAGATCCAGAGGCCCTCTGGACTGCAGCCTTGTGAGAGATCCTGAGCCACAGGGACCTGGCTAGTTGCACCTGGATGGCTGGCCCACAGAAACCATATCAGGTTATGAATGTTGTTTTAGGCCCATTGGTTCGGGGAAAACCTTCAAGAAAGACAGGAGTGGGAAGACAAATGTTTGGCTTCTGACCCACCCCCCGTCTCCTGGGGTTGAAATTCCAGGGAAATCAAGAGATGGTAGAAACGCCTGAGAGATGAGGGTAAACAATGGAAGAGAGAGGACATCTATTCTGATCGCCATGGATCTCTCTGAGAGGACATCCTCCCACTTGATCCTCCTGTGTCGAAGGGTGGCAAATGCAGGGGGAGACACCTGGCAGTGTGGTCCAAGTCGGCTGAGAGCACTCGACCCAGCCCCACAGAGCCTCCTAGAAGGCAGAGAAAGAGCCCAGAAGTTCCCTGGGGCCCCTAGAGAAGGCCCCTAGAGAATGAGATGAGTTGAAAGCCTGGGACCTGGTCGTTGGACTTCTAGACTGGAGGGGAGATGGCCTGTGGAAGGGCCACTGCCCGCAACCCCTGTTGGACCAGACCCCTCCTGTCTGCTTTGGGAGACTGGGGGTGAAGATGAGAATGAATTCATGTAGAAGAGATGGTGTTCTGATGCTTGGTTTCAACTTCTTGAAATCCTTTCAACTTCTTGAAATCGTTGACATTCCTTTTCTCCTTGTCCCCAGGACCACCATGAATGGGAAGGGCCCTTCAAAGAAGCAAGATGAGAACATCTCTTACAAGGCTGTCCAGTGTCAATATCCAACCACTGCAGTCACTTCTACCCCCTTGGCAGCCCCACTGCTTCCATCAGGACACAGATCCGTTCCTGTACAGGTTTTTGAGCAAACGTAAGTTTGGATTTCTCGCAGAGAAATGCCAAGAGTGCAATGACTGGGGTCCTAGGGTCGTTGCAAGTCTAGTTTTCAGAGAAACTGTATGGAGGGTTGGGTCATTATACTGTGCACCCGAAAAGCATATTCTACTGCTTGTTCCCTGGAATTTAAATCCAGGCCTTGAAAAAGAAAAGGAACTGTGAACTGTTTTCAAGAGGGAGCTCTATCATCTTCCATTCCCAACAGCGATGCAGGAGCGATCCAGTCGTTCCTCATCCTGCCTTGCATTGGGGAGTGGGGTCTCTCTCTCCCTCTCGGGTGCATTTGGTTTGCATCATGCTGATAGGTGTGCAGTGAGAGCTCATTGGAGTTTGAATTTGAATTGCCCCGATGGTAACTTTTTATGGGATTTCCATCTGTATACTCTTTGGTAAAGTGTTTCGGTCTTTTGCCCATTTTTTTTGTTTTTGTTCTTTTCAGACTGGATGGCTTGCTTCTTTGGGGGTCAACTTTTGAGGTTCTCTCCTTCCGACAGGAGTCCTTTATCAGGTATGTGGTTTGCACCTGTTTTCTCCCAGTTTGTAGCTTCCCTTTTGGGTCTTCTTCACAAGGTGTTTCACACATTACAGACTTCCAATTCTGACTGTTGGATCATGTCTAATGAATCAACTCTTCTTGAACGGAACATGATTTGATGTCCAGTCGGAGGATTCTTTACCTAGCTGTCCATTCTGGACATTTTTTTCCCTAGAAGATTTATCATTTTACGTAGAAGGCGGTGATTAATTTTGAGTTAATTTAACAAATTTTTTTTTCTTTTTGAGAGAGTGAGCATGCGCATGAGTGGGGCGTGGGGTGGAGGGAGAAGCGAAAAGAGCGTCCTTAAGCAGACTCCCCAGTGAGCTTGGAGCCTGATTTAGTCCCGGGATCCTGAGAGCATGACAAGAGCCGAAATTAAGAGCTGGCTGCCTCAGCGACTGAGTCACCCAGGCGCCACGAGTTCAGTTTTGTACAGAGGATGAGCCTTCGATTGTGGTCCTCGTCCTCCTCGTCCTCCACCTCCACCTCCTCTCTGCCCCTCCCTCTTCTTCTTCTCCTTCTTCTTCTTTGTCTCTGGAAGTCCACTTGCTCTAGCACCATTTCTTCAAAACGCTGTCACTCCTCCATTGAATTGCTTTTCCCCTTTGTCAGAATCCCATTGACATGTTGGTGGTTGGTCTCTTTCTGGGTTTGATCCTGTTCCACTTAACTATTTTTATACTGTTCCATTTGTCTATCCCTTCACAAACACCACACATTTTTGATTACTATAGCTGTAGATCTTGAAACTGGGTGGAAGGATTCCTTTGGTTTTCTTCTTTAGTTTTATTTTCTCATCTTTTTCTAGGTTCTGACGTGGAGAGCTTATTGTTTTGAGACAGAGATAGAGAGAGAGAGAGAGACAGGGAAGGGGTACAGAGAGAGAGAGAGAGAGAGAGAGAGAGAGAGAGATTATTAAACAGCCTCCATGCCCAGCACCAGCACAATGCAGGTTCAGTCTCACAACCTCGAGTTTAATCATGACCCGAGTCCAAATCAAGAGTTGGACTAACTGACTGAGCCTCCCAGATGCTCCTCCTCCTTTCTAACATAGGCAGTGATTGCTCTACATGGTGCTGTCCATTGATTGTGCTGTGTCCCATACATTTTCATATGTTGTATGTTCATTTTCCTTCACTTCAATGCATTGAGATTTGATCTTTGATCTTTGATCATCTAGAAGGTTACTTTCTCAGTGTTTGGATATTTGTTAGTTTTCTCCTTTGGATACCTAGTTTGCTTTTTAAATATATTTTTTTTTAATGTTGAAATTGTACTTCCGAGAAATTGATCGATAGGGTTGTCTTTGTTTCAGGTGTACAATAGAGCGATTCCCCTCCCCTACCCCACCTGCTGTCAGCTCCGGTTGCAGGCACTGATGTGCCTTGGAGACTCAGGTGCACCTCCCCCACCCCTCCTCCCTTCAGCTCCTGTTGCCAGGCACTGGTTTGCGTTGGAGACGGAACCCTCGTAGGGGTTCCAAGCACTTCCTAGTGGCCCAGAAGACACTGGTGATCGGAGACCAAGCCACAAGGCTCTTTGGAGCCAGCTGGGGGCCATCCAAATGCCTCCCCACACAGTTCTGGAGCCGCTGTGGGCTGTCCTGGAGCAGCTGTGGGCTGCTGGGTTGGTGATAGACGAACGTTGGCCACATGTGCCACGAGTCTCTGGGTTTCGCTGGGAGTTCCTGGTGTGCACTGCAGTGGTGGTGTTCCTGGGAAAGAGTGCACTCAGCTTCCGAAGAAGAAAGTGGCAGTGTGCCCAGAACGAGGAAGTCTCTGGAAAAGGCATGGAGAAGACCGAACCGGACGCACAAGCCCGTGGAGCTGTCGCACCATCCGATCCGAAGGCCAGTCCTCTCCCGTTCCAGCTTCTTGCTCTGGCTGCCCTGAATCAAGATGCCGGGTATTGGTCAGTGGGAAACACCACGCAACTGCTGAAGGGAGTTTGGGAAAGGCTGTTGAAGAGCCCTCACCAGCTGCCTCATGAAAATCCCATCTGTGGAGCAGCCCAGGAAGATGGAGAAGCCCTGGAGAGGAAAACACCAGAAGGCTTCAAGGACAGCTGTGATCTGCAGGCAAGTGCAGACCCGCTGGTTCAGGAGATTGGCAGCTGTGGACAGAGAGTGCAGGACGAGGCAGGGCAGGCAGGCAGGCCAGAGCTTCCTGAAGGAGGAGTGCGGCGGCAGGCCAGCGCTGAGGGCCAGAGCCAACAGCACACCCTCAGCCAGATCCTCCTGAAGGGGATGCATGTGCTAGAGCTGCTTGGAGATCATCTGGAAGTTGGGGGCTCAAGGAGGCAGGTGGAGACTGGCTCCTCCTCCCCTGACCACGTGCCCTCAGGCGGGAGCCCCGTGAACCAATTAAAGCCGTCCAGGGCACTGAAGAAGGCACGTCAGAGGAATGAAGAGCTCCCAAGAAACCCAACAAGCCACCAAGCTGAGCAAGGACCTGTTCCCCTTCGGAACACCCTCCTGGACAGTGAGATTCCGAAGTTGCGCCTGAAGCTTGAGGCAGAGCCGAAGCTGTGCGAAGAGCACCTCAGACACCTGGAGAGGAAGATGATGGAGGAGAAGGCATGCTGCCTGCAAGTGAAGAACGAGCTTGCCAAGGTGCGCAGGAAGGCGGATGCTGCCCACTGGCACTTGGGCCTCTATAGGAACATGGCCGCCGACCTGCACCGAGAATGGCAGCAAATCGCCTCCTTGCATGAGCGGGAGCGCCTCCTGGTGGAGAAGAGGAGTGAGGAGAGCCAGAAGGCTGTCCTGTGGGCAGAGAGGGAGTTCCAAAGGCTCCAGGCCCAAAACCATTGCCTCAGGCAGAAGCTGGCCAACTCTGGGCCCAAGGTCCAGCCTGTCTCCGGGGGGCCTCCTGCTCCTGCTCCTGCTGTTCCGGGCACAGCCTCCAAATACCCTCAAGGGCCAAAGGCTCCCCTGAAACCCAGGAAGCCCAAGAAGGGAGCAAGGGTGCCCTGGCCAGACGCCAAGTTCTCGGGTCCCCTGCAGGTCTGATTCCCTTGCCCAGCAGCCACCAACACTCACAACCAGAGCACGAAAGCTCCTGTGCTTACCCCTTCAGCCATACCCATGGCTCCTTTGACTTGAGATCCACCCCATCTTTTAGCCTGATGCTCCATATTCCCTGGAGCCGTATGAGTGTGAGAGAATATTTTTCAGTGTTCAGCGTAACACAAATAAAAATAAAAATATCCAATGGCTGAGACTCCTGCTACTGAGAATGGATTTGATTAAGGTATTCTATGCCAAGCAAGGGACGGTTTGAAGTGTCTTGTATCGATCCCTTAATCGTCCCAATTACCCAGTGTGTCATGTCTGACTGAGGTTCAGACAGGGGAAACAACTTGCCCCAAGATCACACAGCTAGTGAATTTCAGAGCTCCCGTTCCAAACCAGGGTTGTCTAATGATCACCTGCTGTGCCAATAACTACTACTATGCCTACTACTGTTCTTCTTCTTCTTCTTCTTCTTCTTCTTCTTCTTCTTCTTCTTCTTCGAGGAAGAAAGGGTGACGGCGCACACATACACACACACACACACAAAGGAACGCACACACATGCAGGCGTGGGAGGGGCCGAGTTAGAGAGATTCCTCGACAGGCTTCGGACTCAAGTGCTGAACCAGACGCTGGTCTGGATTTCCCAGATCACGTGATCAGCCCTGAACCGAAATCAGGAGCCAGACACTGAACTGACAGGCACCCTTGGGCAAGGAACTTCTAGGCAAGCTGCTGAAGGATCCCAGAAGGGCTTGGTAAATTGTTCCCCTCGTTCACGTCCTAGGATGTGATGATTCTATGCAAAGATAATAGTGCATATAATATAATCTAACATAATATATAATAATATAAGGATGCAGAGATTATAGTGGTGGCTAGCTGAGGTCAAGTCCCAGCCAAGTAGGGAGGGCAGCCTTTAAGGGTCTCCAACGATTCCCATCTTGGGTACACATCGTTTTGTGTTCCATACTCCACCTCTTGATTCGAGTCAGAACTACTGACTCCCTTGTAAAGGACAGAATGTGGCCAAAGTGATAGGATGTCCCTTCGGAGGTGAGTTTACAAAGAGACTGGTCTCCTCTTGGGCTTGCCCGCCCTCCGTTTCTCCCTCCCTCATCTGTTCCCAGGGAAGCCAGCTGCTCCTTGGGAGCTTTATGCTGGAGAGGCCCATGGGGCAAGGAATGACTATTTCTTGCTTCCAGCAATGGAGGGCCTCTGGCTGCTCACAGCCAGCTGAGTGAACTCAAAAGCAGACTTACCCCCAACAAGCCCGCAGATGACTGAAGATCCAGAGGCCCTCTGGACTGCAGCCTTGTGAGAGATCCTGAGCCACAGGGACCTGGCTAGTTGCACCTGGATGGCTGGCCCACAGAAACCATATCAGGTTATGAATGTTGTTTTAGGCCCATTGGTTCGGGGAAAACCTTCAAGAAAGACAGGAGTGGGAAGCCAAATGTTTGGCTTCTGACCCACCCCCCCTCTCCTGGGGTTGAAATTCCAGGGAAATCAAGAGATGGTCGAAACGCCTGAGAGATGAGGGTAAACAATGGAAGAGAGAGGACATCTATGCTGATCGCCATGGATCTCTCTGAGAGGACATCCTCCCACTTGATCCTCCTGTGTCGAAGGGTGGCAAATGCAGGGGGAGACACCTGGCAGTGTGGTCCAAGTCGGCTGAGAGCACTCGACCCAGCCCCACAGAGCCTCCTGGAAGGCAGAGAAAGAGCCCAGATGTTCCCTGGGGCCCCTAGAGAAGGCCCCTAGAGAATGAGATGAGTTGAAAGCCTGGGACCTGGTCGTTGGACTTCTAGGCTGGAGGGGAGATGGCCTGTGGAAGGGCCACTGCCCGCAACCCCTGTTGGACCAGACCCCTCCTGTCTGCTTTGGGAGACTGGGGGTGAATATGAGAATGAATTCATGTAGAAGAGATGGTGTTCTAATGCTTGGTTTCAACTTCTTGAAATCCTTTCAACTTCTTGAAATCGTTGACATTCCTTTTCTCCTTGTCCCCAGGACCACCATGAATGGGAAGGGGCCTTCAAAGAAGCAAGATGAGAACATCTCTTACAAGGCTGTCCAGTGTCAATATCCAACCACTGCAGTCACTTCTACCCCCTTGGCAGCCCCACTGCTTCCATCAGGACACAGATCCGTTCCTGTACAGGTTTTTGAGCAAACGTAAGTTTGGATTTCTCGCAGAGAAATGCCAAGAGTGCAATGACTGGGGTCCTAGGGTGGTTGCAAGTCTAGTTTTCAGAGAAACTGTGTGGAGGGTTGGGTCACTATCCTGTGCACCCGAAAAGCATATTCTACTGCTCGTTCCCTGGAATTTAAATCCAGGCCTTGAAAAAGAAAAGGAACTGTGAACTGTTTTCAAGAGGGAGCTCTATCACCTTCCATTCCCAACAGCGATGCAGGAGCGATCCAGTCGTTCCACATCCTGCCTTGCATTGGGGAGTGGGGTCTCTCTCTCCCTCTCGGGTGCATTTGGTTTGCATCATGCTGATAGGTGTGCAGTGAGAGCTCATTGGAGTTTGAATTTGAATTGCCCCGTGGGAACTTTTTATGGGATTTCCATCTGTATACTCTTTGGTAAAGGGTTTCGGTCTTTTGCCCATTTTTTTTGTTTTTGTTCTTTTCAGACTGGATGGCTTGCTTCTTTGGGGGTCAACTTTTGAGGTTCTCTCCTTCCGACAGGAGTCCTTTGTCAGGTATGTGGTTTGCACCTATTTTCTCCCAGTTTGTAGCTTCCCTTTTGGGTCTTCTTCACAAGGTGTTTCACACATTACAGACTTCCAATTCTGATTTGTTGGATCATGTCTAATGAATCAACTCTTCTTGAACGGAACATGATTTGATGTCCAGTCGGAGGATTCTTTACCTAGCTGTCCATTCTGGACATTTTTTTCCCTAGAAGATTTATCATTTTACGTAGAAGGCGGTGATTAATTTTGAGTTAATTTAACAAAATTTTTTTTCTTTTTGAGAGAGTGAGCATGCGCATGAGTGGGGCGTGGGGTGGAGGGAGAAGCGAAAAGAGCGTCCTTAAGCAGACTCCCCAGTGAGCTTGGAGCCTGATTTTGTCCCGGGACCCTGAGAGCATGACAAGAGCCGAAATGAAGAGCTGGCTGCCTCAGCGACTGAGTCACCCAGGCGCCACGAGTTCAGTTTTGTACAGAGGATGAGCCTTCGATTGTGGTCCTCGTCCTCCTCGTCCTCCACCTCCACCTCCTCCTCCTCTCTGCCCCTCCCTCTTCTTCTTGGGCCTCCTTCTTCTTCTTTGTCTCTGGAAGTCCACTTGCTCTAGCACCATTTCTTCAAAACGCTGTCACTCCTCCATTGAATTGCTTTTCCCCTTTGTCAGAATCCCATTGACATGTTGGTGGTTGGTCTCTTTCTGGGTTTGATCCTGTTCCACTTATCTATCTTTATACTGTTCCATTTGTCCATCCCTTCACCAACACCACACATTTTTGATTACTATAGCTGTAGATCTTGAAACTGGGTGGAAGGATTCCTTTGGTTTTCTTCTTTAGTTTTATTTTCTCATCTTTTTCTAGGTTCTGACGTGGAGAGCTTATTGTTTTGAGACAGAGAGAGAGAGAGAGAGAGAGAGAGGGAAGGGGTACAGAGAGAGAGAGAGAGAGAGAGAGAGATTATTAAACAGCCTCCATGCCCAGCACCAGCACAATGCAGGTTCAGTCTCACAACCTCGAGTTTAATCATGACCCGAGTCAAAATCAAGAGTTGGACTAACTGACTGAGCCTCCCTGCTCCTCCTCCTTTCTAACATAGGCAGTGATTGCTCTACATGGTGCTGTCCATTGATTGTGCTGTGTCCCACACATTTTCATATGTTGTATGTTCATTTTCCTTCACTTCAATGCATTGAGTTTTGATCTTTGATCTTTGATCATCTAGAAGGTTACTTTCTCAGTGTTTGGATATTTGTTAGATTTCTCCTTTGGATACCTAGTTTGCTTTTTAAATATATTTTTTTTAATGTTGAAATTGTACTTCGGAGAAATTGATCGATAGGGTTGTCTTTGTTTCAGGTGTACAATATAGCGATTCCCCTCCCCTACCCCACCTGCTGTCAGCTCCGGTTGCAGGCACTGATGTGCCTTGGAGACTCAGGTGCACCTCCCCCACCCCTCCTCCCTTCAGCTCCTGTTGCCAGGCACTGGTTTGCATTGGAGACAGAAACCTCGTAGGGGTTCCAAGCACTTCCTAGTGGCCCAGAAGACACTGGTGATCGGAGACCAAGCCACAAGGCTCTTTGGAGCCAGCTGGGGGCCATCCAAATGCCTCCCCACACAGTTCTGGAGCCGCTGTGGGCTGTCCTGGAGCAGCTGTGGGCTGCTGGGTTGGTGATAGACGAACGTTGGCCACATGTGCCACGAGTCTCTGGGTTTCGCTGGGAGATCCTGGTGTGCAATGCAGTGGTGGTGTTCCTGGGAAAGAGTGCACTTAGCTTCCGAAGAAGAAAGGGGCAGTGTGCCCGGAACGAGGAAGTCTCTGGAAAAGGCATGGAGAAGACCGAACCGGACGCACAAGCCCGTGGAGCTGTCGCATCATCCGAGCCGAAGGCCAGTCCTCTCCCGTTCCAGCTTCTTGCTCTGGCTGCCCTGAATCAAGATGCCGGGTATTGGTCAGTGGGAAACACCACGCAACTGCGGAAGGGAGTTCGGGAAAGGCTGTTGAAGAGCCCTCAGCAGCTGCCTCATGAAAATCCCATCTGTGGAGCAGCCCAGGAAGATGGAGAAGCCCTGGTGAGGAAAACGCCAGAAGGCTTCAAGGACAGCCGTGATCTGCAGGCAAGTGCAGACCCGCTGGTTCAGGAGATTGGCAGCTGTGGACAGAGAGTGCAGGACGAGGCAGGGCAGGCAGGCAGGCCAGAGCTTCCTGAAGGAGGAGTGCCGCGGCAGGCCAGCGCTGAGGGCCAGAGCCAACAGCACACCCTCAGCCAGATCCTCCTGAAGGGGATGCATGTGCTAGAGCTGCTTGGAGATCATCTGGAAGGTGGGGGCTCAAGGAGGCAGGTGGAGACTGGCTCCTCCTCCCCTGACCACGTGCCCTCAGGCGGGAGCCCCGTGAACCAATTAAAGCCGTCCAGGGCACTGAAGAAGGCACGTCAGAGGAATGAAGAGCTCCCAAGAAACCCAACAAGCCACCAAGCTGAGCAAGGACCTGTTCCCCTTCGGAACACCCTCCTGGACGGTGAGATTCCGAAGTTGCGCCTAAAGCTTGAGGCAGAGCCGAAGCTGTGCGAAGAGCACCTCAGACACCTGGAGAGGAAGATGATGGAGGAGAAGGCACGCTGCCTGCAAGTGAAGAACGAGCTTGCCAAGGTGCGCAGGAAGGCGGATGCTGCCCACTGGCACTTGGGCCTCTATAGGAACATGGCCGCCGACCTGCACTGAGAATGGCAGCAAATCGCCTCTTTGCATGAGCGGGAGCGCCTCCTGGTGGAGAAGAGGAGTGAGGAGAGCCAGAAGGCTGTCCTGTGGGCAGAGAGGGAGTTCCAAAGGCTCCAGGCCCAAAACCATTGCCTCAGGCAGAAGCTGGCCAACTCTGGGCCCAAGGTCCAGCCTGTCTCCGGGGGGCCTCCTGCTCCTGCTCCTGCTGTTCCGGACACAGCCTCCAAATACCCTCAAGGGCCAAAGCCTCCCCTGAAACCCAGGAAGCCCAAGAAGGGAGCAAGGGTGCACTGGCCAGATTCCAAGTTCTCGGGTCCCCTGCAGGTCTGATTCCCTTGCCCAGCAGCCACCAACACTCACAACCAGAGCACAAAAGCTCCTGTGCTTACCCCTTCAGCCATACCCATGGCTCCTTTGACTTGAGATCCACCCCATCCTTTAGCCTGATGCTCCATATTCCCTGGAGCCGTATGAGTGTGAGAGAATATTTTTCAGTGTTCAGCGTAACACAAATAAAAATAAAAATATCCAATGGCTGAGACTCCTGCTACTGAGAATGGATTTGATTAAGGGATTCTATGCCAAGCAAGGGACGGTTTGAAGTGTCTTGTATCGATCCCTGAATCGTCCCAATAACCCAGTGTGTCATGTCTGACTGAGGTTCAGACAGGGGAAACAACTTGCCCCAAGATCACACAGCTAGTGAATTTCAGAGCTCCCGTTCCAAACCAGGGTTGTCTAATGATCACCTGCTGTGCCAATAACTTCTACTACTATGCCTACTACTGTTCTTCTTCTTCTTCTTCTTCTTCTTCTTCTTCTTCTTCTTCTTCTTCTTCTTCTTCTTCTTCTTCTTCTTCTTCTTCTTCGAGACAGAAAGGGTGACGGCGCACACATACACACACACACACACAAAGGAACGCACACACATGCAGGCGGGGGAGGGGCCGAGTTAGAGAGATTCCTCGACAGGCTTCGGACTCAAGTGCTGAACCAGACGCTGGTCTGGATTTCCCAGATCACGTGATCAGCCCTGAACCGAAATCAGGAGCCAGACACTGAACTGACAGGCACCCTTGGGCAAGGAACTTCTAGGCAAGCTGCTGAAGGATCCCAGAAGGGCTTGGTAAATTGTTCCCCTCGTTCACGTCCTAGGATGTGATGATTCTATGCAAAGATAATAGTGCATATAATATAATCTAACATAATATATAATAATATAAGGATGCAGAGATTATAGTGGTGGCTAGCTGAGGTCAAGTCCCAGCCAAGTAGGGAGGGCAGCCTTTAAGGCTCTCCAACGATTCCCATCTTGGGTACACATCGTTTTGTGTTCCATACTCCACCTCTTGATTCGAGTCAGAACTACTGACTCCCTTGTAAAGGACAGAATGTGGCCAAAGTGATAGGATGTCCCTTCGGAGGTGAGTTTACAAAGAGACTGGTCTCCTCTTGGGCTTGCCCGCCCTCCGTCCCTCCCTCCCGCATCTGTTCCCAGGGAAGCCAGCTGCTCCTTGGGAGCTTTATGCTGGAGAGGCCCATGGGGCAAGGAATGACTATTTCTTGCTTCCAGCAATGGAGGGCCTCTGGCTGCTCACAGCCAGCTGAGTGAACTCAAAAGCAGACTTACCCCCAACAAGCCCGCAGATGACTGAAGATCCAGAGGCCCTCTGGACTGCAGCCTTGTGAGAGATCCTGAGCCACAGGGACCTGGCTAGTTGCACCTGGATGGGTGGCCCACAGAAACCATATCAGGTTATGAATGTTGTTTTAGGCCCATTGGTTCGGGGAAAACCTTCAAGAAAGACAGGAGTGGGAAGCCAAATGTTTGGCTTCTGACCCACCCCCCCTCTCCTGGGGTTGAAATTCCAGGGAAATCAAGAGATGGTCGAAACGCCTGAGAGATGAGGGTAAACAATGGAAGAGAGAGGACATCTATTCTGATCGCCATGGATCTCTCTGAGAGGACATCCTCCCACTTGATCCTCCTGTGTCGAAGGGTGGCAAATGCAGGGGGAGACACCTGGCAGTGTGGTCCAAGTCGGCTGAGAGCACTCGACCCAGCCCCACAGAGCCTCCTAGAAGGCAGAGAAAGAGCCCAGAAGTTCCCTGGGGCCCCTAGAGAAGGCCCCTAGAGAATGAGATGAGTTGAAAGCCTGGGACATGGTCGTTGGACTTCTAGGCTGGAGGGGAGATGGCCTGTGGAAGGGCCACTGCCCGCAACCCCTGTTGGACCAGACCCCTCCTGTCTGCTTTGGGAGACTGGGGGTGAATATGAGAATGAATTCATGTAGAAGAGATGGTGTTCTAATGCTTGGTTTCAACTTCTTGAAATCCTTTCAACTTCTTGAAATCGTTGACATTCCTTTTCTCCTTGTCCCCAGGACCACCATGAATGGGAAGGGGCCTTCAAAGAAGCAAGATGAGAACATCTCTTACAAGGCTGTCCAGTGTCAATATCCAACCACTGCAGTCACTTCTACCCCCTTGGCAGCCCCACTGCTTCCATCAGGACACAGATCCGTTCCTGTACAGGTTTCTGAGCAAACGTAAGTTTGGATTTCTCTCAGAGAAATGCCAAGAGTGCAATGACTGGGGTCCTAGGGTGGTTGCAAGTCTAGTTTTCAGAGAAACTGTGTGGAGGGTTGGGTCACTATCCTGTGCACCCGAAAAGCATATTCTACTGCTCGTTCCCTGGAATTTAAATCCAGGCCTTGAAAAAGAAAAGGAACTGTGAACTGTTTTCAAGAGGGAGCTCTATCATCTTCCATTCCCAACAGCGATGCAGGAGCGATCCAGTCGTTCCACATCCTGCCTTGCATTGGGGAGTGGGGTCTCTCTCTCCCTCTCGGGTGCATTTGGTTTGCATCATGCTGATAGGTGTGCAGTGAGAGCTCTTTGGAGTTTGAATTTGAATTGCCCCGATGGTAACTTTTTATGGGATTTCCATCTGTATACTCTTTGGTAAAGGGTTTCGGTCTTTTGCCCATTTTTTTTGTTTTTGTTCTTTTCAGACTGGATGGCTTGCTTCTTTGGGGGTCAACTTTTGAGGTTCTCTCCTTCCGACAGGAGTCCTTTATCAGGTATGTGGTTTGCACCTATTTTCTCCCAGTTTGTAGCTTCCCTTTTGGGTCTTCTTCACAAGGTGTTTCACACATTACAGACTTCCAATTCTGATTTGTTGGATCATGTCTAATGAATCAACTCTTCTTGAACGGAACATGATTTGATGTCCAGTCGGAGGATTCTTTACCTAGCTGTCCATTCTGGACATTTTTTTCCCTAGAAGATTTATCATTTTACGTAGAAGGCGGTGATTGATTTTGAGTTAAATTAACAAATTTTTTTTTGTTTTTGAGAGAGTGAGCATGCGCATGAGTGGGGCGTGGGGTGGAGGGAGAAGCGAAAAGAGCGTCCTTAAGCAGACTCCCCAGTGAGCTTGGAGCCTGATTTTGTCCCGGGACCCTGAGAGCATGACAAGAGCCGAAATGAAGAGCTGGCTGCCTCAGCGACTGAGTCACCCAGGCGCCACGAGTTCAGTTTTGTACAGAGGATGAGCCTTCGATTGTGGTCCTCGTCCTCCTCGTCCTCCACCTCCACCTCCTCCTCCTCTCTGCCCCTCCCTCTTCTTCTTGGGCCTCCTTCTTCTTCTTTGTCTCTGGAAGTCCACTTGCTCTAGCACCATTTCTTCAAAACGCTGTCACTCCTCCATTGAATTGCTTTTCCCCTTTGTCAGAATCCCATTGACATGTTGGTGGTTGGTCTCTTTCTGGGTTTGATCCTGTTCCACTTATCTATCTTTATACTGTTCCATTTGTCTATCCCTTCACCAACACCACACATTTTTGATTACTATAGCTGTAGATCTTGAAACTGGGTGGAAGGATTCCTTTGGTTTTCTTCTTTAGTTTTATTTTCTCATCTTTTTCTAGGTTCTGACGTGGAGAGCTTATTGTTTTGAGACAGAGAGAGAGAGAGAGAGAGAGAGAGGGAAGGGGTACAGAGAGAGAGAGAGAGAGAGAGAGAGAGAGAGAGATTATTAAACAGCCTCCATGCCCAGCACCAGCACAATGCAGGTTCAGTCTCACAACCTCGAGTTTAATCATGACCCGAGTCAAAATCAAGAGTTGGACTAACTGACTGAGCCTCCCAGATGCTCCTCCTCCTTTCTAACATAGGCAGTGATTGCTCTACATGGTGCTGTCCATTGATTGTGCTGTGTCCCACACATTTTCATATGTTGTATGTTCATTTTCCTTCACTTCAATGCATTGAGATTTGATCTTTGATCTTTGATCATCTAGAAGGTTACTTTCTCAGTGTTTGGATATTTTTTAGATTTCTCCTTTGGATACCTAGTTTGCTTTTTAAATATATTTTTTTTAATGTTGAAATTGTACTTCCGAGAAATTGATCGATAGGGTTGTCTTTGTTTCAGGTGTACAATATAGCGATTCCCCTCCGCTACCCCACCTGCTGTCACCTCCGGTTGCAGGCACGGGTGTGCCTTGGAGACTCAGGTGCACCTCCCCCACCCCTCCTCCCTTCAGCTCCTGTTTCCAGGCACTGGTTTGCATTGGAGACGGAACCCTCGTAGGGGTTCCAAGCACTTCCTAGTGGCCCAGAAGACACTGGTGATCGGAGACCAAGCCACAAGGCTCTTTGGAGCCAGCTGGGGGCCATCCAAATGCCTCCCCACACAGTTCTGGAGCCACTGTGGGCTGTCCTGGAGCAGCTGTGGGCTGCTGGGTTGGTGATAGACGAACGTTGGCCACATGTGCCACGAGTCTCTGGGTTTCGCTGGGAGATCCTGGTGTGCACTGCAGTGGTGGTGTTCCTGGGAAAGAGTGCACTCAGCTTCCGAAGAAGAAAGTGGCAGTGTGCCCGGAACGAGGAAGTCTCTGGAAAAGGCATGGAGAAGACCGAACCGGACGCACAAGCCCGTGGAGCTGTCGCATCATCCGAGCCGAAGGCCAGTCCTCTCCCGTTCCAGCTTCTTGCTCTGGCTGCCCTGAATCAAGATGCCGGGTATTGGTCAGTGGGAAACACCACGCAACTGCGGAAGGGAGTTCGGAAAAAGCTGTTGAAGAGCCCTCACCAGCTGCCTCAGGAAAATCCCATCTGTGGAGCAGCCCAGGAAGATGGAGAAGCCCTGGTGAGGAAAACACCAGAAGGCTTCAAGAACAGCCGTGATCTGCAGGCAAGTGCAGACCCGCTGGTTCAGGAGATTGGCAGCTGTGGACAGAGAGTGCAGGACGAGGCAGGATAGGCAGGCAGGCCAGAGCTTCCTGAAGGAGGAGTGCAGCGGCAGGCCAGCGCTGAGGGCCAGAGCCAACAGCACACCCTCAGCCAGATCCTCCTGAAGGGGATGCATGTGCTAGAGCTGCTTGGAGATCATCTGGAAGGTGGGGGCTCAAGGAGGCAGGTGGAGACTGGCTCCTCCTCCCCTGACCACGTGCCCTCAGGCGGGAGCCCCGTGAACCAATTAAAGCCGTCCAGGGCACTGAAGAAGGCACGTCAGAGGAATGAAGAGCTCCCAAGAAACCCAACAAGCCACCAAGCTGAGCAAGGACCTGTTCCCCTTCGGAACACCCTCCTGGACGGTGAGATTCCGAAGTTGCGCCTGAAGCTTGAGGCAGAGCCGAAGCTGTGCGAAGAGCACCTCAGACACCTGGAGAGGAAGATGATGGAGGAGAAGGCACGCTGCCTGCAAGTGAAGAACGAGCTTGCCAAGGTGCGCAGGAAGGCGGATGCTGCCCACTGGCACTTGGGCCTCTATAGGAACATGGCCGCCGACCTGCACCGAGAATGGCAGCAAATCGCCTCCTTGCATGAGCGGGAGCGCCTCCTGGTGGAGAAGAGGAGTGAGGAGAGCCAGAAGGCTGTCCTGTGGGCAGAGAGGGAGTTCCAAAGGCTCCAGGCCCAAAACCATTGCCTCAGGCAGAAGCTGGCCAACTCTGGGCCCAAGGTCCAGCCTGTCTCCGGGGGACCTCCTGCTCCTGCTCCTGCTGTTCCGGGCACAGCCTCCAAATACCCTCAAGCGCCAAAGGCTCCCCTGAAACCCAGGAAGCCCAAGAAGGGAGCAAGGGTGCACTGGCCAGACTCCAAGTTCTCGGGTCCCCTGCAGGTCTGATTCCCTTGCCCAGCAGCCACCAACACTCACAACCAGAGCACGAAAGCTCCTGTGCTTACCCCTTCAGCCATACCCATGGCTCCTTTGACTTGAGATCCACCCCATCCTTTAGCCTGATGCTCCATATTCCCTGGAGCCGTATGAGTGTGAGAGAATATTTTTCAGTGTTCAGCGTAACACAAATAAAAATAAAAATATCCAATGGCTGAGACTCCTGCTACTGAGAATGGATTTGATTAAGGGATTCTATGCCAAGCAAGGGACGGTTTGAAGTGTCTTGTATCGATCCCTTAATCGTCCCAATAACCCAGTGTGTCATGTCTGACTGAGGTTCAGACAGGGGAAACAACTTGCCCCAAGATCACACAGCTAGTGAATTTCAGAGCTCCTGTTCCAAACCAGGGTTGTCTAATGATCACCTGCTGTGCCAATAACTTCTACTACTATGCCTACTACTGTTCTTCTTCTTCTTCTTCTTCTTCTTCTTCTTTGGAGAGACAGAAAGGGTGACGGCGCACACATACACACACACACACACAAAGGAACGCACACACATGCAGGCGGGGGAGGGGCCGAGTTAGAGAGATTCCTCGACAGGCTTCGGACTCAAGTGCTGAAGCAGACGCTGGTCTGGATTTCCCAGATCACGTGATCAGCCCTGAACCGAAATCAGGAGCCAGACACTGAACTGACAGGCACCCTTGGGCAAGGAACTTCTAGGCAAGCTGCTGAAGGATCCCAGAAGGGCTTGGTAAATTGTTCCCCTCGTTCACGTCCTAGGATGTGATGATTCTATGCAAAGATAATAGTGCATATAATATAATCTAACATAATATATAATAATAGAAGGATGCCGAGATTATAGTGGTGGCTAGCTGAGGTCAAGTCCCAGCCAAGTAGGGAGGGCAGCCTTTAAGGGTCTCCAACGATTCCCATCTTGGGTACACATCGTTTTGTGTTCCATACTCCACCTCTTGATTCGAGTCAGAACTACTGACTCCCTTGTAAAGGACAGAATGTGGCCAAAGTGATAGGATGTCCCTTCGGAGGTGAGTTTACAAAGAGACTGGTCTCCTCTTGGGCTTGCCCGCCCTCCGTCCCTCCCTCCCGCATCTGTTCCCAGGGAAGCCAGCTGCTCCTTGGGAGCTTTATGCTGGAGAGGCCCATGGGGCAAGGAATGACTATTTCTTGCTTCCAGCAATGGAGGGCCTCTGGCTGCTCACAACCAGCTGAGTGAGCTCAAAAGCATACTTACCCCCAACAAGCCCGCAGATGACTGAAGATCCAGAGGCCCTCTGGACTGCAGCCTTGTGAGAGATCCTGAGCCACAGGGACCTGGCTAGTTGCACCTGGATGGCTGGCCCACAGAAACCATATCAGGTTATGAATGTTGTTTTAGGCCCATTGGTTCGGGGAAAACCTTCAAGAAAGACAGGAGTGGGAAGCCAAATGTTTGGCTTCTGACCCACCCCCCCTCTCCTGGGGTTGAAATTCCAGGGAAATCAAGAGATGGTAGAAACGCCTGAGAGATGAGGGTAAACAATGGAAGAGAGAGGACATCTATTCTGATCGCCATGGATCTCTCTGAGAGGACATCCTCCCACTTGATCCTCCTGTGTCGAAGGGTGGCAAATGCAGGGGGAGACACCTGGCAGTGTGGTCCAAGTCGGCTGAGAGCACTCGACCCAGCCCCACAGAGCCTCCTAGAAGGCAGAGAAAGAGCCCAGAAGTTCCCTGGGGCCCCTAGAGAAGGCCCCTAGAGAATGAGATGAGTTGAAAGCCTGGGACATGGTCGTTGGACTTCTAGGCTGGAGGGGAGATGGCCTGTGGAAGGGCCACTGCCCGCAACCCCTGTTGGACCAGACCCCTCCTGTCTGCTTTGGGAGACTGGGGGTGAATATGAGAATGAATTCATGTAGAAGAGATGGTGTTCTAATGCTTGGTTTCAACTTCTTGAAATCCTTTCAACTTCTTGAAATCGT
Source organism: Meles meles (assembly GCF_922984935.1). NCBI lineage: Eukaryota > Metazoa > Chordata > Mammalia > Carnivora > Mustelidae > Meles > Meles meles. The sequence continues at coordinate 84,565,694 of NC_060066.1, forward strand.
TGACATTCCTTTTCTCCTTGTCCCCAGGACCACCATGAATGGGAAGGGGCCTTCAAAGAAGCAAGATGAGAACATCTCTTACAAGGCTGTCCAGTGTCAATATCCAACCACTGCAGTCACTTCTACCCCCTTGGCAGCCCCACTGCTTCCATCAGGACACAGATCCGTTCCTGTACAGGTTTCTGAGCAAACGTAAGTTTGGATTTCTCTCAGAGAAATGCCAAGAGTGCAATGACTGGGGTCCTAGGGTGGTTGCAAGTCTAGTTTTCAGAGAAACTGTGTGGAGGGTTGGGTCACTATCCTGTGCACCCGAAAAGCATATTCTACTGCTCGTTCCCTGGAATTTAAATCCAGGCCTTGAAAAAGAAAAGGAACTGTGAACTGTTTTCAAGAGGGAGCTCTATCACCTTCCATTCCCAACAGCGATGCAGCAGCGATCCAGTCGTTCCACATCCTGCCTTGCATTGGGGAGTGGGGTCTCTCTCTCCCTCTCGGGTGCATTTGGTTTGCATCATGCTGATAGGTGTGCAGTGAGAGCTCTTTGGAGTTTGAATTTGAATTGCCCCGATGGTAACTTTTTATGGGATTTCCATCTGTATACTCTTTGGTAAAGGGTTTCGGTCTTTTGCCCATTTTTTTTGTTTTTGTTCTTTTCAGACTGGATGGCTTGCTTCTTTGGGGGTCAACTTTTGAGGTTCTCTCCTTCCGACAGGAGTCCTTTATCAGGTATGTGGTTTGCACCTATTTTCTCCCAGTTTGTAGCTTCCCTTTTGGGTCTTCTTCACAAGGTGTTTCACACATTACAGACTTCCAATTCTGATTTGTTGGATCATGTCTAATGAATCAACTCTTCTTGAACGGAACATGATTTGATGTCCAGTCGGAGGATTCTTTACCTAGCTGTCCATTCTGGACATTTTTTTCCCTAGAAGATTTATCATTTTACGTAGAAGGCGGTGATTGATTTTGAGTTAATTTAACAAATATTTTTTTCTTTTTGAGAGAGTGAGCATGCGCATGAGTGGGGCGTGGGGTGGAGGGAGAAGCGAAAAGAGCGTCCTTAAGCAGACTCCCCAGTGAGCTTGGAGCCTGATTTTGTCCCGGGACCCTGAGAGCATGACAAGAGCCGAAATGAAGAGCTGGCTGCCTCAGCGACTGAGTCACCCAGGCGCCACGAGTTCAGTTTTGTACAGAGGATGAGCCTTCGATTGTGGTCCTCGTCCTCCTCGTCCTCCACCTCCACCTCCTCCTCCTCTCTGCCCCTCCCTCTTCTTCTTCTCCTTCTTCTTCTTTGTCTCTGGAAGTCCACTTGCTCTAGCACCATTTCTTCAAAACGCTGTCACTCCTCCATTGAATTGCTTTTCCCCTTTGTCAGAATCCCATTGACATGTTGGTGGTTGGTCTCTTTCTGGGTTTGATCCTGTTCCACTTATCTATCTTTATACTGTTCCATTTGTCTATCCCTTCACCAACACCACACATTTTTGATTACTATAGCTGTAGATCTTGAAACTGGGTGGAAGGATTCCTTTGGTTTTCTTCTTTAGTTTTATTTTCTCATCTTTTTCTAGGTTCTGACGTGGAGAGCTTATTGTTTTGAGACAGAGAGAGAGAGAGAGAGAGAGAGAGAGGGAAGGGGTACAGAGAGAGAGAGAGAGAGAGAGAGAGAGAGAGAGAGAGATTATTAAACAGCCTCCATGCCCAGCACCAGCACAATGCAGGTTCAGTCTCACAACCTCGAGTTTAATCATGACCCGAGTCAAAATCAAGAGTTGGACTAACTGACTGAGCCTCCCAGATGCTCCTCCTCCTTTCTAACATAGGCAGTGATTGCTCTACATGGTGCTGTCCATTGATTGTGCTGTGTCCCACACATTTTCATATGTTGTATGTTCATTTTCCTTCACTTCAATGCATTGAGATTTGATCTTTGATCTTTGATCATCTAGAAGGTTACTTTCTCAGTGTTTGGATATTTTTTAGATTTCTCCTTTGGATACCTAGTTTGCTTTTTAAATATATTTTTTTTAATGTTGAAATTGTACTTCCGAGAAATTGATCGATAGGGTTGTCTTTGTTTCAGGTGTACAATATAGCGATTCCCCTCCGCTACCCCACCTGCTGTCACCTCCGGTTGCAGGCACGGGTGTGCCTTGGAGACTCAGGTGCACCTCCCCCACCCCTCCTCCCTTCAGCTCCTGTTTCCAGGCACTGGTTTGCATTGGAGACGGAACCCTCGTAGGGGTTCCAAGCACTTCCTAGTGGCCCAGAAGACACTGGTGATCGGAGACCAAGCCACAAGGCTCTTTGGAGCCAGCTGGGGGCCATCCAAATGCCTCCCCACACAGTTCTGGAGCCACTGTGGGCTGTCCTGGAGCAGCTGTGGGCTGCTGGGTTGGTGATAGACGAACGTTGGCCACATGTGCCACGAGTCTCTGGGTTTCGCTGGGAGATCCTGGTGTGCACTGCAGTGGTGGTGTTCCTGGGAAAGAGTGCACTCAGCTTCCGAAGAAGAAAGTGGCAGTGTGCCCGGAACGAGGAAGTCTCTGGAAAAGGCATGGAGAAGACCGAACCGGACGCACAAGCCCGTGGAGCTGTCGCATCATCCGAGCCGAAGGCCAGTCCTCTCCCGTTCCAGCTTCTTGCTCTGGCTGCCCTGAATCAAGATGCCGGGTATTGGTCAGTGGGAAACACCACGCAACTGCGGAAGGGAGTTCGGAAAAGGCTGTTGAAGAGCCCTCACCAGCTGCCTCAGGAAAATCCCATCTGTGGAGCAGCCCAGGAAGATGGAGAAGCCCTGGTGAGGAAAACACCAGAAGGCTTCAAGAACAGCCGTGATCTGCAGGCAAGTGCAGACCCGCTGGTTCAGGAGATTGGCAGCTGTGGACAGAGAGTGCAGGACGAGGCAGGATAGGCAGGCAGGCCAGAGCTTCCTGAAGGAGGAGTGCAGCGGCAGGCCAGCGCTGAGGGCCAGAGCCAACAGCACACCCTCAGCCAGATCCTCCTGAAGGGGATGCATGTGCTAGAGCTGCTTGGAGATCATCTGGAAGGTGGGGGCTCAAGGAGGCAGGTGGAGACTGGCTCCTCCTCCCCTGACCACGTGCCCTCAGGCGGGAGCCCCGTGCACCAATTAAAGCCGTCCAGGGCACTGAAGAAGGCACGTCAGAGGAATGAAGAGCTCCCAAGAAACCCAACAAGCCACCAAGCTGAGCAAGGACCTGTTCCCCTTCGGAACACCCTCCTGGACGGTGAGATTCCGAAGTTGCGCCTGAAGCTTGAGGCAGAGCCGAAGCTGTGCGAAGAGCACCTCAGACACCTGGAGAGGAAGATGATGGAGGAGAAGGCACGCTGCCTGCAAGTGAAGAACGAGCTTGCCAAGGTGCGCAGGAAGGCGGATGCTGCCCACTGGCACTTGGGCCTCTATAGGAACATGGCCGCCGACCTGCACCGAGAATGGCAGCAAATCGCCTCCTTGCATGAGCGGGAGCGCCTCCTGGTGGAGAAGAGGAGTGAGGAGAGCCAGAAGGCTGTCCTGTGGGCAGAGAGGGAGTTCCAAAGGCTCCAGGCCCAAAACCATTGCCTCAGGCAGAAGCTGGCCAACTCTGGGCCCAAGGTCCAGCCTGTCTCCGGGGGGCCTCCTGCTCCTGCTCCTGCTGTTCCGGGCACAGCCTCCAAATACCCTCAAGGGCCAAAGGCTCCCCTGAAACCCAGGAAGCCCAAGAAGGGAGCAAGGGTGCACTGGCCAGACTCCAAGTTCTCGGGTCCCCTGCAGGTCTGATTCCCTTGCCCAGCAGCCACCAACACTCACAACCAGAGCACGAAAGCTCCTGTGCTTACCCCTTCAGCCATACCCATGGCTCCTTTGACTTGAGATCCACCCCATCCTTTAGCCTGATGCTCCATATTCCCTGGAGCCGTATGAGTGTGAGAGAATATTTTTCAGTGTTCAGCGTAACACAAATAAAAATAAAAATATCCAATGGCTGAGACTCCTGCTACTGAGAATGGATTTGATTAAGGGATTCTATGCCAAGCAAGGGACGGTTTGAAGTGTCTTGTATCGATCCCTTAATCGTCCCAATAACCCAGTGTGTCATGTCTGACTGAGGTTCAGACAGGGGAAACAACTTGCCCCAAGATCACACAGCTAGTGAATTTCAGAGCTCCTGTTCCAAACCAGGGTTGTCTAATGATCACCTGCTGTGCCAATAACTTCTACTACTATGCCTACTACTGTTCTTCTTCTTCTTCTTCTTCTTCTTCTTCTTTGGAGAGACAGAAAGGGTGACGGCGCACACATACACACACACACACACAAAGGAATGCACACACATGCAGGCGGGGGAGGGGCCGAGTTAGAGAGATTCCTCGACAGGCTTCGGACTCAAGTGCTGAAGCAGACGCTGGTCTGGATTTCCCAGATCACGTGATCAGCCCTGAACCGAAATCAGGAGCCAGACACTGAACTGACAGGCACCCTTGGGCAAGGAACTTCTAGGCAAGCTGCTGAAGGATCCCAGAAGGGCTTGGTAAATTGTTCCCCTCGTTCACGTCCTAGGATGTGATGATTCTATGCAAAGATAATAGTGCATATAATATAATCTAACATAATATATAATAATATAAGGATGCAGAGATTATAGTGGTGGCTAGCTGAGGTCAAGTCCCAGCCAAGTAGGGAGGGCAGCCTTTAAGGGTCTCCAACGATTCCCATCTTGGGTACACATCGTTTTGTGTTCCATACTCCACCTCTTGATTCGAGTCAGAACTACTGACTCCCTTGTAAAGGACAGAATGTGGCCAAAGTGATAGGATGTCCCTTCGGAGGTGAGTTTACAAAGAGACTGGTCTCCTCTTGGGCTTGCCCGCCCTCCGTCCCTCCCTCCCGCATCTGTTCCCAGGGAAGCCAGCTGCTCCTTGGGAGCTTTATGCTGGAGAGGCCCATGGGGCAAGGAATGACTATTTCTTGCTTCCAGCAATGGAGGGCCTCTGGCTGCTCACAACCAGCTGAGTGAGCTCAAAAGCATACTTACCCCCAACAAGCCCGCAGATGACTGAAGATCCAGAGGCCCTCTGGACTGCAGCCTTGTGAGAGATCCTGAGCCACAGGGACCTGGCTAGTTGCACCTGGATGGCTGGCCCACAGAAACCATATCAGGTTATGAATGTTGTTTTAGGCCCATTGGTTCGGGGAAAACCTTCAAGAAAGACAGGAGTGGGAAGCCAAATGTTTGGCTTCTGACCCACCCCCCCTCTCCTGGGGTTGAAATTCCAGGGAAATCAAGAGATGGTAGAAACGCCTGAGAGATGAGGGTAAACAATGGAAGAGAGAGGACATCTATTCTGATCGCCATGGATCTCTCTGAGAGGACATCCTCCCACTTGATCCTCCTGTGTCGAAGGGTGGCAAATGCAGGGGGAGACACCTGGCAGTGTGGTCCAAGTCGGCTGAGAGCACTCGACCCAGCCCCACAGAGCCTCCTAGAAGGCAGAGAAAGAGCCCAGAAGTTCCCTGGGGCCCCTAGAGAAGGCCCCTAGAGAATGAGATGAGTTGAAAGCCTGGGACATGGTCGTTGGACTTCTAGGCTGGAGGGGAGATGGCCTGTGGAAGGGCCACTGCCCGCAACCCCTGTTGGACCAGACCCCTCCTGTCTGCTTTGGGAGACTGGGGGTGAATATGAGAATGAATTCATGTAGAAGAGATGGTGTTCTAATGCTTGGTTTCAACTTCTTGAAATCCTTTCAACTTCTTGAAATCGTTGACATTCCTTTTCTCCTTGTCCCCAGGACCACCATGAATGGGAAGGGGCCTTCAAAGAAGCAAGATGAGAACATCTCTTACAAGGCTGTCCAGTGTCAATATCCAACCACTGCAGTCACTTCTACCCCCTTGGCAGCCCCACTGCTTCCATCAGGACACAGATCCGTTCCTGTACAGGTTTCTGAGCAAACGTAAGTTTGGATTTCTCTCAGAGAAATGCCAAGAGTGCAATGACTGGGGTCCTAGGGTGGTTGCAAGTCTAGTTTTCAGAGAAACTGTGTGGAGGGTTGGGTCACTATCCTGTGCACCCGAAAAGCATATTCTACTGCTCGTTCCCTGGAATTTAAATCCAGGCCTTGAAAAAGAAAAGGAACTGTGAACTGTTTTCAAGAGGGAGCTCTATCACCTTCCATTCCCAACAGCGATGCAGCAGCGATCCAGTCGTTCCACATCCTGCCTTGCATTGGGGAGTGGGGTCTCTCTCTCCCTCTCGGGTGCATTTGGTTTGCATCATGCTGATAGGTGTGCAGTGAGAGCTCTTTGGAGTTTGAATTTGAATTGCCCCGATGGTAACTTTTTATGGGATTTCCATCTGTATACTCTTTGGTAAAGGGTTTCGGTCTTTTGCCCATTTTTTTTGTTTTTGTTCTTTTCAGACTGGATGGCTTGCTTCTTTGGGGGTCAACTTTTGAGGTTCTCTCCTTCCGACAGGAGTCCTTTATCAGGTATGTGGTTTGCACCTATTTTCTCCCAGTTTGTAGCTTCCCTTTTGGGTCTTCTTCACAAGGTGTTTCACACATTACAGACTTCCAATTCTGATTTGTTGGATCATGTCTAATGAATCAACTCTTCTTGAACGGAACATGATTTGATGTCCAGTCGGAGGATTCTTTACCTAGCTGTCCATTCTGGACATTTTTTTCCCTAGAAGATTTATCATTTTACGTAGAAGGCGGTGATTGATTTTGAGTTAATTTAACAAATATTTTTTTCTTTTTGAGAGAGTGAGCATGCGCATGAGTGGGGCGTGGGGTGGAGGGAGAAGCGAAAAGAGCGTCCTTAAGCAGACTCCCCAGTGAGCTTGGAGCCTGATTTTGTCCCGGGACCCTGAGAGCATGACAAGAGCCGAAATGAAGAGCTGGCTGCCTCAGCGACTGAGTCACCCAGGCGCCACGAGTTCAGTTTTGTACAGAGGATGAGCCTTCGATTGTGGTCCTCGTCCTCCTCGTCCTCCACCTCCACCTCCTCCTCCTCTCTGCCCCTCCCTCTTCTTCTTCTCCTTCTTCTTCTTTGTCTCTGGAAGTCCACTTGCTCTAGCACCATTTCTTCAAAACGCTGTCACTCCTCCATTGAATTGCTTTTCCCCTTTGTCAGAATCCCATTGACATGTTGGTGGTTGGTCTCTTTCTGGGTTTGATCCTGTTCCACTTATCTATCTTTATACTGTTCCATTTGTCTATCCCTTCACCAACACCACACATTTTTGATTACTATAGCTGTAGATCTTGAAACTGGGTGGAAGGATTCCTTTGGTTTTCTTCTTTAGTTTTATTTTCTCATCTTTTTCTAGGTTCTGACGTGGAGAGCTTATTGTTTTGAGACAGAGAGAGAGAGAGAGAGAGAGAGAGAGGGAAGGGGTACAGAGAGAGAGAGAGAGAGAGAGAGAGAGAGATTATTAAACAGCCTCCATGCCCAGCACCAGCACAATGCAGGTTCAGTCTCACAACCTCGAGTTTAATCATGACCCGAGTCAAAATCAAGAGTTGGACTAACTGACTGAGCCTCCCAGATGCTCCTCCTCCTTTCTAACATAGGCAGTGATTGCTCTACATGGTGCTGTCCATTGATTGTGCTGTGTCCCACACATTTTCATATGTTGTATGTTCATTTTCCTTCACTTCAATGCATTGAGATTTGATCTTTGATCTTTGATCATCTAGAAGGTTACTTTCTCAGTGTTTGGATATTTTTTAGATTTCTCCTTTGGATACCTAGTTTGCTTTTTAAATATATTTTTTTTAATGTTGAAATTGTACTTCCGAGAAATTGATCGATAGGGTTGTCTTTGTTTCAGGTGTACAATATAGCGATTCCCCTCCGCTACCCCACCTGCTGTCACCTCCGGTTGCAGGCACGGGTGTGCCTTGGAGACTCAGGTGCACCTCCCCCACCCCTCCTCCCTTCAGCTCCTGTTTCCAGGCACTGGTTTGCATTGGAGACGGAACCCTCGTAGGGGTTCCAAGCACTTCCTAGTGGCCCAGAAGACACTGGTGATCGGAGACCAAGCCACAAGGCTCTTTGGAGCCAGCTGGGGGCCATCCAAATGCCTCCCCACACAGTTCTGGAGCCACTGTGGGCTGTCCTGGAGCAGCTGTGGGCTGCTGGGTTGGTGATAGACGAACGTTGGCCACATGTGCCACGAGTCTCTGGGTTTCGCTGGGAGATCCTGGTGTGCACTGCAGTGGTGGTGTTCCTGGGAAAGAGTGCACTCAGCTTCCGAAGAAGAAAGTGGCAGTGTGCCCGGAACGAGGAAGTCTCTGGAAAAGGCATGGAGAAGACCGAACCGGACGCACAAGCCCGTGGAGCTGTCGCATCATCCGAGCCGAAGGCCAGTCCTCTCCCGTTCCAGCTTCTTGCTCTGGCTGCCCTGAATCAAGATGCCGGGTATTGGTCAGTGGGAAACACCACGCAACTGCGGAAGGGAGTTCGGAAAAGGCTGTTGAAGAGCCCTCACCAGCTGCCTCAGGAAAATCCCATCTGTGGAGCAGCCCAGGAAGATGGAGAAGCCCTGGTGAGGAAAACACCAGAAGGCTTCAAGAACAGCCGTGATCTGCAGGCAAGTGCAGACCCGCTGGTTCAGGAGATTGGCAGCTGTGGACAGAGAGTGCAGGACGAGGCAGGATAGGCAGGCAGGCCAGAGCTTCCTGAAGGAGGAGTGCAGCGGCAGGCCAGCGCTGAGGGCCAGAGCCAACAGCACACCCTCAGCCAGATCCTCCTTAAGGGGATGCATGTGCTAGAGCTGCTTGGAGATCATCTGGAAGGTGGGGGCTCAAGGAGGCAGGTGGAGACTGGCTCCTCCTCCCCTGACCACGTGCCCTCAGGCGGGAGCCCCGTGCACCAATTAAAGCCGTCCAGGGCACTGAAGAAGGCACGTCAGAGGAATGAAGAGCTCCCAAGAAACCCAACAAGCCACCAAGCTGAGCAAGGACCTGTTCCCCTTCGGAACACCCTCCTGGACGGTGAGATTCCGAAGTTGCGCCTGAAGCTTGAGGCAGAGCCGAAGCTGTGCGAAGAGCACCTCAGACACCTGGAGAGGAAGATGATGGAGGAGAAGGCACGCTGCCTGCAAGTGAAGAACGAGCTTGCCAAGGTGCGCAGGAAGGCGGATGCTGCCCACTGGCACTTGGGCCTCTATAGGAACATGGCCGCCGACCTGCACCGAGAATGGCAGCAAATCGCCTCCTTGCATGAGCGGGAGCGCCTCCTGGTGGAGAAGAGGAGTGAGGAGAGCCAGAAGGCTGTCCTGTGGGCAGAGAGGGAGTTCCAAAGGCTCCAGGCCCAAAACCATTGCCTCAGGCAGAAGCTGGCCAACTCTGGGCCCAAGGTCCAGCCTGTCTCCGGGGGGCCTCCTGCTCCTGCTCCTGCTGTTCCGGGCACAGCCTCCAAATACCCTCAAGGGCCAAAGGCTCCCCTGAAACCCAGGAAGCCCAAGAAGGGAGCAAGGGTGCACTGGCCAGACTCCAAGTTCTCGGGTCCCCTGCAGGTCTGATTCCCTTGCCCAGCAGCCACCAACACTCACAACCAGAGCACGAAAGCTCCTGTGCTTACCCCTTCAGCCATACCCATGGCTCCTTTGACTTGAGATCCACCCCATCCTTTAGCCTGATGCTCCATATTCCCTGGAGCCGTATGAGTGTGAGAGAATATTTTTCAGTGTTCAGCGTAACACAAATAAAAATAAAAATATCCAATGGCTGAGACTCCTGCTACTGAGAATGGATTTGATTAAGGGATTCTATGCCAAGCAAGGGACGGTTTGAAGTGTCTTGTATCGATCCCTTAATCGTCCCAATAACCCAGTGTGTCATGTCTGACTGAGGTTCAGACAGGGGAAACAACTTGCCCCAAGATCACACAGCTAGTGAATTTCAGAGCTCCTGTTCCAAACCAGGGTTGTCTAATGATCACCTGCTGTGCCAATAACTTCTACTACTATGCCTACTACTGTTCTTCTTCTTCTTCTTCTTCTTCTTCTTCTTTGGAGAGACAGAAAGGGTGACGGCGCACACATACACACACACACACACAAAGGAACGCACACACATGCAGGCGGGGGAGGGGCCGAGTTAGAGAGATTCCTCGACAGGCTTCGGACTCAAGTGCTGAAGCAGACGCTGGTCTGGATTTCCCAGATCACGTGATCAGCCCTGAACCGAAATCAGGAGCCAGACACTGAACTGACAGGCACCCTTGGGCAAGGAACTTCTAGGCAAGCTGCTGAAGGATCCCAGAAGGGCTTGGTAAATTGTTCCCCTCGTTCACGTCCTAGGATGTGATGATTCTATGCAAAGATAATAGTGCATATAATATAATCTAACATAATATATAATAATATAAGGATGCAGAGATTATAGTGGTGGCTAGCTGAGGTCAAGTCCCAGCCAAGTAGGGAGGGCAGCCTTTAAGGGTCTCCAACGATTCCCATCTTGGGTACACATCGTTTTGTGTTCCATACTCCACCTCTTGATTCGAGTCAGAACTACTGACTCCCTTGTAAAGGACAGAATGTGGCCAAAGTGATAGGATGTCCCTTCGGAGGTGAGTTTACAAAGAGACTGGTCTCCTCTTGGGCTTGCCCGCCCTCCGTCCCTCCCTCCCGCATCTGTTCCCAGGGAAGCCAGCTGCTCCTTGGGAGCTTTATGCTGGAGAGGCCCATGGGGCAAGGAATGACTATTTCTTGCTTCCAGCAATGGAGGGCCTCTGGCTGCTCACAACCAGCTGAGTGAGCTCAAAAGCATACTTACCCCCAACAAGCCCGCAGATGACTGAAGATCCAGAGGCCCTCTGGACTGCAGCCTTGTGAGAGATCCTGAGCCACAGGGACCTGGCTAGTTGCACCTGGATGGCTGGCCCACAGAAACCATATCAGGTTATGAATGTTGTTTTAGGCCCATTGGTTCGGGGAAAACCTTCAAGAAAGACAGGAGTGGGAAGCCAAATGTTTGGCTTCTGACCCACCCCCCCCTCCTGGGGTTGAAATTCCAGGGAAATCAAGAGATGGTAGAAACGCCTGAGAGATGAGGGTAAACAATGGAAGAGAGAGGACATCTATTCTGATCGCCATGGATCTCTCTGAGAGGACATCCTCCCACTTGATCCTCCTGTGTCGAAGGGTGGCAAATGCAGGGGGAGACACCTGGCAGTGTGGTCCAAGTCGGCTGAGAGCACTCGACCCAGCCCCACAGAGCCTCCTAGAAGGCAGAGAAAGAGCCCAGAAGTTCCCTGGGGCCCCTAGAGAAGGCCCCTAGAGAATGAGATGAGTTGAAAGCCTGGGACATGGTCGTTGGACTTCTAGGCTGGAGGGGAGATGGCCTGTGGAAGGGCCACTGCCCGCAACCCCTGTTGGACCAGACCCCTCCTGTCTGCTTTGGGAGACTGGGGGTGAATATGAGAATGAATTCATGTAGAAGAGATGGTGTTCTAATGCTTGGTTTCAACTTCTTGAAATCCTTTCAACTTCTTGAAATCGTTGACATTCCTTTTCTCCTTGTCCCCAGGACCACCATGAATGGGAAGGGGCCTTCAAAGAAGCAAGATGAGAACATCTCTTACAAGGCTGTCCAGTGTCAATATCCAACCACTGCAGTCACTTCTACCCCCTTGGCAGCCCCACTGCTTCCATCAGGACACAGATCCGTTCCTGTACAGGTTTCTGAGCAAACGTAAGTTTGGATTTCTCTCAGAGAAATGCCAAGAGTGCAATGACTGGGGTCCTAGGGTGGTTGCAAGTCTAGTTTTCAGAGAAACTGTGTGGAGGGTTGGGTCACTATCCTGTGCACCCGAAAAGCATATTCTACTGCTCGTTCCCTGGAATTTAAATCCAGGCCTTGAAAAAGAAAAGGAACTGTGAACTGTTTTCAAGAGGGAGCTCTATCACCTTCCATTCCCAACAGCGATGCAGCAGCGATCCAGTCGTTCCACATCCTGCCTTGCATTGGGGAGTGGGGTCTCTCTCTCCCTCTCGGGTGCATTTGGTTTGCATCATGCTGATAGGTGTGCAGTGAGAGCTCTTTGGAGTTTGAATTTGAATTGCCCCGATGGTAACTTTTTATGGGATTTCCATCTGTATACTCTTTGGTAAAGGGTTTCGGTCTTTTGTCCATTTTTTTTGTTTTTGTTCTTTTCAGACTGGATGGCTTGCTTCTTTGGGGGTCAACTTTTGAGGTTCTCTCCTTCCGACAGGAGTCCTTTATCAGGTATGTGGTTTGCACCTATTTTCTCCCAGTTTGTAGCTTCCCTTTTGGGTCTTCTTCACAAGGTGTTTCACACATTACAGACTTCCAATTCTGATTTGTTGGATCATGTCTAATGAATCAACTCTTCTTGAACGGAACATGATTTGATGTCCAGTCGGAGGATTCTTTACCTAGCTGTCCATTCTGGACATTTTTTTCCCTAGAAGATTTATCATTTTACGTAGAAGGCGGTGATTGATTTTGAGTTAATTTAACAAATATTTTTTTCTTTTTGAGAGAGTGAGCATGCGCATGAGTGGGGCGTGGGGTGGAGGGAGAAGCGAAAAGAGCGTCCTTAAGCAGACTCCCCAGTGAGCTTGGAGCCTGATTTTGTCCCGGGACCCTGAGAGCATGACAAGAGCCGAAATGAAGAGCTGGCTGCCTCAGCGACTGAGTCACCCAGGCGCCACGAGTTCAGTTTTGTACAGAGGATGAGCCTTCGATTGTGGTCCTCGTCCTCCTCGTCCTCCACCTCCACCTCCTCCTCCTCTCTGCCCCTCCCTCTTCTTCTTCTCCTTCTTCTTCTTTGTCTCTGGAAGTCCACTTGCTCTAGCACCATTTCTTCAAAACGCTGTCACTCCTCCATTGAATTGCTTTTCCCCTTTGTCAGAATCCCATTGACATGTTGGTGGTTGGTCTCTTTCTGGGTTTGATCCTGTTCCACTTATCTATCTTTATACTGTTCCATTTGTCTATCCCTTCACCAACACCACACATTTTTGATTACTATAGCTGTAGATCTTGAAACTGGGTGGAAGGATTCCTTTGGTTTTCTTCTTTAGTTTTATTTTCTCATCTTTTTCTAGGTTCTGACGTGGAGAGCTTATTGTTTTGAGACAGAGAGAGAGAGAGAGAGAGAGAGAGAGAGGGAAGGGGTACAGAGAGAGAGAGAGAGAGAGAGAGAGAGAGAGATTATTAAACAGCCTCCATGCCCAGCACCAGCACAATGCAGGTTCAGTCTCACAACCTCGAGTTTAATCATGACCCGAGTCAAAATCAAGAGTTGGACTAACTGACTGAGCCTCCCAGATGCTCCTCCTCCTTTCTAACATAGGCAGTGATTGCTCTACATGGTGCTGTCCATTGATTGTGCTGTGTCCCACACATTTTCATATGTTGTATGTTCATTTTCCTTCACTTCAATGCATTGAGATTTGATCTTTGATCTTTGATCATCTAGAAGGTTACTTTCTCAGTGTTTGGATATTTTTTAGATTTCTCCTTTGGATACCTAGTTTGCTTTTTAAATATATTTTTTTTAATGTTGAAATTGTACTTCCGAGAAATTGATCGATAGGGTTGTCTTTGTTTCAGGTGTACAATATAGCGATTCCCCTCCGCTACCCCACCTGCTGTCACCTCCGGTTGCAGGCACGGGTGTGCCTTGGAGACTCAGGTGCACCTCCCCCACCCCTCCTCCCTTCAGCTCCTGTTTCCAGGCACTGGTTTGCATTGGAGACGGAACCCTCGTAGGGGTTCCAAGCACTTCCTAGTGGCCCAGAAGACACTGGTGATCGGAGACCAAGCCACAAGGCTCTTTGGAGCCAGCTGGGGGCCATCCAAATGCCTCCCCACACAGTTCTGGAGCCACTGTGGGCTGTCCTGGAGCAGCTGTGGGCTGCTGGGTTGGTGATAGACGAACGTTGGCCACATGTGCCACGAGTCTCTGGGTTTCGCTGGGAGATCCTGGTGTGCACTGCAGTGGTGGTGTTCCTGGGAAAGAGTGCACTCAGCTTCCGAAGAAGAAAGTGGCAGTGTGCCCGGAACGAGGAAGTCTCTGGAAAAGGCATGGAGAAGACCGAACCGGACGCACAAGCCCGTGGAGCTGTCGCATCATCCGAGCCGAAGGCCAGTCCTCTCCCGTTCCAGCTTCTTGCTCTGGCTGCCCTGAATCAAGATGCCGGGTATTGGTCAGTGGGAAACACCACGCAACTGCGGAAGGGAGTTCGGCAAAGGCTGTTGAAGAGCCCTCAGCAGCTGCCTCAGGAAAATCCCATCTGTGGAGCAGCCCAGGAAGATGGAGAAGCCCTGGTGAGGAAAACACCAGAAGGCTTCAAGAACAGCCGTGATCTGCAGGCAAGTGCAGACCCGCTGGTTCAGGAGATTGGCAGCTGTGGACAGAGAGTGCAGGACGAGGCAGGATAGGCAGGCAGGCCAGAGCTTCCTGAAGGAGGAGTGCAGCGGCAGGCCAGCGCTGAGGGCCAGAGCCAACAGCACACCCTCAGCCAGATCCTCCTGAAGGGGATGCATGTGCTAGAGCTGCTTGGAGATCATCTGGAAGGTGGGGGCTCAAGGAGGCAGGTGGAGACTGGCTCCTCCTCCCCTGACCACGTGCCCTCAGGCGGGAGCCCCGTGCACCAATTAAAGCCGTCCAGGGCACTGAAGAAGGCACGTCAGAGGAATGAAGAGCTCCCAAGAAACCCAACAAGCCACCAAGCTGAGCAAGGACCTGTTCCCCTTCGGAACACCCTCCTGGACGGTGAGATTCCGAAGTTGCGCCTGAAGCTTGAGGCAGAGCCGAAGCTGTGCGAAGAGCACCTCAGACACCTGGAGAGGAAGATGATGGAGGAGAAGGCACGCTGCCTGCAAGTGAAGAACGAGCTTGCCAAGGTGCGCAGGAAGGCGGATGCTGCCCACTGGCACTTGGGCCTCTATAGGAACATGGCCGCCGACCTGCACCGAGAATGGCAGCAAATCGCCTCCTTGCATGAGCGGGAGCGCCTCGTGGTGGAGAAGAGGAGTGAGGAGAGCCAGAAGGCTGTCCTGTGGGCAGAGAGGGAGTTCCAAAGGCTCCAGGCCCAAAACCATTGCCTCAGGCAGAAGCTGGCCAACTCTGGGCCCAAGGTCCAGCCTGTCTCCGGGGGGCCTCCTGCTCCTGCTCCTGCTGTTCCGGGCACAGCCTCCAAATACCCTCAAGGGCCAAAGGCTCCCCTGAAACCCAGGAAGCCCAAGAAGGGAGCAAGGGTGCACTGGCCAGACTCCAAGTTCTCGGGTCCCCTGCAGGTCTGATTCCCTTGCCCAGCAGCCACCAACACTCACAACCAGAGCACGAAAGCTCCTGTGCTTACCCCTTCAGCCATACCCATGGCTCCTTTGACTTGAGATCCACCCCATCCTTTAGCCTGATGCTCCATATTCCCTGGAGCCGTATGAGTGTGAGAGAATATTTTTCAGTGTTCAGCGTAACACAAATAAAAATAAAAATATCCAATGGCTGAGACTCCTGCTACTGAGAATGGATTTGATTAAGGGATTCTATGCCAAGCAAGGGACGGTTTGAAGTGTCTTGTATCGATCCCTTAATCGTCCCAATAACCCAGTGTGTCATGTCTGACTGAGGTTCAGACAGGGGAAACAACTTGCCCCAAGATCACACAGCTAGTGAATTTCAGAGCTCCTGTTCCAAACCAGGGTTGTCTAATGATCACCTGCTGTGCCAATAACTTCTACTACTATGCCTACTACTGTTCTTCTTCTTCTTCTTCTTCTTCTTCTTCTTCTTTGGAGAGACAGAAAGGGTGACGGCGCACACATACACACACACACACACAAAGGAACGCACACACATGCAGGCGGGGGAGGGGCCGAGTTAGAGAGATTCCTCGACAGGCTTCGGACTCAAGTGCTGAAGCAGACGCTGGTCTGGATTTCCCAGATCACGTGATCAGCCCTGAACCGAAATCAGGAGCCAGACACTGAACTGACAGGCACCCTTGGGCAAGGAACTTCTAGGCAAGCTGCTGAAGGATCCCAGAAGGGCTTGGTAAATTGTTCCCCTCGTTCACGTCCTAGGATGTGATGATTCTATGCAAAGATAATAGTGCATATAATATAATCTAACATAATATATAATAATATAAGGATGCAGAGATTATAGTGGTGGCTAGCTGAGGTCAAGTCCCAGCCAAGTAGGGAGGGCAGCCTTTAAGGGTCTCCAACGATTCCCATCTTGGGTACACATCGTTTTGTGTTCCATACTCCACCTCTTGATTCGAGTCAGAACTACTGACTCCCTTGTAAAGGACAGAATGTGGCCAAAGTGATAGGATGTCCCTTCGGAGGTGAGTTTACAAAGAGACTGGTCTCCTCTTGGGCTTGCCCGCCCTCCGTCCCTCCCTCCCGCATCTGTTCCCAGGGAAGCCAGCTGCTCCTTGGGAGCTTTATGCTGGAGAGGCCCATGGGGCAAGGAATGACTATTTCTTGCTTCCAGCAATGGAGGGCCTCTGGCTGCTCACAACCAGCTGAGTGAGCTCAAAAGCATACTTACCCCCAACAAGCCCGCAGATGACTGAAGATCCAGAGGCCCTCTGGACTGCAGCCTTGTGAGAGATCCTGAGCCACAGGGACCTGGCTAGTTGCACCTGGATGGCTGGCCCACAGAAACCATATCAGGTTATGAATGTTGTTTTAGGCCCATTGGTTCGGGGAAAACCTTCAAGAAAGACAGGAGTGGGAAGCCAAATGTTTGGCTTCTAACCCACCCCCCCTCTCCTGGGGTTGAAATTCCAGGGAAATCAAGAGATGGTAGAAACGCCTGAGAGATGAGGGTAAACAATGGAAGAGAGAGGACATCTATTCTGATCGCCATGGATCTCTCTGAGAGGACATCCTCCCAC
Organism: Meles meles; assembly: GCF_922984935.1. NCBI lineage: Eukaryota > Metazoa > Chordata > Mammalia > Carnivora > Mustelidae > Meles > Meles meles. The sequence goes on from NC_060066.1 coordinate 84,582,586, forward strand.
TTGATCCTCCTGTGTCGAAGGGTGGCAAATGCAGGGGGAGACACCTGGAAGTGTGGTCCAAGTTGGCTGAGAGCACTCGACCCAGCCCCACAGAGCCTCCTAGAAGGCAGAGAAAGACCCCAGAAGTTCCCTGGGGCCCCTAGAGAAGACCCCTAGAGAATGAGATGAGTTGAAAGCCTGGGACCTGGTCGTTGGACTTCTAGGCTGGAGGGGAGATGGCCTGTGGAAGGGCCACTGCCCCGCAACCCCTGTTGGACCAGACCCCTCCTGTCTGCTTTGGGAGACTGGGCGTGAATATGAGAATGAATTCATGTAGAAGAGATGGTGTTCTAATGCTTGGTTTCAACTTCTTGAAATCCTTTCAACTTCTTGAAATCGTTGACATTCCTTTTCTCCTTGTCCCCAGGACCACCATGAATGGGAAGGGGCCTTCAAAGAAGCAAGATGAGAACATCTCTTACAAGGCTGTCCAGTGTCAATATCCAACCACTGCAGTCACTTCTACCCCCTTGGCAGCCCCACTGCTTCCATCAGGACACAGATCCGTTCCTGTACAGGTTTTGGAGCAAACGTAAGTTTGGATTTCTCGCAGAGAAATGCCAAGAGTGCAATGACTGGGGTCCTAGGGTGGTTGCAAGTCTAGTTTTCAGAGAAACTGTGTGGAGGGTTGGGTCACTCTACTGTGCACCCGAAAAGCATATTCTACTGCTTGTTCCCTGGAATTTAACTCCAGGCCTTGAAAAAGAAAAGGAACTGTGAACTGTTTTCAAGAGGGAGCTCTATCACCTTCCATTCCCAACAGCGATGCAGGAGCGATCCAGTCGTTCCACATCCTGCCTTGCATTGGGGAGTGGGGTCTCTCTCTCCCTCTCGGGTGCATTTGGTTTGCATCATGCTGATAGGTGTGCAGTGAGAGCTCATTGGAGTTTGAATTTGAATTGCCCCGATGGTAACTTTTTATGGGATTTCCATCTGTATACTCTTTGGTAAAGGGTTTCGGTCTTTTGCCCATTTTTTTTGTTTTTGTTCTTTTCAGACTGGATGGCTTGCTTCTTTGGGGGTCAACTTTTGAGGTTCTCTCCTTCCGACAGGAGTCCTTTATCAGGTATGTGGTTTGCACCTATTTTCTCCCAGTTTGTAGCTTCCCTTTTGGGTCTTCTTCACAAGGTGTTTCACACATTACAGACTTCCAATTCTGATTTGTTGGATCATGTCTAATGAATCAACTCTTCTTGAACGGAACATGATTTGATGTCCAGTCGGAGGATTCTTTACCTAGCTGTCCATTCTGGACATTTTTTTCCCTAGAAGATTTATCATTTTACGTAGAAGGCGGTGATTAATTTTGAGTTAATTTAACAAATTTTTTTTTTCTTTTTGAGAGAGTGAGCATGCGCATGAGTGGGGCGTGGGGTGGAGGGAGAAGCGAAAAGAGCGTCCTTAAGCAGACTCCCCAGTGAGCTTGGAGGTTGATTTTGTCCCGGGACCCTGAGAGCATGACAAGAGCCGAAATGAAGAGCTGGCTGCCTCAGCGACTGAGTCACCCAGGCGCCACGAGTTCAGTTTTGTACAGAGGATGAGCCTTCGATTGTGGTCCTCGTCCTCCTCGTCCTCCACCTCCACCTCCTCCTCCTCTCTGCCCCTCCCTCTTCTTCTTCTCCTTCTTCTTCTTTGTCTCTGGAAGTCCACTTGCTCTAGCACCATTTCTTCAAAACGCTGTCACTCCTCCATTGAATTGCTTTTCCCCTTTGTCAGAATCCCATTGACATGTTGGTGGTTGGTCTCTTTCTGGGTTTGATCCTGTTCCACTTATCTATCTTTATACTGTTCCATTTGTCTATCCCTTCACCAACACCACACATTTTTGATTACTATAGCTGTAGATCTTGAAACTGGGTGGAAGGATTCCTTTGGTTTTCTTCTTTAGTTTTATTTTCTCATCTTTTTCTAGGTTCTGACGTGGAGAGCTTATTGTTTTGAGACAAAGAGAGAGAGAGAGAGAGAGAGAGAGAGAGAGAGACAGGGAAGTGGTACAGAGAGAGAGAGAGAGAGAGAGAGAGAGATTATTAAACAGCCTCCATGCCCAGCACCAGCACAATGCAGGTTCAGTCTCACAACCTCGAGTTTAATCATGACCCGAGTCAAAATCAAGAGTTGGACTAACTGACTGAGCCTCCCAGATGCTCCTCCTCCTTTCTAACATAGGCAGTGATTGCTCTACATGGTGCTGTCCATTGATTGTGCTGTGTCCCACACATTTTCATATGTTGTATGTTCATTTTCCTTCACTTCAATGCATTGAGATTTGATCTTTGATCTTTGATCTTCTAGAAGGTTACTTTCTCAGTGTTTGGATATTTGTTAGTTTTCTCCTTTGGATACCTAGTTTGCTTTTTAAATATATTTTTTTTAATGTTGAAATTGTACTTCCGAGAAATTGATCGATAGGGTTGTCTTTGTTTCAGGTGTACAATATAGCGATTCCCCTCCCCTACCCCACCTGCTGTCAGCTCCGGTTGCAGGCACGGATGTGCCTTGGAGACTCAGGTGCACCTCCCCCACCCCTCCTCCCTTCAGCTCCTGTTGCCAAGCACTGGTTTGCATTGGAGACGGAACCCTCGTAGGGGTTCCAAGCACTTCCTAGTGGCCCAGAAGACACTGGTGATCGGAGACCAAGCCACAAGGCTCTTTGGAGCCAGCTGGGGGCCATCCAAATGCCTCCCCACACAGTTCTGGAGCCGCTGTGGGCTGTCCTGGAGCAGCTGTGGGCTGCTGGGTTGGTGATAGACGAACGTTGGCCACATGTGCCACGAGTCTCTGGGTTTCGCTGGGAGATCCTGGTGTGCACTGCAGTGGTGGTGTTCCTGGGAAAGAGTGCACTCAGCTTCCGAAGAAGAAAGTGGCAGTGTGCCCGGAACGAGGAAGTCTCTGGAAAAGGCATGGAGAAGACCGAACCGGACGCACAAGCCCGTGGAGCTGTCGCATCATCTGAGCCGAAGGCCAGTCCTCTCCCGTTCCAGCTTCTTGCTCTGGCTGCCCTGAATCAAGATGCCGGGTATTGGTCAGTGGGAAACACCACGCAACTGCGGAAGGGAGTTCGGGAAAGGCTGTTGAAGAGCCCTCACCAGCTGCCTCATGAAAATCCCATCTGTGGAGCAGCCCAGGAAGATGGAGAAGCCCTGGTGAGGAAAACACCAGAAGGCTTCAAGGACAGCCGTGATCTGCAGGCAAGTGCAGACCCGCTGGTTCAGGAGATTGGCAGCTGTGGACAGAGAGTGCAGGACGAGGCAGGGCAGGCAGGCAGGCCAGAGCTTCCTGAAGGAGGAGTGCAGCGGCAGGCCAGCGCTGAGGGCCAGAGCCAACAGCACACCCTCAGCCAGATCCTCCTGAAGGGGATGCATGTGCTAGAGCTGCTTGGAGATCATCTGGAAGGTGGGGGCTCAAGGAGGCAGGTGGAGACTGGCTCCTCCTCCCCTGACCACGTGCCCTCAGGCGGGAGCCCCGTGAATCAATTCAAGCCGTCCAGGGCACTGAAGAAGGCACGTCAGAGGAATGAAGAGCTCCCAAGAAACCCAACAAGCCACCAAGCGGAGCAAGGACCTGTTCACCTTCGGAACACCCTCCTGGACGGTGAGATTCCGAAGTTGCGCCTGAAGCTTGAGGCAGAGCTGAAGCTGTGCGAAGAGCACCTCAGACACCTGGAGAGGAAGATGATGGAGGAGAAGGCACGCTGCCTGCAAGTGAAGAACGAGCTTGCCAAGGTGCGCAGGAAGGCGGATGCTGCCCACTGGCACTTGGGCCTCTATAGGAACATGGCCGCCGACCTGCACCGAGAATGGCAGCAAATCGCCTCCTTGCATGAGCGGGAGCGCCTCCTGGTGGAGAAGAGGAGTGAGGAGAGCCAGAAGGCTGTCCTGTGGGCAGAGAGGGAGTTCCAAAGGCTCCAGGCCCAAAACCATTGCCTCAGGCAGAAGCTGGCCAACTCTGGGCCCAAGGTCCAGCCTGTCTCCGGGGGGCCTCCTGCTCCTGCTCCTGCTGTTCCGGGCACAGCCTCCAAATACCCTCAAGGGCCAAAGGCTCCCCTGAAACCCAGGAAGCCCAAGAAGGGAGCAAGGGTGCACTGGCCAGACTCCAAGTTCTCGGGTCCCCTGCAGGTCTGATTCCCTTGCCCAGCAGCCACCAACACTCACAACCAGAGTACGAAAGCTCCTGTCCTTACCCCTTCAGCCATACCCATGGCTCCTTTGACTTGAGATCCACCCCATCCTTTAGCCTGATGCTCCATATTCCCTGGAGCCGTATGAGTGTGAGAGAATATTTTTCAGTGTTCAGCGTAACACAAATAAAAATAAAAATATCCAATGGCTGAGACTCCTGCTACTGAGAATGGATTTGATTAAGGGATTCTATGCCAAGCAAGGGACGGTTTGAAGTGTCTTTTATCGATCCCTTCATCGTCCCAATAACCCAGTGTGTCATGTCTGACTGAGGTTCAGACAGGGGAAACAACTTGCCCCAAGATCACACAGCTAGTGAATTTCAGAGCTCCCGTTCCAAACCAGGGTTGTCTAATGATCACCTGCTGTGCCAATAACTTCTACTACTATGCCTACTACTGTTCTTCTTCTTCTTCTTCTTCTTCTTCTTCTTCTTCTTCTTCTTCTTCTTCTTCTTCTTCTTCTTCTTCTTCTTCTTCTTCTTCTTCCTTGGTGAGACAGAAAGGGTGACGGCGCACACATACACACCCACACACACAAAGGAACGCACACACATGCAGGCGGGGGAGGGGCCGAGTTAGAGAGATTCCTCGACAGGCTTCGGACTCAAGTGCTGAACCAGACGCTGGTCTGGATTTCCCAGATCACGTGATCAGCCCTGAACCGAAATCAGGAGCCAGACACTGAACTGACAGGCACCCTTGGGCAAGGAACTTCTAGGCAAGCTGCTGAAGGATCCCAGAAGGGCTTGGTAAATTGTTCCCCTCGTTCACGTCCTAGGATGTGATGATTCTATGCAAAGATAATAGTGCATATAATATAATCTAACATAATATATAATAATATAAGGATGCAGAGATTATAGTGGTGGCTAGCTGAGGTCAAGTCCCAGCCAAGTAGGGAGGGCAGCCTTTAAGGGTCTCCAACGATTCCCATCTTGGGTACACATCGTTTTGTGTTCCATACTCCACCTCTTGATTCGAGTCAGAACTACTGACTCCCTTGTAAAGGACAGAATGTGGCCAAAGTGATAGGATGTCCCTTCGGAGGTGAGTTTACAAAGAGACTGGTCTCCTCTTGGGCTTGCCCGCCCTCCGTCCCTCCCTCCCTCATCTGTTCCCAGGCAAGCCAGCTGCTCCTTGGGAGCTTTATGCTGGAGAGGCCCATGGGGCAAGGAATGACTCTTTCTTGCTTCCAGCAATGGAGGGCCTCTGGCTGCTCACAGCCAGCTGAGTGAGCTCAAAAGCAGACTTACCCCCAACAAGCCCACAGATGACTGAAGATCCAGAGGCCCTCTGGACTGCAGCCTTGTGAGAGATCCTGAGCCACAGGGACCTGGCTAGTTGCACCTGGATGGCTGGCCCACAGAAACCATATCAGGTTATGAATGTTGTTTTAGGCCCATTGGTTCGGGGAAAACCTTCAAGAAAGACAGGAGTGGGAAGCCAAATGTTTGGCGTCTGACCCACCCCCCCTCTCCTGGGGTTGAAATTCCAGGGAAATCAAGAGATGGTAGAAACGCCTGAGAGATGAGGGTAAACAATGGAAGAGAGAGGACATCTATGCTGATCGCCATGGATCTCTCTGAGAGGACATCCTCCCACTTGATCCTCCTGTGTCGAAGGGTGGCAAATGCAGGGGGAGACACCTGGCAGTGTGGTCCAAGTCGGCTGAGAGCACTCGACCCAGCCCCACAGAGCCTCCTAGAAGGCAGAGAAAGAGCCCAGAAGTTCCCTGGGGCCCCTAGAGAAGGCCCCGAGAGAACGAGATGAGTTGAAAACCTGGGACCTGGTCGTTGGACTTCTAGACTGGAGGGGAGATGGCCTGTGGAAGGGCCACTGCCCGCAACCCCTGTTGGACCAGACCCCTCCTGTCTTCTTTGGGAGACTGGGGGTGAATATGAGAATGAATTCATGTAGAAGAGATGGTATTCTAATGCTTGGTTTCAACTTCTTGAAATCCTTTCAACTTCTTGAAATCGTTGACATTCCTTTTCTCCTTGTCCCCAGGACCACCATGAATGGGAAGGGGCCTTCAAAGAAGCAAGATGAGAACATCTCTTACAAGGCTGTCCAGTGTCAATATCCAACCACTGCAGTCACTTCTACCCCCTTGGCAGCCCCACTGCTTCCATCAGGACACAGATCCGTTCCTGTACAGGTTTTTGAGCAAACGGAAGTTTGGATTTCTCTCAGAGAAATGCCAAGAGTGCAATGACTGGGGTCCTAGGGTGGTTGCAAGTCTAGTTTTCAGAGAAACTGTGTGGAGGGTTGGGTCACTATCCTGTGCACCCGAAAAGCATATTCTACTGCTTGTTCCCTGGAATTTAAATCCAGGCCTTGAAAAAGAAAAGGAACTGTGAACTGTTTTCAAGAGGGAGCTCTATCACCTTCCATTCCCAACAGCGATGCAGGAGCGATCCAGTCGTTCCACATCCTGCCTTGCATTGGGGAGTGGGGTCTCTCTCTCCCTCTCGGGTGCATTTGGTTTGCATCATGCTGATAGGTGTGCAGTGAGAGCTCATTGGAATTTGAATTTGAATTGCCCCGATGGTAACTTTTTATGGGATTTCCATCTGTATACTCTTTGGTAAAGGGTTTCGGTCTTTTGCCCATTTTTTTTGTTTTTGTTCTTTTCAGACTGGATGGCTTGCTTCTTTGGGGGTCAACTTTTGAGGTTCTCTCCTTCCGACAGGAGTCCTTTATCAGGTATGTGGTTTGCACCTATTTTCTCCCAGTTTGTAGCTTCCCTTTTGGGTCTTCTTCACAAGGTGTTTCACACATTACAGACTTCCAATTCTGATTGTTGGATCATGTCTAATGAATCAACTCTTCTTGAACGGAACATGATTTGATGTCCAGTCGGAGGATTCTTTACCTAGCTGTCCATTCTGGACATTTTTTTCCCTAGAAGATTTATCATTTTACGTAGAAGGCGGTGATTAATTTTGAGTTAATTTAACAAATTTTTTTTTTCTTTTTGAGAGAGTGAGCATGCGCATGAGTGGGGCGTGGGGTGGAGGGAGAAGCGAAAAGAGCGTCCTTAAGCAGACTCCCCAGTGAGCTTGGAGGTTGATTTTGTCCCGGGACCCTGAGAGCATGACAAGAGCCGAAATGAAGAGCTGGCTGCCTCAGCGACTGAGTCACCCAGGCGCCACGAGTTCAGTTTTGTACAGAGGATGAGCCTTCGATTGTGGTCCTCGTCCTCCTCGTCCTCCACCTCCACCTCCTCCTCCTCTCTGCCCCTCCCTCTTCTTCTTGGGCCTCCTTCTTCTTCTTTGTCTCTGGAAGTCCACTTGCTCTAGCACCATTTCTTCAAAACGCTGTCACTCCTCCATTGAATTGCTTTTCCCCTTTGTCAGAATCCCATTGACATGTTGGTGGTTGGTCTCTTTCTGGGTTTGATCCTGTTCCACTTATCTATCTTTATACTGTTCCATTTGTCTATCCCTTCACCAACACCACACATTTTTGATTACTATAGCTGTAGATCTTGAAACTGGGTGGAAGGATTCCTTTGGTTTTCTTCTTTAGTTTTATTTTCTCATCTTTTTCTAGGTTCTGACGTGGAGAGCTTATTGTTTACAGACAGAGAGAGAGAGAGAGAGAGAGAGAGAGAGGGAAGGGGTACAGAGAGAGAGAGAGAGAGAGAGAGAGATTATTAAACAGCCTCCATGCCCAGCACCAGCACAATGCAGGTTCAGTCTCACAACCTCGAGTTTAATCATGACCCGAGTCAAAATCAAGAGTTGGACTAACTGACTGAGCCTCCCAGATGCTCCTCCTCCTTTCTAACATAGGCAGTGATTGCTCTACATGGTGCTGTGCATTGATTGTGCTGTGTCCCACACATTTTCATATGTTGTATGTTCATTTTCCTTCACTTCAATGCATTGAGATTTGATCTTTGATCTTTGATCATCTAGAAGGTTACTTTCTCAGTGTTTGGATATTTGTTAGATTTCTCCTTTGGATACCTAGTTTGCTTTTTAAATATATTTTTTTTAATGTTGAAATTGTACTTCCGAGAAATTGATCGATAGGGTTGTCTTTGTTTCAGGTGTACAATATAGCGATTCCCCTCCCCTACCCCACCTGCTGTCAGCTCCGGTTGCAGGCACTGATGTGCCTTGGAGACTCAGGTGCACCTCCCCCACCCCTCCTCCCTTCAGCTCCTGTTGCCAGGCACTGGTTTGCGTTGGAGACGGAACCCTCGTAGGGGTTCCAAGCACTTCCTAGTGGCCCAGAAGACACTGGTGATCGGAGACCAAGCCACAAGGCTCTTTGGAGCCAGCTGGGGGCCATCCAAATGCCTCCCCACACAGTTCTGGAGCCGCTGTGGGCTGTCCTGGAGCAGCTGTGGGCTGCTGGGTTGGTGATAGACGAACGTTGGCCACATGTGCCACGAGTCTCTGGGTTTCGCTGGGAGATCCTGGTGTGCACTGCAGTGGTGGTGTTCCTGGGAAAGAGTGCACTCAGCTTCCGAAGAAGAAAGTGGCAGTGTGCCCGGAACGAGGAAGTCTCTGGAAAAGGCATGGAGAAGACCGAACCGGACGCACAAGCCCGTGGAGCTGTCGCATCATCCGAGCCGAAGGCCAGTCCTCTCCCGTTCCAGCTTCTTGCTCTGGCTGCCCTGAATCAAGATGCCGGGTATTGGTCAGTGGGAAACACCACGCAACTGCGGAAGGGAGTTCGGGAAAGGCTGTTGAAGAGCCCTCAGCAGCTGCCTCATGAAAATCCCATCTGTGGAGCAGCCCAGGAAGATGGAGAAGCCCTGGTGAGGAAAACGCCAGAAGGCTTCAAGGACAGCCGTGATCTGCAGGCAAGTGCAGACCCGCTGGTTCAGGAGATTGGCAGCTGTGGACAGAGAGTGCAGGACGAGGCAGGGCAGGCAGGCAGGCCAGAGCTTCCTGAAGGAGGAGTGCGGCGGCAGGCCAGCGCTGAGGGCCAGAGCCAACAGCACACCCTCAGCCAGATCCTCCTGAAGGGGATGCATGTGCTAGAGCTGCTTGGAGATCATCTGGAAGGTGGGGGCTCAAGGAGGCAGGTGGAGACTGGCTCCTCCTCCCCTGACCACGTGCCCTCAGGCGGGAGCCCCGTGAACCAATTCAAGCCGTCCAGGGCACTGAAGAAGGCACGTCAGAGGAATGAAGAGCTCCCAAGAAACCCAACAAGCCACCAAGCGGAGCAAGGACCTGTTCACCTTCGGAACACCCTCCTGGACGGTGAGATTCCGAAGTTGCGCCTGAAGCTTGAGGCAGAGCCGAAGCTGTGCGAAGAGCACCTCAGACACCTGGAGAGGAAGATGATGGAGGAGAAGGCACGCTGCCTGCAAGTGAAGAACGAGCTTGCCGAGGTGCGCAGGAAGGCGGATGCTGCCCACTGGCACTTGGGCCTCTATAGGAACATGGCCACCGACCTGCACCGAGAATGGCAGCAAATCGCCTCCTTGCGTGAGCGGGAGCGCCTCCTGGTGGAGAAGAGGAGTGAGGAGAGCCAGAAGGCTGTCCTGTGGGCAGAGAGGGAGTTCCAAAGGCTCCAGGCCCAAAACCATTGCCTCAGGCAGAAGCTGGCCAACTCTGGGCCCAAGGTCCAGCCTGTCTCCGGGGGGCCTCCTGCTCCTGCTCCTGCTGCTTCCGGGCACAGCCTCCAAATACCCTCAAGGGCAAAAGGCTCCCCTGAAACCCAGGAAGCCCAAGAAGGGAGCAAGGGTGCACTGGCCAGACTCCAAGTTCTCGGGTCCCCTGCAGGTCTGATTCCCTTGCCCAGCAGCCACCAACACTCACAACCAGAGCACAAAAGCTCCTGTGCTTACCCCTTCAGCCATACCCATGGCTCCTTTGACTTGAGATCCACCCCATCCTTTAGCCTGATGCTCCATATTCCCTGGAGCCGTATGAGTGTGAGAGAATATTTTTCAGTGTTCAGCGTAACACAAATAAAAATAAAAATATCCAATGGCTGAGACTCCTGCTACTGAGAATGGATTTGATTAAGGGATTCTATGCCAAGCAAGGGACGGTTTGAAGTGTCTTGTATCGATCCCTTAATCGTCCCAATAACCCAGTGTGTCATGTCTGACTGAGGTTCAGACAGGGGAAACAACTTGCCCCAAGATCACACAGCTAGTGAATTTCAGAGCTCCCGTTCCAAACCAGGGTTGTCTAATGATCACCTGCTGTGCCAATAACTTCTACTACTATGCCTACTACTGTTGTTGTTGTTGTTGTTGTTGTTCTTCTTCTTCTTCTTCTTCTTCTTGTTCTTGTTCTTCTTCTTCTTCTTCTTCTTCTTCTTCTTCTTCTTCTATTTCTTCTTCTTCTTTTTCTTCTTCTTCTTCTTCTTCTTCTTCTTCTTCTTCTTCTTCTTCTTCGAGACAGAAAGGGTGACGGCGCACACATACACACACACACACACAAAGGAACGCACACACATGCAGGCGGGGGAGGGGCCGAGTTAGAGAGATTCCTCGACAGGCTTCGGACTCAAGTGCTGAACCAGACGCTGGTCTGGATTTCCCAGATCACGTGATCAGCCCTGAACCGAAATCAGGAGCCAGACACTGAACTGACAGGCACCCTTGGGCAGGGAACTTCTAGGCAAGCTGCTGAAGGATCCCAGAAGGGCTTGGTAAAATGTTCCCCTCGTTCACATCCTAGGATGTGATGATTCTATGCAAAGATAATAGTGCATATAATATAATCTAACATAATATATAATAATATAAGGATGCAGAGATTATAGTGGTGGCTAGCTGAGGTCAAGTCCCAGCCAAGTAGGGAGGGCAGCCTTTAAGGGTCTCCAACGATTCCCATCTTGGGTACACATCGTTTTGTGTTCCATACTCCACCTCTTGATTCGAGTCAGAACTACTGACTCCCTTGTAAAGGACAGAATGTGGCCAAAGTGATAGGATGTCCCTTCGGAGGTGAGTTTACAAAGAGACTGGTCTCCTCTTGGGCTTGCCCGCCCTCCGTCCCTCCCTCCCGCATCTGTTCCCAGGGAAGCCAGCTGCTCCTTGGGAGCTTTATGCTGGAGAGGCCCATGGGGCAAGGAATGACTATTTCTTGCTTCCAGCAATGGAGGGCCTCTGGCTGCTCACAGCCAGCTGAGTGAGCTCAAAAGCAGACTTACCCCCAACAAGCCCGCAGATGACTGAAGATCCAGAGGCCCTCTGGACTGCAGCCTTGTGAGAGATCCTGAGCCACAGGGACCTGGCTAGTTGCACCTGGATGGCTGGCCCACAGAAACCATATCAGGTTATGAATGTTGTTTTAGGCCCATTGGTTCGGGGAAAACCTTCAAGAAAGACAGGAGTGGGAAGCCAAATGTTTGGCTTCTGACCCACCCCCCCTCTCCTGGGGTTGAAATTCCAGGGAAATCAAGAGATGGTAGAAACGCCTGAGAGATGAGGGTAAACAATGGAAGAGAGAGGACATCTATTCTGATCGCCATGGATCTCTCTGAGAGGACATCCTCCCACTTGATCCTCCTGTGTCGAAGGGTGGCAAATGCAGGGGGAGACACCTGGCAGTGTGGTCCAAGTCGGCTGAGAGCACTCGACCCAGCCCCACAGAGCCTCCTAGAAGGCAGAGAAAGAGCCCAGAAGTTCCCTGGGGCCCCTAGAGAAGGCCCCGAGAGAATGAGATGAGTTGAAAGCCTGGGACCTGGTCGTTGGACTTCTAAGCTGGAGGGGAGATGGCCTGTGGAAGGGCCACTGCCCGCAACCCCTGTTGGACCAGACCCCTCCTGTCTGCTTTGGGAGACTGGGGGTGAATATGAGAATGAATTCATGTAGAAGAGATGGTGTTCTAATGCTTGGTTTCAACTTCTTGAAATCCTTTCAACTTCTTGAAATCGTTGACATTCCTTTTCTCCTTGTCCCCAGGACCACCATGAATGGGAAGGGGCCTTCAAAGAAGCAAGATGAGAACATCTCTTACAAGGCTGTCCAGTGTCAATATCCAACCACTGCAGTCACTTCTACCCCCTTGGCAGCCCCACTGCTTCCATCAGGACACAGATCCGTTCCTGTACAGGTTTTTGAGCAAACGTAAGTTTGGATTTCTCGCAGAGAAATGCCAAGAGTGCAATGACTGGGGTCCTAGGGTGGTTGCAAGTCTAGTTTTCAGAGAAACTGTGTGGAGGGTTGGGTCACTATCCTGTGCACCCGAAAAGCATATTCTACTGCTTGTTCCCTGGAATTTAAATCCAGGCCTTGAAAAAGAAAAGGAACTGTGAACTGTTTTCAAGAGGGAGCTCTATCACCTTCCATTCCCAACAGCGATGCAGCAGCGATCCAGTCGTTCCACATCCTGCCTTGCATTGGGGAGTGGGGTCTCTCTCTCCCTCTCGGGTGCATTTGGTTTGCATCATGCTGATAGGTGTGCAGTGAGAGCTCATTGGAATTTGAATTTGAATTGCCCCGATGGTAACTTTTTATGGGATTTCCATCTGTATACTCTTTGGTAAAGGGTTTCGGTCTTTTGCCCATTTTTTTTGTTTTTGTTCTTTTCAGACTGGATGGCTTGCTTCTTTGGGGGTCAACTTTTGAGGTTCTCTCCTTCCGACAGGAGTCCTTTATCAGGTATGTGGTTTGCACCTATTTTCTCCCAGTTTGTAGCTTCCCTTTTGGGTCTTCTTCACAAGGTGTTTCACACATTACAGACTTCCAATTCTGATTGTTGGATCATGTCTAATGAATCAACTCTTCTTGAACGGAACATGATTTGATGTCCAGTCGGAGGATTCTTTACCTAGCTGTCCATTCTGGACATTTTTTTCCCTAGAAGATTTATCATTTTACGTAGAAGGCGGTGATTAATTTTGAGTTAATTTAACAAATTTTTTTTTTCTTTTTGAGAGAGTGAGCATGCGCATGAGTGGGGCGTGGGGTGGAGGGAGAAGCGAAAAGAGCGTCCTTAAGCAGACTCCCCAGTGAGCTTGGAGCCTGATTTTGTCCCGGGACCCTGAGAGCATGACAAGAGCCGAAATGAAGAGCTGGCTGCCTCAGCGACTGAGTCACCCAGGCGCCACGAGTTCAGTTTTGTACAGAGGATGAGCCTTCGATTGTGGTCCTCGTCCTCCTCGTCCTCCACCTCCACCTCCTCCTCCTCTCTGCCCCTCCCTCTTCTTCTTGGGCCTCCTTCTTCTTCTTTGTCTCTGGAAGTCCACTTGCTCTAGCACCATTTCTTCAAAACGCTGTCACTCCTCCATTGAATTGCTTTTCCCCTTTGTCAGAATCCCATTGACATGTTGGTGGTTGGTCTCTTTCTGGGTTTGATCCTGTTCCACTTATCTATCTTTATACTGTTCCATTTGTCTATCCCTTCACCAACACCACACATTTTTGATTACTATAGCTGTAGATCTTGAAACTGGGTGGAAGGATTCCTTTGGTTTTCTTCTTTAGTTTTATTTTCTCATCTTTTTCTAGGTTCTGACGTGGAGAGCTTATTGTTTTCAGACAGAGAGAGAGAGAGAGAGAGAGAGAGAGAGAGGGAAGGGGTACAGAGAGTGAGAGAGAGAGAGAGAGAGAGAGAGAGATTATTAAACAGCCTCCATGCCCAGCACCAGCACAATGCAGGTTCAGTCTCACAACCTCGAGTTTAATCATGACCCGAGTCAAAATCAAGAGTTGGACTAACTGACTGAGCCTCCCAGATGCTCCTCCTCCTTTCTAACATAGGCAGTGATTGCTCTACATGGTGCTGTGCATTGATTGTGCTGTGTCCCACACATTTTCATATGTTGTATGTTCATTTTCCTTCACTTCAATGCATTGAGATTTGATCTTTGATCTTTGATCATCTAGAAGGTTACTTTCTCAGTGTTTGGATATTTGTTAGATTTCTCCTTTGGATACCTAGTTTGCTTTTTAAATATATTTTTTTTAATGTTGAAATTGTACTTCCGAGAAATTGATCGATAGGGTTGTCTTTGTTTCAGGTGTACAATATAGCGATTCCCCTCCCCTACCCCACCTGCTGTCAGCTCTGGTTGCAGGCACTGATGTGCCTTGGAGACTCAGGTGCACCTCCCCCACCCCTCCTCCCTTCAGCTCCTGTTGCCAGGCACTGGTTTGCGTTGGAGACGGAACCCTCGTAGGGGTTCCAAGCACTTCCTAGTGGCCCAGAAGACACTGGTGATCGGAGACCAAGCCACAAGGCTCTTTGGAGCCAGCTGGGGGCCATCCAAATGCCTCCCCACACAGTTCTGGAGCCGCTGTGGGCTGTCCTGGAGCAGCTGTGGGCTGCTGGGTTGGTGATAGACGAACGTTGGCCACATGTGCCACGAGTCTCTGGGTTTCGCTGGGAGATCCTGGTGTGCACTGCAGTGATGGTGTTCCTGGGAAAGAGTGCACTCAGCTTCCGAAGAAGAAAGTGGCAGTGTGCCCGGAACGAGGAAGTCTCTGGAAAAGGCATGGAGAAGACCGAACCGGACGCACAAGCCCGTGGAGCTGTCGCATCATCCGAGCCGAAGGCCAGTCCTCTCCCGTTCCAGCTTCTTGCTCTGGCTGCCCTGAATCAAGATGCCGGGTATTGGTCAGTGGGAAACACCACGCAACTGCGGAAGGGAGTTCGGGAAAGGCTGTTGAAGAGCCCTCAGCAGCTGCCTCATGAAAATCCCATCTGTGGAGCAGCCCAGGAAGATGGAGAAGCCCTGGTGAGGAAAACGCCAGAAGGCTTCAAGGACAGCCGTGATCTGCAGGCAAGTGCAGACCCGCTGGTTCAGGAGATTGGCAGCTGTGGACAGAGAGTGCAGGACGAGGCAGGGCAGGCAGGCAGGCCAGAGCTTCCTGAAGGAGGAGTGCGGCGGCAGGCCAGCGCTGAGGGCCAGAGCCAACAGCACACCCTCAGCCAGATCCTCCTGAAGGGGATGCATGTGCTAGAGCTGCTTGGAGATCATCTGGAAGGTGGGGGCTCAAGGAGGCAGGTGGAGACTGGCTCCTCCTCCCCTGACCACGTGCCCTCAGGCGGGAGCCCCGTGAACCAATTCAAGCCGTCCAGGGCACTGAAGAAGGCACGTCAGAGGAATGAAGAGCTCCCAAGAAACCCAACAAGCCACCAAGCGGAGCAAGGACCTGTTCACCTTCGGAACACCCTCCTGGACGGTGAGATTCCGAAGTTGCGCCTGAAGCTTGAGGCAGAGCCGAAGCTGTGCGAAGAGCACCTCAGACACCTGGAGAGGAAGATGATGGAGGAGAAGGCACGCTGCCTGCAAGTGAAGAACGAGCTTGCCGAGGTGCGCAGGAAGGCGGATGCTGCCCACTGGCACTTGGGCCTCTATAGGAACATGGCCACCGACCTGCACCGAGAATGGCAGCAAATCGCCTCCTTGCATGAGCGGGAGCGCCTCCTGGTGGAGAAGAGGAGTGAGGAGAGCCAGAAGGCTGTCCTGTGGGCAGAGAGGGAGTTCCAAAGGCTCCAGGCCCAAAACCATTGCCTCAGGCAGAAGCTGGCCAACTCTGGGCCCAAGGTCCAGCCTGTCTCCGGGGGGCCTCCTGCTCCTGCTCCTGCTGCTTCCGGGCACAGCCTCCAAATACCCTCAAGGGCCAAAGGCTCCCCTGAAACCCAGGAAGCCCAAGAAGGGAGCAAGGGTGCACTGGCCAGACTCCAAGTTCTCGGGTCCCCTGCAGGTCTGATTCCCTTGCCCAGCAGCCACCAACACTCACAACCAGAGCACGAAAGCTCCTGTGCTTACCCCTTCAGCCATACCCATGGCTCCTTTGACTTGAGATCCACCCCATCCTTTAGCCTGATGCTCCATATTCCCTGGAGCCGTATGAGTGTGAGAGAATATTTTTCAGTGTTCAGCGTAACACAAATAAAAATAAAAATATCCAATGGCTGAGACTCCTGCTACTGAGAATGGATTTGATTAAGGGATTCTATGCCAAGCAAGGGACGGTTTGAAGTGTCTTGTATCGATCCCTTAATCGTCCCAATAACCCAGTGTGTCATGTCTGACTGAGGTTCAGACAGGGGAAACAACTTGCCCCAAGATCACACAGCTAGTGAATTTCAGAGCTCCCGTTCCAAACCAGGGTTGTCTAATGATCACCTGCTGTGCCAATAACTTCTACTACTATGCCTACTACTGTTGTTGTTGTTGTTGTTGTTGTTCTTCTTCTTCTTCTTCTTCTTCTTGTTCTTCTTCTTCTTCTTCTTCTTCTTCTTCTTCTTCTTCTTCTTCTTCTTCTTCTTCTTCTTCTTCTTCTATTTCTTCTTCTTCTTTTTCTTCTTCTTCTTCTTCTTCTTCTTCTTCTTCTTCTTCTTCTTCTTCTTCTTCTTCTTCTTCGAGACAGAAAGGGTGACGGCGCACACATACACACACACACACACAAAGGAACGCACACACATGCAGGCGGGGGAGGGGCCGAGTTAGAGAGATTCCTCGACAGGCTTCGGACTCAAGTGCTGAACCAGACGCTGGTCTGGATTTCCCAGATCACGTGATCAGCCCTGAACCGAAATCAGGAGCCAGACACTGAACTGACAGGCACCCTTGGGCAGGGAACTTCTAGGCAAGCTGCTGAAGGATCCCAGAAGGGCTTGGTAAAATGTTCCCCTCGTTCACATCCTAGGATGTGATGATTCTATGCAAAGATAATAGTGCATATAATATAATCTAACATAATATATAATAATATAAGGATGCAGAGATTATAGTGGTGGCTAGCTGAGGTCAAGTCCCAGCCAAGTAGGGAGGGCAGCCTTTAAGGGTCTCCAACGATTCCCATCTTGGGTACACATCGTTTTGTGTTCCATACTCCACCTCTTGATTCGAGTCAGAACTACTGACTCCCTTGTAAAGGACAGAATGTGGCCAAAGTGATAGGATGTCCCTTCGGAGGTGAGTTTACAAAGAGACTGGTCTCCTCTTGGGCTTGCCCGCCCTCCGTCCCTCCCTCCCGCATCTGTTCCCAGGGAAGCCAGCTGCTCCTTGGGAGCTTTATGCTGGAGAGGCCCATGGGGCAAGGAATGACTATTTCTTGCTTCCAGCAATGGAGGGCCTCTGGCTGCTCACAGCCAGCTGAGTGAGCTCAAAAGCAGACTTACCCCCAACAAGCCCGCAGATGACTGAAGATCCAGAGGCCCTCTGGACTGCAGCCTTGTGAGAGATCCTGAGCCACAGGGACCTGGCTAGTTGCACCTGGATGGCTGGCCCACAGAAACCATATCAGGTTATGAATCTTGTTTTAGGCCCATTGGTTCGGGGAAAACCTTCAAGAAAGACAGGAGTGGGAAGCCAAATGTTTGGCTTCTGACCCACCCCCCCTCTCCTGGGGTTGAAATTCCAGGGAAATCAAGAGATGGTAGAAACGCCTGAGAGATGAGGGTAAACAATGGAAGAGAGAGGACATCTATGCTGATCGCCATGGATCTCTCTGAGAGGACATCCTCCCACTTGATCCTCCTGTGTCGAAGGGTGGCAAATGCAGGGGGAGACACCTGGCAGTGTGGTCCAAGTCGGCTGAGAGCACTCGACCCAGCCCCACAGAGCCTCCTAGAAGGCAGAGAAAGAGCCCAGAAGTTCCCTGGGGCCCCTAGAGAAGGCCCCGAGAGAATGAGATGAGTTGAAAGCCTGGGACCTGGTCGTTGGACTTCTAAGCTGGAGGGGAGATGGCCTGTGGAAGGGCCACTGCCCGCAACCCCTGTTGGACCAGACCCCTCCTGTCTGCTTTGGGAGACTGGGGGTGAATATGAGAATGAATTCATGTAGAAGAGATGGTGTTCTAATGCTTGGTTTCAACTTCTTGAAATCCTTTCAACTTCTTGAAATCGTTGACATTCCTTTTCTCCTTGTCCCCAGGACCACCATGAATGGGAAGGGGCCTTCAAAGAAGCAAGATGAGAACATCTCTTACAAGGCTGTCCAGTGTCAATATCCAACCACTGCAGTCACTTCTACCCCCTTGGCAGCCCCACTGCTTCCATCAGGACACAGATCCGTTCCTGTACAGGTTTTTGAGCAAACGTAAGTTTGGATTTCTCGCAGAGAAATGCCAAGAGTGCAATGACTGGGGTCCTAGGGTGGTTGCAAGTCTAGTTTTCAGAGAAACTGTGTGGAGGGTTGGGTCACTATCCTGTGCACCCGAAAAGCATATTCTACTGCTTGTTCCCTGGAATTTAAATCCAGGCCTTGAAAAAGAAAAGGAACTGTGAACTGTTTTCAAGAGGGAGCTCTATCACCTTCCATTCCCAACAGCGATGCAGCAGCGATCCAGTCGTTCCACATCCTGCCTTGCATTGGGGAGTGGGGTCTCTCTCTCCCTCTCTGGTGCATTTGGTTTGCATCATGCTGATAGGTGTGCAGTGAGAGCTCATTGGAGTTTGAATTTGAATTGCCCCGACGGTAACTTTTTATGGGATTTCCATCTGTATACTCTTTGGTAAAGGGTTTCGGTCTTTTGCCCATTTTTTTTTGTTTTTGTTCTTTTCAGACTGGATGGCTTGCTTCTTTGGGGGTCAACTTTTGAGGTTCTCTCCTTCCGACAGGAGTCCTTTATCAGGTATGTGGTTTGCACCTATTTTCTCCCAGTTTGTAGCTTCCCTTTTGGGTCTTCTTCACAAGGTGTTTCACACATTACAGACTTCCAATTCTGATTTGTTGGATCATGTCTAATGAATCAACTCTTCTTGAACGGAACATGATTTGATGTCCAGTCGGAGGATTCTTTACCTAGCTGTCCATTCTGGACATTTTTTTCCCTAGAAGATTTATCATTTTACGTAGAAGGCGGTGATTAATTTTGAGTTAATTTAACAAAATTTTTTTTCTTTTTGAGAGAGTGAGCATGCGCATGAGTGGGGCGTGGGGTGGAGGGAGAAGCGAAAAGAGCGTCCTTAAGCAGACTCCCCAGTGAGCTTGGAGCCTGATTTTGTCCCGGGACCCTGAGAGCATGACAAGAGCCGAAATGAAGAGCTGGCTGCCTCAGCGACTGAGTCACCCAGGCGCCACGAGTTCAGTTTTGTACAGAGGATGAGCCTTCGATTGTGGTCCTCGTCCTCCTCGTCCTCCACCTCCACCTCCTCCTCCTCTCTGCCCCTCCCTCTTCTTCTTGGGCCTCCTTCTTCTTCTTTGTCTCTGGAAGTCCACTTGCTCTAGCACCATTTCTTCAAAACGCTGTCACTCCTCCATTGAATTGCTTTTCCCCTTTGTCAGAATCCCATTGACATGTTGGTGGTTGGTCTCTTTCTGGGTTTGATCCTGTTCCACTTATCTATCTTTATACTGTTCCATTTGTCTATCCCTTCACCAACACCACACATTTTTGATTACTATAGCTGTAGATCTTGAAACTGGGTGGAAGGATTCCTTTGGTTTTCTTCTTTAGTTTTATTTTCTCATCTTTTTCTAGGTTCTGACGTGGAGAGCTTATTGTTTTGAGACAGAGAGAGAGAGAGAGAGAGAGAGAGAGAGACAGGGAAGGGGTACAGAGAGAGAGAGAGAGAGAGAGAGAGAGAGATTATTAAACAGCCTCCATGCCCAGCACCAGCACAATGCAGGTTCAGTCTCACAACCTCGAGTTTCATCATGACCCGAGTCAAAATCAAGAGTTGGACTAACTGACTGAGCCTCCCAGATGCTCCTCCTCCTTTCTAACATAGGCAGTGATTGCTCTACATGGTGCTGTCCATTGATTGTGCTGTGTCCCACACATTTTCATATGTTGTATGTTCATTTTCCTTCACTTCAATGCATTGAGATTTGATCTTTGATCTTTGATCATCTAGAAGGTTACTTTCTCAGTGTTTGGATATTTGTTAGATTTCTCCTTTGGATACCTAGTTTGCTTTTTAAATATATTTTTTTTAATGTTGAAATTGTACTTCCGAGAAATTGATCGATAGGGTTGTCTTTGTTTCAGGTGTACAATAGAGCGATTCCCCTCCCCTACCCCACCTGCTGTCAGCTCCGGTTGCAGGCAATGATGTGCCTTGGAGACTCAGGTGCACCTCCCCCACCCCTCCTCCCTTCAGCTCCTGTTGCCAGGCACTGGTTTGCGTTGGAGACGGAACCCTCGTAGGGGTTCCAAGCACTTCCTAGTGGCCCAGAAGACACTGGTGATCGGAGACCAAGCCACAAGGCTCTTTGGAGCCAGCTGGGGGCCATCCAAATGCCTCCCCACACAGTTCTGGAGCCGCTGTGGGCTGTCCTGGAGCAGCTGTGGGCTGCTGGGTTGGTGTTAGACGAACGTTGGCCACATGTGCCACGAGTCTCTGGGTTTCGCTGGGAGATCCTGGTGTGCACTGCAGTGGTGGTGTTCCTGGGAAAGAGTGCACTCAGCTTCCGAAGAAGAAAGTGGCAGTGTGCCCGGAACGAGGAAGTCTCTGGAAAAGGCATGGAGAAGACCGAACCGGACGCACAAGCCCGTGGAGCTGTCGCATCATCCGAGCCGAAGGCCAGTCCTCTCCCGTTCCAGCTTCTTGCTCTGGCTGCCCTGAATCAAGATGCCGGGTATTGGTCAGTGGGAAACACCACGCAACTGCGGAAGGGAATTCGGGAAAGGCTGTTGAAGAGCCCTCACCAGCTGCCTCATGAAAATCCCATCTGTGGAGCAGCCCAGGAAGATGGAGAAGCCCTGGTGAGGAAAACGCCAGAAGGCTTCAAGGACAGCCGTGATCTGCAGGCAAGTGCAGACCCGCTGGTTCAGGAGATTGGCAGCTGTGGACAGAGTGTGCAGGACGAGGCAGGGCAGGCAGGCAGGCCAGAGCTTCCTGAAGGAGGAGTGCGGCGGCAGGCCAGCGCTGAGGGCCAGAGCCAACAGCACACCCTCAGCCAGATCCTCCTGAAGGGGATGCATGTGCTAGAGCTGCTTGGAGATCATCTGGAAGGTGGGGGCTCAAGGAGGCAGGTGGAGACTGGCTCCTCCTCCCCTGACCACGTGCCCTCAGGCGGGAGCCCCGTGAACCAATTCAAGCCGTCCAGGGCACTGAAGAAGGCACGTCAGAGGAATGAAGAGCTCCCAAGAAACCCAACAAGCCACCAAGCTGAGCAAGGACCTGTTCACCTTCGGAACACCCTCCTGGACGGTGAGATTCCGAAGTTGCGCCTGAAGCTTGAGGCAGAGCCGAAGCTGTGCGAAGAGCACCTCAGACACCTGGAGAGGAAGATGATGGAGGAGAAGGCACGCTGCCTGCAAGTGAAGAACGAGCTTGCCGAGGTGCGCAGGAAGGCGGATGCTGCCCACTGGCACTTGGGCCTCTATAGGAACATGGCCGCCGACCTGCACCGAGAATGGCAGCAAATCGCCTCCTTGCATGAGCGGGAGCGCCTCCTGGTGGAGAAGAGGAGTGAGGAGAGCCAGAAGGCTGTCCTGTGGGCAGAGAGGGAGTTCCAAAGGCTCCAGGCCCAAAACCATTGCCTCAGGCAGAAGCTGGCCAACTCTGGGCCCAAGGTCCAGCCTGTCTCCGGGGGGCCTCCTGCTCCTGCTCCTGCTGTTCCGGGCACAGCCTCCAAATACCCTCAAGCGCCAAAGGCTCCCCTGAAACCCAGGGAAGCCCAAGAAGGGAGCAAGGGTGCACTGGCCAGACTCCAAGTTCTCGGGTCCCCTGCAGGTCTGATTCCCTTGCCCAGCAGCCACCAACACTCACAACCAGAGCACGAAAGCTCCTGTGCTTACCCCTTCAGCCATACCCATGGCTCCTTTGACTTGAGATCCACCCCATCCTTTAGCCTGATGCTCCATATTCCCTGGAGCCGTATGAGTGTGAGAGAATATTTTTCAGTGTTCAGCGTAACACAAATAAAAATAAAAATATCCAATGGCTGAGACTCCTGCTACTGAGAATGGATTTGATTAAGGGATTCTATGCCAAGCAAGGGACGGTTTGAAGTGTCTTGTATCGATCCCTTAATCGTCCCAATAACCCAGTGTGTCATGTCTGACTGAGGTTCAGACAGGGGAAACAACTTGCCCCAAGATCACACAGCTAGTGAATTTCAGAGCTCCCGTTCCAAACCAGGGTTGTCTAATGACCACCTGCTGTGCCAATAACTTCTACTACTATGCCTACTACTGTTGTTGTTGTTGTTGTTGTTCTTCTTCTTCTTCTTCTTCTTCTTCTTGTTCTTGTTCTTGTTCTTCTTCTTCTTCTTCTTCTTCTTCTTCTTCTTCTTCTTCTTCTTCTTCTTCTTCTTCTTCTTCTATTTCTTCTTCTTCTTTTTCTTCTTCTTCTTCTTCTTCTTCTTCTTTGAGACAGAAAGGGTGACGGCGCACACATACACACACACACACACAAAGGAACGCACACACATGCAGGCGGGGGAGGGGCCGATTTAGAGAGATTCCTCGACAGGCTTCGGACTCAAGTGCTGAACCAGACGCTGGTCTGGATTTCCCAGATCACGTGATCAGCCCTGAACCGAAATCAGGAGCCAGACACTGAACTGACAGGCACCCTTGGGCAAGGAACTTCTAGGCAAGCTGCTGAAGGATCCCAGAAGGGCTTGGTAAATTGTTCCCCTCGTTCACGTCCTAGGATGTGATGATTCTATGCAAAGATAATAGTGCATATAATATAATCTAACATAATATATAATAATATAAGGATGCAGAGATTATAGTGGTGGCTAGCTGAGGTCAAGTCCCAGCCAAGTAGGGAGGGCAGCCTTTAAGGGTCTCCAACGATTCCCATCTTGGGTACACATCGTTTTGTGTTCCATACTCCACCTCTTGATTCGAGTCAGAACTACTGACTCCCTTGTAAAGGACAGAATGTGGCCAAAGTGATAGGATGTCCCTTCGGAGGTGAGTTTACAAAGAGACTGGTCTCCTCTTGGGCTTGCCCGCCCTCCGTCCCTCCCTCCCGCATCTGTTCCCAGGGAAGCCAGCTGCTCCTTGGGAGCTTTATGCTGGAGAGGCCCATGGGGCAAGGAATGACTATTTCTTGCTTCCAGCAATGGAGGGCCTCTGGCTGCTCACAGCCAGCTGAGTGAGCTCAAAAGCAGACTTACCCCCAACAAGCCCGCAGATGACTGAAGATCCAGAGGCCCTCTGGACTGCAGCCTTGTGAGAGATCCTGAGCCACAGGGACCTGGCTAGTTGCACCTGGATGGCTGGCCCACAGAAACCATATCAGGTTATGAATGTTGTTTTAGGCCCATTGGTTCGGGGAAAACCTTCAAGAAAGACAGGAGTGGGAAGCCAAATGTTTGGCTTCTGACCCACCCCCCCTCTCCTGGGGTTGAAATTCCAGGGAAATCAAGAGATGGTAGAAACGCCTGAGAGATGAGGGTAAACAATGGAAGAGAGAGGACATCTATGCTGATCGCCATGGATCTCTCTGAGAGGACATCCTCCCACTTGATCCTCCTGTGTCGAAGGGTGGCAAATGCAGGGGGAGACACCTGGAAGTGTGGTCCAAGTTGGCTGAGAGCACTCGACCCAGCCCCACAGAGCCTCCTAGAAGGCAGAGAAAGAGCCCAGAAGTTCCCTGGGGCCCCTAGAGAAGGCCCCGAGAGAATGAGATGAGTTGAAAGCCTGGGACCTGGTCGTTGGACTTCTAGGCTGGAGGGGAGATGGCCTGTGGAAGGGCCACTGCCCGCAACCCCTGTTGGACCAGACCCCTCCTGTCTGCTTTGGGAGACTGGGGGTGAATATGAGAATGAATTCATGTAGAAGAGATGGTGTTCTAATGCTTGGTTTCAACTTCTTGAAATCCTTTCAACTTCTTGAAATCGTTGACATTCCTTTTCTCCTTGTCCCCAGGACCACCATGAATGGGAAGGGGCCTTCAAAGAAGCAAGATGAGAACATCTCTTACAAGGCTGTCCAGTGTCAATATCCAACCACTGCAGTCACTTCTACCCCCTTGGCAGCCCCACTGCTTCCATCAGGACACAGATCCGTTCCTGTACAGGTTTTTGAGCAAACGTAAGTTTGGATTTCTCGCAGAGAAATGCCAAGAGTGCAATGACTGGGGTCCTAGGGTGGTTGCAAGTCTAGTTTTCAGAGAAACTGTGTGGAGGGTTGGGTCACTATCCTGTGCACCCGAAAAGCATATTCTACTGCTTGTTCCCTGGAATTTAAATCCAGGCCTTGAAAAAGAAAAGGAACTGTGAACTGTTTTCAAGAGGGAGCTCTATCACCTTCCATTCCCAACAGCGATGCAGGAGCGATCCAGTCGTTCCACATCCTGCCTTGCATTGGGGAGTGGGGTCTCTCTCTCCCTCTCGGGTGCATTTGGTTTGCATCATGCTGATAGGTGTGCAGTGAGAGCTCATTGGAGTTTGAATTTGAATTGCCCCGATGGTAACTTTTTATGGGATTTCCATCTGTATACTCTTTGGTAAAGGGTTTCGGTCTTTTGCCCATTTTTTTTGTTTTTGTTCTTTTCAGACTGGATGGCTTGCTTCTTTGGGGGTCAACTTTTGAGGTTCTCTCCTTCCGACAGGAGTCCTTTATCAGGTATGTGGTTTGCACCTATTTTCTCCCAGTTTGTAGCTTCCCTTTTGGGTCTTCTTCACAAGGTGTTTCACACATTACAGACTTCCAATTCTGATTTGTTGGATCATGTCTAATGAATCAACTCTTCTTGAACGGAACATGATTTGATGTCCAGTCGGAGGATTCTTTACCTAGCTGTCCATTCTGGACATTTTTTTCCCTAGAAGATTTATCATTTTACGTAGAAGGCGGTGATTAATTTTGAGTTAATTTACCAAATTTTTTTTTTCTTTTTGAGAGAGTGAGCATGCGCATGAGTGGGGCGTGGGGTGGAGGGAGAAGCGAAAAGAGCGTCCTTAAGCAGACTCCCCAGTGAGCTTGGAGCCTGATTTTGTCCCGGGACCCTGAGAGCATGACAAGAGCCGAAATGAAGAGCTGGCTGCCTCAGCGACTGAGTCACCCAGGCGCCACGAGTTCAGTTTTGTACAGAGGATGAGCCTTCGATTGTGGTCCTCGTCCTCCTCGTCCTCCACCTCCACCTCCTCCTCCTCTCTGCCCCTCCCTCTTCTTCTTCTCCTTCTTCTTCTTTGTCTCTGGAAGTCCACTTGCTCTAGCACCATTTCTTCAAAACGCTGTCACTCCTCCATTGAATTGCTTTTCCCCTTTGTCAGAATCCCATTGACATGTTGGTGGTTGGTCTCTTTCTGGGTTTGATCCTGTTCCACTTATCTATCTTTATACTGTTCCATTTGTCTATCCCTTCACCAACACCACACATTTTTGATTACTATAGCTGTAGATCTTGAAACTGGGTGGAAGGATTCCTTTGGTTTTCTTCTTTAGTTTTATTTTCTCATCTTTTTCTAGGTTCTGACGTGGAGAGCTTATTGTTTTGAGACAGAGAGAGAGAGAGAGAGAGAGAGAGAGAGAGAGACAGGGAAGGGGTACAGAGAGAGAGAGAGAGAGAGAGAGAGAGAGAGAGATTATTAAACAGCCTCCATGCCCAGCACCAGCACAATGCAGGTTCAGTCTCACAACCTCAAGTTTAATCATGACCCGAGTCAAAATCAAGAGTTGGACTAACTGACTGAGCCTCCCAGATGCTCCTCCTCCTTTCTAACATAGGCAGTGATTGCTCTACATGGTGCTGTCCATTGATTGTGCTGTGTCCCACACATTTTCATATGTTGTATGTTCATTTTCCTTCACTTCAATGCATTGAGATTTGATCTTTGATCTTTGATCATCTAGAAGGTTACTTTCTCAGTGTTTGGATATTTGTTAGATTTCTCCTTTGGATACCTAGTTTGCTTTTTAAATATATTTTTTTTAATGTTGAAATTGTACTTCCGAGAAATTGATCGATAGGGTTGTCTTTGTTTCAGGTGTACAATAGAGCGATTCCCCTCCCCTACCCCACCTGCTGTCAGCTCCGGTTGCAGGCACTGATGTGCCTTGGAGACTCAGGTGCACCTCCCCCACCCCTCCTCCCTTCAGCTCCTGTTGCCAGGCACTGGTTTGCGTTGGAGACGGAACCCTCGTAGGGGTTCCAAGCACTTCCTAGTGGCCCAGAAGACACTGGTGATCGGAGACCAAGCCACAAGGCTCTTTGGAGCCAGCTGGGGGCCATCCAAATGCCTCCCCACACAGTTCTGGAGCCGCTGTGGGCTGTCCTGGAGCAGCTGTGGGCTGCTGGGTTGGTGATAGACGAACGTTGGCCACATGTGCCACGAGTCTCTGGGTTTCGCTGGGAGATCCTGGTGTGCACTGCAGTGGTGGTGTTCCTGGGAAAGAGTGCACTCAGCTTCCGAAGAAGAAAGTGGCAGTGTGCCCGGAACGAGGAAGTCTCTGGAAAAGGCATGGAGAAGACCGAACCGGACGCACAAGCCCGTGGAGCTGTCGCATCATCCGAGCCGAAGGCCAGTCCTCTCCCGTTCCAGCTTCTTGCTCTGGCTGCCCTGAGTCAAGATGCCGGGTATTGGTCAGTGGGAAACACCACGCAACTGCGGAAGGGAGTTCGGGAAAGGCTGTTGAAGAGCCCTCACCAGCTGCCTCATGAAAATCCCATCTGTGGAGCAGCCCAGGAAGATGGAGAAGCCCTGGTGAGGAAAACGCCAGAAGGCTTCAAGGACAGCCGTGATCTGCAGGCAAGTGCAGACCCGCTGGTTCAGGAGATTGGCAGCTGTGGACAGAGTGTGCAGGACGAGGCAGGGCAGGCAGGCAGGCCAGAGCTTCCTGAAGGAGGAGTGCGGCGGCAGGCCAGCGCTGAGGGCCAGAGCCAACAGCACACCCTCAGCCAGATCCTCCTGAAGGGGATGCATGTGCTAGAGCTGCTTGGAGATCATCTGGAAGGTGGGGGCTCAAGGAGGCAGGTGGAGACTGGCTCCTCCTCCCCTGACCACGTGCCCTCAGGCGGGAGCCCCGTGAACCAATTCAAGCCGTCCAGGGCACTGAAGAAGGCACGTCAGAGGAATGAAGAGCTCCCAAGAAACCCAACAAGCCACCAAGCTGAGCAAGGACCTGTTCACCTTCGGAACACCCTCCTGGACGGTGAGATTCCGAAGTTGCGCCTGAAGCTTGAGGCAGAGCCGAAGCTGTGCGAAGAGCACCTCAGACACCTGGAGAGGAAGATGATGGAGGAGAAGGCACGCTGCCTGCAAGTGAAGAACGAGCTTGCCGAGGTGCGCAGGAAGGCGGATGCTGCCCACTGGCACTTGGGCCTCTATAGGAACATGGCCGCCGACCTGCATGGAGAATGGCAGAAAATCTCCTCCTTGCATGAGCGGGAGCGCCTCCTGGTGGAGAAGAGGAGTGAGGAGAGCCAGAAGGCTGTCCTGTGGGCAGAGAGGGAGTTCCAAAGGCTCCAGGCCCAAAACCATTGCCTCAGGCAGAAGCTGGCCAACTCTGGGCCCAAGGTCCAGCCTGTCTCCGGGGGGCCTCCTGCTCCTGCTCCTGCTGTTCCGGGCACAGCCTCCAAATACCCTCAAGGGCCAAAGGCTCCCCTGAAACCCAGGAAGCCCAAGAAGGGAGCAAGGGTGCACTGGCCAGACTCCAAGTTCTCGGGTCCCCTGCAGGTCTGATTCCCTTGCCCAGCAGCCACCAACACTCACAACCAGAGCACGAAAGCTCCTGTGCTTACCCCTTCAGCCATACCCATGGCTCCTTTGACTTGAGATCCACCCCATCCTTTAGCCTGATGCTCCATATTCCCTGGAGCCGTATGAGTGTGAGAGAATATTTTTCAGTGTTCAGCGTAACACAAATAAAAATAAAAATATCCAATGGCTGAGACTCCTGCTACTGAGAATGGATTTGATTAAGGGATTCTATGCCAAGCAAGGGACGGTTTGAAGTGTCTTGTATCGATCCCTTAATCGTCCCAATAACCCAGTGTGTCATGTCTGACTGAGGTTCAGACAGGGGAAACAACTTGCCCCAAGATCACACAGCTAGTGAATTTCAGAGCTCCCGTTCCAAACCAGGGTTGTCTAATGATCACCTGCTGTGCCAATAACTTCTACTACTATGCCTACTACTGTTGTTGTTGTTGTTGTTGTTCTTCTTCTTCTTCTTGTTCTTGTTCTTGTTCTTGTTCTTCTTCTTCTTCTTCTTCTTCTTCTTCTTCTTCTTCTTCTTCTTCTTCTTCTTCTTCTTCTTCTATTTCTTCTTCTTCTTTTTCTTCTTCTTCTTCTTCTTCTTCTTCTTCTTCTTCTTCTTCTTCTTCTTCTTCTTCTTCTTCTTCTTCTTCGAGACAGAAAGGGTGACGGCGCACACATACACACACACACACACAAAGGAACGCACACACATGCAGGCGGGGGAGGGGCCGAGTTAGAGAGATTCCTCGACAGGCTTCGGACTCAAGTTCTGAACCAGACGCTGGTCTGGATTTCCCAGATCACGTGATCAGCCCTGAACCGAAATCAGGAGCCAGACACTGAACTGACAGGCACCCTTGGGCAAGGAACTTCTAGGCAAGCTGCTGAAGGATCCCAGAAGGGCTTGGTAAATTGTTCCCCTCGTTCACGTCCTAGGATGTGATGATTCTATGCAAAGATAATAGTGCATATAATATAATCTACCATAATATATAATAATATAAGGATGCAGAGATTATAGTGGTGGCTAGCTGAGGTCAAGTCCCAGCCAAGTAGGGAGGGCAGCCTTTAAGGGTCTCCAACGATTCCCATCTTGGGTACACATCGTTTTGTGTTCCATACTCCACCTCTTGATTCGAGTCAGAACTACTGACTCCCTTGTAAAGGACAGAATGTGGCCAAAGTGATAGGATGTCCCTTCGGAGGTGAGTTTACAAAGAGACTGGTCTCCTCTTGGGCTTGCCCGCCCTCCGTCCCTCCCTCCCGCATCTGTTCCCAGGGAAGCCAGCTGCTCCTTGGGAGCTTTATGCTGGAGAGGCCCATGGGGCAAGGAATGACTATTTCTTGCTTCCAGCAATGGAGGGCCTCTGGCTGCTCACAGCCAGCTGAGTGAGCTCAAAAGCAGACTTACCCCCAACAAGCCCGCAGATGACTGAAGATCCAGAGGCCCTCTGGACTGCAGCCTTGTGAGAGATCCTGAGCCACAGGGACCTGGCTAGTTGCACCTGGATGGCTGGCCCACAGAAACCATATCAGGTTATGAATGTTGTTTTAGGCCCATTGGTTCGGGGAAAACCTTCAAGAAAGACAGGAGTGGGAAGCCAAATGTTTGGCTTCTGACCCACCCCCCCTCTCCTGGGGTTGAAATTCCAGGGAAATCAAGAGATGGTAGAAACGCCTGAGAGATGAGGGTAAACAATGGAAGAGAGAGGACATCTATGCTGATCGCCATGGATCTCTCTGAGAGGACATCCTCCCACTTGATCCTCCTGTGTCGAAGGGTGGCAAATGCAGGGGGAGACACCTGGCAGTGTGGTCCAAGTCGGCTGAGAGCACTCGACCCAGCCCCACAGAGCCTCCTAGAAGGCAGAGAAAGAGCCCAGAAGTTCCCTGGGGCCCCTAGAGAAGGCCCCGAGAGAATGAGATGAGTTGAAAGCCTGGGACCTGGTCGTTGGACTTCTAGGCTGGAGGGGAGATGGCCTGTGGAAGGGCCACTGCCCGCAACCCCTGTTGGACCAGACCCCTCCTGTCTGCTTTGGGAGACTGGGGGTGAATATGAGAATGAATTCATGTAGAAGAGATGGTGTTCTAATGCTTGGTTTCAACTTCTTGAAATCCTTTCAACTTCTTGAAATCGTTGACATTCCTTTTCTCCTTGTCCCCAGGACCACCATGAATGGGAAGGGGCCTTCAAAGAAGCAAGATGAGAACATCTCTTACAAGGCTGTCCAGTGTCAATATCCAACCACTGCAGTCACTTCTACCCCCTTGGCAGCCCCACTGCTTCCATCAGGACACAGATCCGTTCCTGTACAGGTTTTTGAGCAAACGTAAGTTTGGATTTCTCGCAGAGAAATGCCAAGAGTGCAATGACTGGGGTCCTAGGGTGGTTGCAAGTCTAGTTTTCAGAGAAACTGTGTGGAGGGTTGGGTCACTATCCTGTGCACCCGAAAAGCATATTCTACTGCTTGTTCCCTGGAATTTAAATCCAGGCCTTGAAAAAGAAAAGGAACTGTGAACTGTTTTCAAGAGGGAGCTCTATCACCTTCCATTCCCAACAGCGATGCAGCAGCGATCCAGTCGTTCCACATCCTGCCTTGCATTGGGGAGTGGGGTCTCTCTCTCCCTCTCGGGTGCATTTGGTTTGCATCATGCTGATAGGTGTGCAGTGAGAGCTCATTGGAGTTTGAATTTGAATTGCCCCGATGGTAACTTTTTATGGGATTTCCATCTGTATACTCTTTGGTAAAGGGTTTCGGTCTTTTGCCCATTTTTTTTGTTTTTGTTCTTTTCAGACTGGATGGCTTGCTTCTTTGGGGGTCAACTTTTGAGGTTCTCTCCTTCCGACAGGAGTCCTTTATCAGGTATGTGGTTTGCACCTATTTTCTCCCAGTTTGTAGCTTCCCTTTTGGGTCTTCTTCACAAGGTGTTTCACACATTACAGACTTCCAATTCTGATTTGTTGGATCATGTCTAATGAATCAACTCTTCTTGAACGGAACATGATTTGATGTCCAGTCGGAGGATTCTTTACCTAGCTGTTAATTCTGGACATTTTTTTCTCTAGAAGATTTATCATTTTACGTAGAAGGCGGTGATTAATTTTGAGTTAATTTAACAAAATTTTTTTTCTTTTTGAGAGAGTGAGCATGCGCATGAGTGGGGCGTGGGGTGGAGGGAGAAGCGAAAAGAGCGTCCTTAAGCAGACTCCCCAGTGAGCTTGGAGCCTGATTTTGTCCCGGGACCCTGAGAGCATGACAAGAGCCGAAATGAAGAGCTGGCTGCCTCAGCGACTGAGTCACCCAGGCGCCACGAGTTCAGTTTTGTACAGAGGATGAGCCTTCGATTGTGGTCCTCGTCCTCCTCGTCCTCCACCTCCACCTCCTCCTCCTCTCTGCCCCTCCCTCTTCTTCTTGGGCCTCCTTCTTCTTCTTTGTCTCTGGAAGTCCACTTGCTCTAGCACCATTTCTTCAAAACGCTGTCACTCCTCCATTGAATTGCTTTTCCCCTTTGTCAGAATCCCATTGACATGTTGGTGGTTGGTCTCTTTCTGGGTTTGATCCTGTTCCACTTATCTATCTTTATACTGTTCCATTTGTCTATCCCTTCACCAACACCACACATTTTTGATTACTATAACTGTAGATCTTGAAACTGGGTGGAAGGATTCCTTTGGTTTTCTTCTTTAGTTTTATTTTCTCATCTTTTTCTAGGTTCTGACGTGGAGAGCTTATTGTTTTGAGACAGAGAGAGAGAGAGAGAGAGAGAGAGACAGGGAAGGGGTACAGAGAGAGAGAGAGAGAGAGAGAGAGAGAGATTATTAAACAGCCTCCATGCCCAGCACCAGCACAATGCAGGTTCAGTCTCACAACCTCGAGTTTAATCATGACCCGAGTCAAAATCAAGAGTTGGACTAACTGACTGAGCCTCCCAGATGCTCCTCCTCCTTTCTAACATAGGCAGTGATTGCTCTACATGGTGCTGTCCATTGATTGTGCTGTGTCCCACACATTTTCATATGTTGTATGTTCATTTTTCTTCACTTCAATGCATTGAGATTTGATCTTTGATCTTTGATCATCTAGAAGGTTACTTTCTCAGTGTTTGGATATTTGTTAGATTTCTCCTTTGGATACCTAGTTTGCTTTTTAAATATATTTTTTTTAATGTTGAAATTGTACTTCCGAGAAATTGATCGATAGGGTTGTCTTTGTTTCAGGTGTACAATAGAGCGATTCCCCTCCCCTACCCCACCTGCTGTCAGCTCCGGTTGCAGGCACTGATGTGCCTTGGAGACTCAGGTGCACCTCCCCCACCCCTCCTCCCTTCAGCTCCTGTTGCCAGGCACTGGTTTGCGTTGGAGACGGAACCCTCGTAGGGGTTCCAAGCACTTCCTAGTGGCCCAGAAGACACTGGTGATCGGAGACCAAGCCACAAGGCTCTTTGGAGCCAGCTGGGGGCCATCCAAATGCCTCCCCACACAGTTCTGGAGCCGCTGTGGGCTGTCCTGGAGCAGCTGTGGGCTGCTGGGTTGGTGATAGACGAACGTTGGCCACATGTGCCACGAGTCTCTGGGTTTCGCTGGGAGATCCTGGTGTGCACTGCAGTGGTGGTGTTCCTGGGAAAGAGTGCACTCAGCTTCCGAAGAAGAAAGTGGCAGTGTGCCCGGAACGAGGAAGTCTCTGGAAAAGGCATGGAGAAGACCGAACCGGACGCACAAGCCCGTGGAGCTGTCGCATCATCCGAGCCGAAGGCCAGTCCTCTCCCGTTCCAGCTTCTTGCTCTGGCTGCCCTGAGTCAAGATGCCGGGTATTGGTCAGTGGGAAACACCACGCAACTGCGGAAGGGAGTTCGGGAAAGGCTGTTGAAGAGCCCTCACCAGCTGCCTCATGAAAATCCCATCTGTGGAGCAGCCCAGGAAGATGGAGAAGCCCTGGTGAGGAAAACGCCAGAAGGCTTCAAGGACAGCCGTGATCTGCAGGCAAGTGCAGACCCGCTGGTTCAGGAGATTGGCAGCTGTGGACAGAGTGTGCAGGACGAGGCAGGGCAGGCAGGCAGGCCAGAGCTTACTGAAGGAGGAGTGCGGCGGCAGGCCAGCGCTGAGGGCCAGAGCCAACAGCACACCCTCAGCCAGATCCTCCTGAAGGGGATGCATGTGCTAGAGCTGCTTGGAGATCATCTGGAAGGTGGGGGCTCAAGGAGGCAGGTGGAGACTGGCTCCTCCTCCCCTGACCACGTGCCCTCAGGCGGGAGCCCCGTGAACCAATTCAAGCCGTCCAGGGCACTGAAGAAGGCACGTCAGAGGAATGAAGAGCTCCCAAGAAACCCAACAAGCCACCAAGCTGAGCAAGGACCTGTTCACCTTCGGAACACCCTCCTGGACGGTGAGATTCCGAAGTTGCGCCTGAAGCTTGAGGCAGAGCCGAAGCTGTGCGAAGAGCACCTCAGACACCTGGAGAGGAAGATGATGGAGGAGAAGGCACGCTGCCTGCAAGTGAAGAACGAGCTTGCCGAGGTGCGCAGGAAGGCGGATGCTGCCCACTGGCACTTGGGCCTCTATAGGAACATGGCCGCCGACCTGCACCGAGAATGGCAGCAAATCGCCTCCTTGCATGAGCGGGAGCGCCTCCTGGTGGAGAAGAGGAGTGAGGAGAGCCAGAAGGCTGTCCTGTGGGCAGAGAGGGAGTTCCAAAGGCTCCAGGCCCAAAACCATTGCCTCAGGCAGAAGCTGGCCAACTCTGGGCCCAAGGTCCAGCCTGTCTCCGGGGGGCCTCCTGCTCCTGCTCCTGCTGTTCCGGGCACAGCCTCCAAATACCCTCAAGGGCCAAAGGCTCCCCTGAAACCCAGGAAGCCCAAGAAGGGAGCAAGGGTGCACTGGCCAGACTCCAAGTTCTCGGGTCCCCTGCAGGTCTGATTCCCTTGCCCAGCAGCCACCAACACTCACAACCAGAGCACGAAAGCTCCTGTGCTTACCCCTTCAGCCATACCCATGGCTCCTTTGACTTGAGATCCACCCCATCCTTTAGCCTGATGCTCCATATTCCCTGGAGCCGTATGAGTGTGAGAGAATATTTTTCAGTGTTCAGCGTAACACAAATAAAAATAAAAATATCCAATGGCTGAGACTCCTGCTACTGAGAATGGATTTGATTAAGGGATTCTATGCCAAGCAAGGGACGGTTTGAAGTGTCTTGTATCGATCCCTTAATCGTCCCAATAACCCAGTGTGTCATGTCTGACTGAGGTTCAGACAGGGGAAACAACTTGCCCCAAGATCACACAGCTAGTGAATTTCAGAGCTCCCGTTCCAAACCAGGGTTGTCTAATGATCACCTGCTGTGCCAATAACTTCTACTACTATGCCTACTACTGTTGTTGTTGTTGTTGTTGTTGTTGTTCTTCTTCTTCTTCTTCTTCTTGTTCTTGTTCTTCTTCTTCTTCTTCTTCTTCTTCTTCTTCTTCTTCTTCTTCTTCTTCTTCTTCTTCTTTTTCTTCTTCTTCTTCTTCTTCTTCTTCTTCTTCTTCTTCTTCTTCTTCTTCTTCTTCTTCTTCGAGACAGAAAGGGTGACGGCGCACACATACACACACACACACACAAAGGAACGCACACACATGCAGGCGGGGGAGGGGCCGAGTTAGAGAGATTCCTCGACAGGCTTCGGACTCAAGTTCTGAACCAGACGCTGGTCTGGATTTCCCAGATCACGTGATCAGCCCTGAACCGAAATCAGGAGCCAGACACTGAACTGACAGGCACCCTTGGGCAAGGAACTTCTAGGCAAGCTGCTGAAGGATCCCAGAAGGGCTTGGTAAATTGTTCCCCTCGTTCACGTCCTAGGATGTGATGATTCTATGCAAAGATAATAGTGCATATAATATAATCTACCATAATATATAATAATATAAGGATGCAGAGATTATAGTGGTGGCTAGCTGAGGTCAAGTCCCAGCCAAGTAGGGAGGGCAGCCTTTAAGGGTCTCCAACGATTCCCATCTTGGGTACACATCGTTTTGTGTTCCATACTCCACCTCTTGATTCGAGTCAGAACTACTGACTCCCTTGTAAAGGACAGAATGTGGCCAAAGTGATAGGATGTCCCTTCGGAGGTGAGTTTACAAAGAGACTGGTCTCCTCTTGGGCTTGCCCGCCCTCCGTCCCTCCCTCCCGCATCTGTTCCCAGGGAAG
Source organism: Meles meles (assembly GCF_922984935.1). Lineage (NCBI taxonomy): Eukaryota > Metazoa > Chordata > Mammalia > Carnivora > Mustelidae > Meles > Meles meles. Next base: position 84,617,481 of record NC_060066.1, read on the forward strand.
CCAGCTGCTCCTTGGGAGCTTTATGCTGGAGAGGCCCATGGGGCAAGGAATGACTATTTCTTGCTTCCAGCAATGGAGGGCCTCTGGCTGCTCACAGCCAGCTGAGTGAGCTCAAAAGCAGACTTACCCCCAACAAGCCCGCAGATGACTGAAGATCCAGAGGCCCTCTGGACTGCAGCCTTGTGAGAGATCCTGAGCCACAGGGACCTGGCTAGTTGCACCTGGATGGCTGGCCCACAGAAACCATATCAGGTTATGAATCTTGTTTTAGGCCCATTGGTTCGGGGAAAACCTTCAAGAAAGACAGGAGTGGGAAGCCAAATGTTTGGCTTCTGACCCACCCCCCCTCTCCTGGGGTTGAAATTCCAGGGAAATCAAGAGATGGTAGAAACGCCTGAGAGATGAGGGTAAACAATGGAAGAGAGAGGACATCTATGCTGATCGCCATGGATCTCTCTGAGAGGACATCCTCCCACTTGATCCTCCTGTGTCGAAGGGTGGCAAATGCAGGGGGAGACACCTGGCAGTGTGGTCCAAGTCGGCTGAGAGCACTCGACCCAGCCCCACAGAGCCTCCTAGAAGGCAGAGAAAGAGCCCAGAAGTTCCCTGGGGCCCCTAGAGAAGGCCCCGAGAGAATGAGATGAGTTGAAAGCCTGGGACCTGGTCGTTGGACTTCTAGGCTGGAGGGGAGATGGCCTGTGGAAGGGCCACTGCCCGCAACCCCTGTTGGACCAGACCCCTCCTGTCTGCTTTGGGAGACTGGGGGTGAATATGAGAATGAATTCATGTAGAAGAGATGGTGTTCTAATGCTTGGTTTCAACTTCTTGAAATCCTTTCAACTTCTTGAAATCGTTGACATTCCTTTTCTCCTTGTCCCCAGGACCACCATGAATGGGAAGGGGCCTTCAAAGAAGCAAGATGAGAACATCTCTTACAAGGCTGTCCAGTGTCAATATCCAACCACTGCAGTCACTTCTACCCCCTTGGCAGCCCCACTGCTTCCATCAGGACACAGATCCGTTCCTGTACAGGTTTTTGAGCAAACGTAAGTTTGGATTTCTCGCAGAGAAATGCCAAGAGTGCAATGACTGGGGTCCTAGGGTGGTTGCAAGTCTAGTTTTCAGAGAAACTGTGTGGAGGGTTGGGTCACTATCCTGTGCACCCGAAAAGCATATTCTACTGCTTGTTCCCTGGAATTTAAATCCAGGCCTTGAAAAAGAAAAGGAACTGTGAACTGTTTTCAAGAGGGAGCTCTATCACCTTCCATTCCCAACAGCGATGCAGCAGCGATCCAGTCGTTCCACATCCTGCCTTGCATTGGGGAGTGGGGTCTCTCTCTCCCTCTCGGGTGCATTTGGTTTGCATCATGCTGATAGGTGTGCAGTGAGAGCTCATTGGAGTTTGAATTTGAATTGCCCCGATGGTAACTTTTTATGGGATTTCCATCTGTATACTCTTTGGTAAAGGGTTTCGGTCTTTTGCCCATTTTTTTTGTTTTTGTTCTTTTCAGACTGGATGGCTTGCTTCTTTGGGGGTCAACTTTTGAGGTTCTCTCCTTCCGACAGGAGTCCTTTATCAGGTATGTGGTTTGCACCTATTTTCTCCCAGTTTGTAGCTTCCCTTTTGGGTCTTCTTCACAAGGTGTTTCACACATTACAGACTTCCAATTCTGATTTGTTGGATCATGTCTAATGAATCAACTCTTCTTGAACGGAACATGATTTGATGTCCAGTCGGAGGATTCTTTACCTAGCTGTTAATTCTGGACATTTTTTTCTCTAGAAGATTTATCATTTTACGTAGAAGGCGGTGATTAATTTTGAGTTAATTTAACAAAATTTTTTTTCTTTTTGAGAGAGTGAGCATGCGCATGAGTGGGGCGTGGGGTGGAGGGAGAAGCGAAAAGAGCGTCCTTAAGCAGACTCCCCAGTGAGCTTGGAGCCTGATTTTGTCCCGGGACCCTGAGAGCATGACAAGAGCCGAAATGAAGAGCTGGCTGCCTCAGCGACTGAGTCACCCAGGCGCCACGAGTTCAGTTTTGTACAGAGGATGAGCCTTCGATTGTGGTCCTCGTCCTCCTCGTCCTCCACCTCCACCTCCTCCTCCTCTCTGCCCCTCCCTCTTCTTCTTCTCCTTCTTCTTCTTTGTCTCTGGAAGTCCACTTGCTCTAGCACCATTTCTTCAAAACGCTGTCACTCCTCCATTGAATTGCTTTTCCCCTTTGTCAGAATCCCATTGACATGTTGGTGGTTGGTCTCTTTCTGGGTTTGATCCTGTTCCACTTATCTATCTTTATACTGTTCCATTTGTCTATCCCTTCACCAACACCACACATTTTTGATTACTATAGCTGTAGATCTTGAAACTGGGTGGAAGGATTCCTTTGGTTTTCTTCTTTAGTTTTATTTTCTCATCTTTTTCTAGGTTCTGACGTGGAGAGCTTATTGTTTTGAGACAGAGAGAGAGAGAGAGAGAGAGAGAGAGAGAGACAGGGAAGGGGTACAGAGAGAGAGAGAGAGAGAGAGAGAGAGAGATTATTAAACAGCCTCCATGCCCAGCACCAGCACAATGCAGGTTCAGTCTCACAACCTCGAGTTTCATCATGACCCGAGTCAAAATCAAGAGTTGGACTAACTGACTGAGCCTCCCAGATGCTCCTCCTCCTTTCTAACATAGGCAGTGATTGCTCTACATGGTGCTGTCCATTGATTGTGCTGTGTCCCACACATTTTCATATGTTGTATGTTCATTTTCCTTCACTTCAATGCATTGAGATTTGATCTTTGATCTTTGATCATCTAGAAGGTTACTTTCTCAGTGTTTGGATATTTGTTAGATTTCTCCTTTGGATACCTAGTTTGCTTTTTAAATATATTTTTTTTAATGTTGAAATTGTACTTCCGAGAAATTGATCGATAGGGTTGTCTTTGTTTCAGGTGTACAATAGAGCGATTCCCCTCCCCTACCCCACCTGCTGTCAGCTCCGGTTGCAGGCACTGATGTGCCTTGGAGACTCAGGTGCACCTCCCCCACCCCTCCTCCCTTCAGCTCCTGTTGCCAGGCACTGGTTTGCGTTGGAGACGGAACCCTCGTAGGGGTTCCAAGCACTTCCTAGTGGCCCAGAAGACACTGGTGATCGGAGACCAAGCCACAAGGCTCTTTGGAGCCAGCTGGGGGCCATCCAAATGCCTCCCCACACAGTTCTGGAGCCGCTGTGGGCTGTCCTGGAGCAGCTGTGGGCTGCTGGGTTGGTGATAGACGAACGTTGGCCACATGTGCCACGAGTCTCTGGGTTTCGCTGGGAGATCCTGGTGTGCACTGCAGTGGTGGTGTTCCTGGGAAAGAGTGCACTCAGCTTCCGAAGAAGAAAGTGGCAGTGTGCCCGGAACGAGGAAGTCTCTGGAAAAGGCATGGAGAAGACCGAACCGGACGCACAAGCCCGTGGAGCTGTCGCATCATCCGAGCCGAAGGCCAGTCCTCTCCCGTTCCAGCTTCTTGCTCTGGCTGCCCTGAGTCAAGATGCCGGGTATTGGTCAGTGGGAAACACCACGCAACTGCGGAAGGGAGTTCGGGAAAGGCTGTTGAAGAGCCCTCACCAGCTGCCTCATGAAAATCCCATCTGTGGAGCAGCCCAGGAAGATGGAGAAGCCCTGGTGAGGAAAACGCCAGAAGGCTTCAAGGACAGCCGTGATCTGCAGGCAAGTGCAGACCCGCTGGTTCAGGAGATTGGCAGCTGTGGACAGAGTGTGCAGGACGAGGCAGGGCAGGCAGGCAGGCCAGAGCTTCCTGAAGGAGGAGTGCGGCGGCAGGCCAGCGCTGAGGGCCAGAGCCAACAGCACACCCTCAGCCAGATCCTCCTGAAGGGGATGCATGTGCTAGAGCTGCTTGGAGATCATCTGGAAGGTGGGGGCTCAAGGAGGCAGGTGGAGACTGGCTCCTCCTCCCCTGACCACGTGCCCTCAGGCGGGAGCCCCGTGAACCAATTCAAGCCGTCCAGGGCACTGAAGAAGGCACGTCAGAGGAATGAAGAGCTCCCAAGAAACCCAACAAGCCACCAAGCTGAGCAAGGACCTGTTCACCTTCGGAACACCCTCCTGGACGGTGAGATTCCGAAGTTGCGCCTGAAGCTTGAGGCAGAGCCGAAGCTGTGCGAAGAGCACCTCAGACACCTGGAGAGGAAGATGATGGAGGAGAAGGCACGCTGCCTGCAAGTGAAGAACGAGCTTGCCAAGGTGCGCAGGAAGGCGGATGCTGCCCACTGGCACTTGGGCCTCTATAGGAACATGGCCGCCGACCTGCACCGAGAATGGCAGCAAATCGCCTCCTTGCATGAGCGGGAGCGCCTCGTGGTGGAGAAGAGGAGTGAGGAGAGCCAGAAGGCTGTCCTGTGGGCAGAGAGGGAGTTCCAAAGGCTCCAGGCCCAAAACCATTGCCTCAGGCAGAAGCTGGCCAACTCTGGGCCCAAGGTCCAGCCTGTCTCCGGGGGGCCTCCTGCTCCTGCTCCTGCTGTTCCGGGCACAGCCTCCAAGTACCCTCAAGGGCCAAAGGCTCCCCTGAAACCCAGGAAGCCCAAGAAGGGAGCAAGGGTGCACTGGCCAGATTCCAAGTTCTCGGGTCCCCTGCAGGTCTGATTCCCTTGCCCAGCAGCCACCAACACTCACAACCAGAGCACAAAAGCTCCTGTGCTTACCCCTTCAGCCATACCCATGGCTCCTTTGACTTGAGATCCACCCCATCCTTTAGCCTGATGCTCCATATTCCCTGGAGCCGTATGAGTGTGAGAGAATATTTTTCAGTGTTCAGCGTAACACAAATAAAAATAAAAATATCCAATGGCTGAGACTCCTGCTACTGAGAATGGATTTGATTAAGGGATTCTATGCCAAGCAAGGGACGGTTTGAAGTGTCTTGTATCGATCCCTTAATCGTCCCAATAACCCAGTGTGTCATGTCTGACTGAGGTTCAGACAGGGGAAACAACTTGCCCCAAGATCACACAGCTAGTGAATTTCAGAGCTCCCGTTCCAAACCAGGGTTGTCTAATGATCACCTGCTGTGCCAATAACTTCTACTACTATGCCTAGTACTGTTCTTCTTCTTCTTCTTCTTCTTCTTCTTCTTCTTCTTCTTCTTCTTCTTCTTCTTCTTCTTCTTCTTCGTCTTCTTCTTCGTCTTCTTCGTCGTCTTCTTCGTCTTCTTCGTCGTCTTCTTCGTCTTCTTCTTCTTCGTCTTCTTCTTCTTCTTCTTCTTCTTCTTCTTCTTCTTCTTCTTCTTCTTCTTCTTCCTTGGTGAGACAGAAAGGGTGACGGCGCACACATACACACACACACACACACAAAGGAACGCACACACATGCAGGCGGGGGAGGGGCCGAGTTAGAGAGATTCCTCGACAGGCTTCGGACTCAAGTGCTGAACCAGACGCTGGTCTGGATTTCCCAGATCACGTGATCAGCCCTGAACCGAAATCAGGAGCCAGACACTGAACTGACAGGCACTGTTGGGCAAGGAACTTCTAGGCAAGCTGCTGAAGGATCCCAGAAGGGCTTGGTAAATTGTTCCCCTCGTTCACGTCCTAGGATGTGATGATTCTATGCAAAGATAATAGTGCATGTAATATAATCTGACATAATATATAATAATATAAGGATGCAGAGATTATAGTGGTGGCTAGCTGAGGTCAAGTCCCAGCCAAGTAGGGAGGGCAGCCTTTAAGGGTCTCCAACGATTCCCATCTTGGGTACACATCGTTTTGTGTTCCATACTCCACCTCTTGATTCGAGTCAGAACTACTGACTCCCTTGTAAAGGACAGAATGTGGCCAAAGTGATAGGATGTCCCTTCGGAGGTGAGTTTACAAAGAGACTGGTCTCCTCTTGGGCTTGCCCGCCCTCCGTCCCTCCCTCCCGCATCTGTTCCCAGGGAAGCCAGCTGCTCCTTGGGAGCTTTATGCTGGAGAGGCCCATGGGGCAAGGAATGACTATTTCTTGCTTCCAGCAATGGAGGGCCTCTGGCTGCTCACAGCCAGCTGAGTGAGCTCAAAAGCAGACTTACCCCCAACAAGCCCGCAGATGACTGAAGATCCAGAGGCCCTCTGGACTGCAGCCTTGTGAGAGATCCTGAGCCACAGGGACCTGGCTAGTTGCACCTGGATGGCTGGCCCACAGAAACCATATCAGGTTATGAATGTTGTTTTAGGCCCATTGGTTCGGGGAAAACCTTCAAGAAAGACAGGAGTGGGAAGCCAAATGTTTGGCTTCTGACCCACCCCCCCTCTCCTGGGGTTGAAATTCCAGGGAAATCAAGAGATGGTAGAAACGCCTGAGAGATGAGGGTAAACAATGGAAGAGAGAGGACATCTATGCTGATCGCCATGGATCTCTCTGAGAGGACATCCTCCCACTTGATCCTCCTGTGTCGAAGGGTGGCAAATGCAGGGGGAGACACCTGGCAGTGTGGTCCAAGTCGGCTGAGAGCACTCGACCCAGCCCCACAGAGCCTCCTAGAAGGCAGAGAAAGAGCCCAGAAGTTCCCTGGGGCCCCTAGAGAAGGCCCCTAGAGAATGAGATGAGTTGAAAGCCTGGGACCTGGTCGTTGGACTTCTAGGCTGGAGGGGAGATGGCCTGTGGAAGGGCCACTGCCCGCAACCCCTGTTGGACCAGACCCCTCCTGTCTGCTTTGGGAGACTGGGGGTGAATATGAGAATGAATTCATGTAGAAGAGATGGTGTTCTAATGCTTGGTTTCAACTTCTTGAAATCCTTTCAACTTCTTGAAATCGTTGACATTCCTTTTCTCCTTGTCCCCAGGACCACCATGAATGGGAAGGGGCCTTCAAAGAAGCAAGATGAGAACATCTCTTACAAGGCTGTCCAGTGTCAATATCCAACCACTGCAGTCACTTCTACCCCCTTGGCAGCCCCACTGCTTCCATCAGGACACAGATCCGTTCCTGTACAGGTTTTTGAGCAAACGTAAGTTTGGATTTCTCGCAGAGAAATGCCAAGAGTGCAATGACTGGGGTCCTAGGGTGGTTGCAAGTCTAGTTTTCAGAGAAACTGTGTGGAGGGTTGGGTCACTCTCCTGTGCACCCGAAAAGCATATTCTACTGCTTGTTCCCTGGAATTTAAATCCAGGCCTTGAAAAAGAAAAGGAACTGTGAACTGTTTTCAAGAGGGAGCTCTATCACCTTCCATTCCCAACAGCGATGCAGGAGCGATCCAGTCGTTCCACATCCTGCCTTGCATTGGGGAGTGGGGTCTCTCTCTCCCTCTCGGGTGCATTTGGTTTGCATCATGCTGATAGGTGTGCAGTGAGAGCTCATTGGAGTTTGAATTTGAATTGCCCCGATGGTAACTTTTTATGGGATTTCCATCTGTATACTCTTTGGTAAAGGGTTTCGGTCTTTTGCCCATTTTTTTTTGTTTTTGTTCTTTTCAGACTGGATGGCTTGCTTCTTTGGGGGTCAACTTTTGAGGTTCTCTCCTTCCGACAGGAGTCCTTTATCAGGTATGTGGTTTGCACCTATTTTCTCCCAGTTTGTAGCTTCCCTTTTGGGTCTTCTTCACAAGGTGTTTCACACATTACAGACTTCCAATTCTGATTTGTTGGATCATGTCTAATGAATCAACTCTTCTTGAACGGAACATGATTTGATGTCCAGTCGGAGGATTCTTTACCTAGCTGTCCATTCTGGACATTTTTTTCCCTAGAAGATTTATCATTTTACGTAGAAGGCGGTGATTAATTTTGAGTTAATTTAACAAAATTTTTTTTCTTTTTGAGAGAGTGAGCATGCGCATGAGTGGGGCGTGGGGTGGAGGGAGAAGCGAAAAGAGCGTCCTTAAGCAGACTCCCCAGTGAGCTTGGAGCCTGATTTTGTCCCGGGACCCTGAGAGCATGACAAGAGCCGAAATGAAGAGCTGGCTGCCTCAGCGACTGAGTCACCCAGGCGCCACGAGTTCAGTTTTGTACAGAGGATGAGCCTTCGATTGTGGTCCTCGTCCTCCTCGTCCTCCACCTCCACCTCCTCCTCCTCTCTGCCCCTCCCTCTTCTTCTTGGGCCTCCTTCTTCTTCTTTGTCTCTGGAAGTCCACTTGCTCTAGCACCATTTCTTCAAAACGCTGTCACTCCTCCATTGAATTGCTTTTCCCCTTTGTCAGAATCCCATTGACATGTTGGTGGTTGGTCTCTTTCTGGGTTTGATCCTGTTCCACTTATCTATCTTTATACTGTTCCATTTGTCTATCCCTTCACCAACACCACACATTTTTGATTACTATAGCTGTAGATCTTGAAACTGGGTGGAAGGATTCCTTTGGTTTTCTTCTTTAGTTTTATTTTCTCATCTTTTTCTAGGTTCTGACGTGGAGAGCTTATTGTTTTGAGACAGAGAGAGAGAGAGAGAGAGAGAGAGAGACAGGGAAGGGGTACAGAGAGAGAGAGAGAGAGAGAGAGAGAGAGAGAGATTATTAAACAGCCTCCATGCCCAGCACCAGCACAATGCAGGTTCAGTCTCACAACCTCGAGTTTCATCATGACCCGAGTCAAAATCAAGAGTTGGACTAACTGACTGAGCCTCCCAGATGCTCCTCCTCCTTTCTAACATAGGCAGTGATTGCTCTACATGGTGCTGTCCATTGATTGTGCTGTGTCCCACACATTTTCATATGTTGTATGTTCATTTTCCTTCACTTCAATGCATTGAGATTTGATCTTTGATCTTTGATCATCTAGAAGGTTACTTTCTCAGTGTTTGGATATTTGTTAGATTTCTCCTTTGGATACCTAGTTTGCTTTTTAAATATATTTTTTTTAATGTTGAAATTGTACTTCCGAGAAATTGATCGATAGGGTTGTCTTTGTTTCAGGTGTACAATAGAGCGATTCCCCTCCCCTACCCCACCTGCTGTCAGCTCCGGTTGCAGGCACTGATGTGCCTTGGAGACTCAGGTGCACCTCCCCCACCCCTCCTCCCTTCAGCTCCTGTTGCCAGGCACTGGTTTGCGTTGGAGACGGAACCCTCGTAGGGGTTCCAAGCACTTCCTAGTGGCCCAGAAGACACTGGTGATCGGAGACCAAGCCACAAGGCTCTTTGGAGCCAGCTGGGGGCCATCCAAATGCCTCCCCACACAGTTCTGGAGCCGCTGTGGGCTGTCCTGGAGCAGCTGTGGGCTGCTGGGTTGGTGATAGACGAACGTTGGCCACATGTGCCACGAGTCTCTGGGTTTCGCTGGGAGATCCTGGTGTGCACTGCAGTGGTGGTGTTCCTGGGAAAGAGTGCACTCAGCTTCCGAAGAAGAAAGTGGCAGTGTGCCCGGAACGAGGAAGTCTCTGGAAAAGGCATGGAGAAGACCGAACCGGACGCACAAGCCCGTGGAGCTGTCGCATCATCCGAGCCGAAGGCCAGTCCTCTCCCGTTCCAGCTTCTTGCTCTGGCTGCCCTGAATCAAGATGCCGGGTATTGGTCAGTGGGAAACACCACGCAACTGCGGAAGGGAGTTCGGCAAAGGCTGTTGAAGAGCCCTCAGCAGCTGCCTCATGAAAATCCCATCTGTGGAGCAGCCCAGGAAGATGGAGAAGCCCTGGTGAGGAAAACGCCAGAAGGCTTCAAGGACAGCCGTGATCTGCAGGCAAGTGCAGACCCGCTGGTTCAGGAGATTGGCAGCTGTGGACAGAGAGTGCAGGACGAGGCAGGGCAGGCAGGCAGGCCAGAGCTTCCTGAAGGAGGAGTGCGGCGGCAGGCCAGCGCTGAGGGCCAGAGCCAACAGCACACCCTCAGCCAGATCCTCCTGAAGGGGATGCATGTGCTAGAGCTGCTTGGAGATCATCTGGAAGGTGGGGGCTCAAGGAGGCAGGTGGAGACTGGCTCCTCCTCCCCTGACCACGTGCCCTCAGGCGGGAGCCCCGTGAACCAATTCAAGCCGTCCAGGGCACTGAAGAAGGCACGTCAGAGGAATGAAGAGCTCCCAAGAAACCCAACAAGCCACCAAGCTGAGCAAGGACCTGTTCACCTTCGGAACACCCTCCTGGACGGTGAGATTCCGAAGTTGCGCCTGAAGCTTGAGGCAGAGCCGAAGCTGTGCGAAGAGCACCTCAGACACCTGGAGAGGAAGATGATGGAGGAGAAGGCACGCTGCCTGCAAGTGAAGAACGAGCTTGCCAAGGTGCGCAGGAAGGCGGATGCTGCCCACTGGCACTTGGGCCTCTATAGGAACATGGCCGCCGACCTGCACCGAGAATGGCAGCAAATCGCCTCCTTGCATGAGCGGGAGCGCCTCGTGGTGGAGAAGAGGAGTGAGGAGAGCCAGAAGGCTGTCCTGTGGGCAGAGAGGGAGTTCCAAAGGCTCCAGGCCCAAAACCATTGCCTCAGGCAGAAGCTGGCCAACTCTGGGCCCAAGGTCCAGCCTGTCTCCGGGGGGCCTCCTGCTCCTGCTCCTGCTGTTCCGGGCACAGCCTCCAAGTACCCTCAAGGGCCAAAGGCTCCCCTGAAACCCAGGAAGCCCAAGAAGGGAGCAAGGGTGCACTGGCCAGATTCCAAGTTCTCGGGTCCCCTGCAGGTCTGATTCCCTTGCCCAGCAGCCACCAACACTCACAACCAGAGCACAAAAGCTCCTGTGCTTACCCCTTCAGCCATACCCATGGCTCCTTTGACTTGAGATCCACCCCATCCTTTAGCCTGATGCTCCATATTCCCTGGAGCCGTATGAGTGTGAGAGAATATTTTTCAGTGTTCAGCGTAACACAAATAAAAATAAAAATATCCAATGGCTGAGACTCCTGCTACTGAGAATGGATTTGATTAAGGGATTCTATGCCAAGCAAGGGACGGTTTGAAGTGTCTTGTATCGATCCCTTAATCGTCCCAATAACCCAGTGTGTCATGTCTGACTGAGGTTCAGACAGGGGAAACAACTTGCCCCAAGATCACACAGCTAGTGAATTTCAGAGCTCCCGTTCCAAACCAGGGTTGTCTAATGATCACCTGCTGTGCCAATAACTTCTACTACTATGCCTAGTACTGTTCTTCTTCTTCTTCTTCTTCTTCTTCTTCTTCTTCTTCTTCTTCTTCTTCCTCGTCTTCGTCTTCGTCTTCGTCTTCGTCTTCGTCTTCTTCTTCATCTTCTTCTTCTTCTTCGTCTTCTTCTTCTTCGTCTTCTTCTTCGTCTTCTTCGTCTTCTTCGTCTTCTTCTTCTTCTTCTTCTTCTTCTTCTTCTTCTTCTTCTTCTTCTTCTTCTTCTTCTTCTTCTTCCTTGGTGAGACAGAAAGGGTGACGGCGCACACATAAACACACACACACACACAAAGGAACGCACACACATGCAGGCGGGGGAGGGGCCGAGTTAGAGAGATTCCTCGACAGGCTTCGGACTCAAGTGCTGAACCAGACGCTGGTCTGGATTTCCCAGATCACGTGATCAGCCCTGAACCGAAATCAGGAGCCAGACACTGAACTGACAGGCACTGTTGGGCAAGGAACTTCTAGGCAAGCTGCTGAAGGATCCCAGAAGGGCTTGGTAAATTGTTCCCCTCGTTCACGTCCTAGGATGTGATGATTCTATGCAAAGATAATAGTGCATGTAATATAATCTGACATAATATATAATAATATAAGGATGCAGAGATTATAGTGGTGGCTAGCTGAGGTCAAGTCCCAGCCAAGTAGGGAGGGCAGCCTTTAAGGGTCTCCAACGATTCCCATCTTGGGTACACATCGTTTTGTGTTCCATACTCCACCTCTTGATTCGAGTCAGAACTACTGACTCCCTTGTAAAGGACAGAATGTGGCCAAAGTGATAGGATGTCCCTTCGGAGGTGAGTTTACAAAGAGACTGGTCTCCTCTTGGGCTTGCCCGCCCTCCGTCCCTCCCTCCCGCATCTGTTCCCAGGGAAGCCAGCTGCTCCTTGGGAGCTTTATGCTGGAGAGGCCCATGGGGCAAGGAATGACTATTTCTTGCTTCCAGCAATGGAGGGCCTCTGGCTGCTCACAGCCAGCTGAGTGAGCTCAAAAGCAGACTTACCCCCAACAAGCCCGCAGATGACTGAAGATCCAGAGGCCCTCTGGACTGCAGCCTTGTGAGAGATCCTGAGCCACAGGGACCTGGCTAGTTGCACCTGGATGGCTGGCCCACAGAAACCATATCAGGTTATGAATGTTGTTTTAGGCCCATTGGTTCGGGGAAAACCTTCAAGAAAGACAGGAGTGGGAAGCCAAATGTTTGGCTTCTGACCCACCCCCCCTCTCCTGGGGTTGAAATTCCAGGGAAATCAAGAGATGGTAGAAACGCCTGAGAGATGAGGGTAAACAATGGAAGAGAGAGGACATCTATGCTGATCGCCATGGATCTCTCTGAGAGGACATCCTCCCACTTGATCCTCCTGTGTCGAAGGGTGGCAAATGCAGGGGGAGACACCTGGCAGTGTGGTCCAAGTCGGCTGAGAGCACTCGACCCAGCCCCACAGAGCCTCCTAGAAGGCAGAGAAAGAGCCCAGAAGTTCCCTGGGGCCCCTAGAGAAGGCCCCTAGAGAATGAGATGAGTTGAAAGCCTGGGACCTGGTCGTTGGACTTCTAGGCTGGAGGGGAGATGGCCTGTGGAAGGGCCACTGCCCGCAACCCCTGTTGGACCAGACCCCTCCTGTCTGCTTTGGGAGACTGGGGGTGAATATGAGAATGAATTCATGTAGAAGAGATGGTGTTCTAATGCTTGGTTTCAACTTCTTGAAATCCTTTCAACTTCTTGAAATCGTTGACATTCCTTTTCTCCTTGTCCCCAGGACCACCATGAATGGGAAGGGGCCTTCAAAGAAGCAAGATGAGAACATCTCTTACAAGGCTGTCCAGTGTCAATATCCAACCACTGCAGTCACTTCTACCCCCTTGGCAGCCCCACTGCTTCCATCAGGACACAGATCCGTTCCTGTACAGGTTTTTGAGCAAACGTAAGTTTGGATTTCTCGCAGAGAAATGCCAAGAGTGCAATGACTGGGGTCCTAGGGTGGTTGCAAGTCTAGTTTTCAGAGAAACTGTGTGGAGGGTTGGGTCACTCTCCTGTGCACCCGAAAAGCATATTCTACTGCTTGTTCCCTGGAATTTAAATCCAGGCCTTGAAAAAGAAAAGGAACTGTGAACTGTTTTCAAGAGGGAGCTCTATCACCTTCCATTCCCAACAGCGATGCAGGAGCGATCCAGTCGTTCCACATCCTGCCTTGCATTGGGGAGTGGGGTCTCTCTCTCCCTCTCGGGTGCATTTGGTTTGCATCATGCTGATAGGTGTGCAGTGAGAGCTCATTGGAGTTTGAATTTGAATTGCCCCGATGGTAACTTTTTATGGGATTTCCATCTGTATACTCTTTGGTAAAGGGTTTCGGTCTTTTGCCCATTTTTTTTTTGTTTTTGTTCTTTTCAGACTGGATGGCTTGCTTCTTTGGGGGTCAACTTTTGAGGTTCTCTCCTTCCGACAGGAGTCCTTTATCAGGTATGTGGTTTGCACCTATTTTCTCCCAGTTTGTAGCTTCCCTTTTGGGTCTTCTTCACAAGGTGTTTCACACATTACAGACTTCCAATTCTGATTTGTTGGATCATGTCTAATGAATCAACTCTTCTTGAACGGAACATGATTTGATGTCCAGTCGGAGGATTCTTTACCTAGCTGTCCATTCTGGACATTTTTTTCCCTAGAAGATTTATCATTTTACGTAGAAGGCGGTGATTAATTTTGAGTTAATTTAACAAAATTTTTTTTCTTTTTGAGAGAGTGAGCATGCGCATGAGTGGGGCGTGGGGTGGAGGGAGAAGCGAAAAGAGCGTCCTTAAGCAGACTCCCCAGTGAGCTTGGAGCCTGATTTTGTCCCGGGACCCTGAGAGCATGACAAGAGCCGAAATGAAGAGCTGGCTGCCTCAGCGACTGAGTCACCCAGGCGCCACGAGTTCAGTTTTGTACAGAGGATGAGCCTTCGATTGTGGTCCTCGTCCTCCTCGTCCTCCACCTCCACCTCCTCCTCCTCTCTGCCCCTCCCTCTTCTTCTTGGGCCTCCTTCTTCTTCTTTGTCTCTGGAAGTCCACTTGCTCTAGCACCATTTCTTCAAAACGCTGTCACTCCTCCATTGAATTGCTTTTCCCCTTTGTCAGAATCCCATTGACATGTTGGTGGTTGGTCTCTTTCTGGGTTTGATCCTGTTCCACTTATCTATCTTTATACTGTTCCATTTGTCTATCCCTTCACCAACACCACACATTTTTGATTACTATAGCTGTAGATCTTGAAACTGGGTGGAAGGATTCCTTTGGTTTTCTTCTTTAGTTTTATTTTCTCATCTTTTTCTAGGTTCTGACGTGGAGAGCTTATTGTTTTGAGACAGAGAGAGAGAGAGAGAGAGAGAGAGAGAGACAGGGAAGGGGTACAGAGAGAGAGAGAGAGAGAGAGAGAGAGAGAGATTATTAAACAGCCTCCATGCCCAGCACCAGCACAATGCAGGTTCAGTCTCACAACCTCGAGTTTCATCATGACCCGAGTCAAAATCAAGAGTTGGACTAACTGACTGAGCCTCCCAGATGCTCCTCCTCCTTTCTAACATAGGCAGTGATTGCTCTACATGGTGCTGTCCATTGATTGTGCTGTGTCCCACACATTTTCATATGTTGTATGTTCATTTTCCTTCACTTCAATGCATTGAGATTTGATCTTTGATCTTTGATCATCTAGAAGGTTACTTTCTCAGTGTTTGGATATTTGTTAGATTTCTCCTTTGGATACCTAGTTTGCTTTTTAAATATATTTTTTTTAATGTTGAAATTGTACTTCCGAGAAATTGATCGATAGGGTTGTCTTTGTTTCAGGTGTACAATAGAGCGATTCCCCTCCCCTACCCCACCTGCTGTCAGCTCCGGTTGCAGGCACTGATGTGCCTTGGAGACTCAGGTGCACCTCCCCCACCCCTCCTCCCTTCAGCTCCTGTTGCCAGGCACTGGTTTGCGTTGGAGACGGAACCCTCGTAGGGGTTCCAAGCACTTCCTAGTGGCCCAGAAGACACTGGTGATCGGAGACCAAGCCACAAGGCTCTTTGGAGCCAGCTGGGGGCCATCCAAATGCCTCCCCACACAGTTCTGGAGCCGCTGTGGGCTGTCCTGGAGCAGCTGTGGGCTGCTGGGTTGGTGATATCCGAACGTTGGCCACATGTGCCACGAGTCTCTGGGTTTCGCTGGGAGATCCTGGTGTGCACTGCAGTGGTGGTGTTCCTGGGAAAGAGTGCACTCAGCTTCCGAAGAAGAAAGTGGCAGTGTGCCCGGAACGAGGAAGTCTCTGGAAAAGGCATGGAGAAGACCGAACCGGACGCACAAGCCCGTGGAGCTGTCGCATCATCCGAGCCGAAGGCCAGTCCTCTCCCGTTCCAGCTTCTTGCTCTGGCTGCCCTGAATCAAGATGCCGGGTATTGGTCAGTGGGAAACACCACGCAACTGCGGAAGGGAGTTCGGCAAAGGCTGTTGAAGAGCCCTCAGCAGCTGCCTCATGAAAATCCCATCTGTGGAGCAGCCCAGGAAGATGGAGAAGCCCTGGTGAGGAAAACGCCAGAAGGCTTCAAGGACAGCCGTGATCTGCAGGCAAGTGCAGACCCGCTGGTTCAGGAGATTGGCAGCTGTGGACAGAGAGTGCAGGACGAGGCAGGGCAGGCAGGCAGGCCAGAGCTTCCTGAAGGAGGAGTGCGGCGGCAGGCCAGCGCTGAGGGCCAGAGCCAACAGCACACCCTCAGCCAGATCCTCCTGAAGGGGATGCATGTGCTAGAGCTGCTTGGAGATCATCTGGAAGGTGGGGGCTCAAGGAGGCAGGTGGAGACTGGCTCCTCCTCCCCTGACCACGTGCCCTCAGGCGGGAGCCCCATGAACCAATTCAAGCCGTCCAGGGCACTGAAGAAGGCACGTCAGAGGAATGAAGAGCTCCCAAGAAACCCAACAAGCCACCAAGCTGAGCAAGGACCTGTTCACCTTCGGAACACCCTCCTGGACGGTGAGATTCCGAAGTTGCGCCTGAAGCTTGAGGCAGAGCCGAAGCTGTGCGAAGAGCACCTCAGACACCTGGAGAGGAAGATGATGGAGGAGAAGGCACGCTGCCTGCAAGTGAAGAACGAGCTTGCCAAGGTGCGCAGGAAGGCGGATGCTGCCCACTGGCACTTGGGCCTCTATAGGAACATGGCCGCCGACCTGCACCGAGAATGGCAGCAAATCGCCTCCTTGCATGAGCGGGAGCGCCTCGTGGTGGAGAAGAGGAGTGAGGAGAGCCAGAAGGCTGTCCTGTGGGCAGAGAGGGAGTTCCAAAGGCTCCAGGCCCAAAACCATTGCCTCAGGCAGAAGCTGGCCAACTCTGGGCCCAAGGTCCAGCCTGTCTCCGGGGGGCCTCCTGCTCCTGCTCCTGCTGTTCCGGGCACAGCCTCCAAGTACCCTCAAGGGCCAAAGGCTCCCCTGAAACCCAGGAAGCCCAAGAAGGGAGCAAGGGTGCACTGGCCAGATTCCAAGTTCTCGGGTCCCCTGCAGGTCTGATTCCCTTGCCCAGCAGCCACCAACACTCACAACCAGAGCACAAAAGCTCCTGTGCTTACCCCTTCAGCCATACCCATGGCTCCTTTGACTTGAGATCCACCCCATCCTTTAGCCTGATGCTCCATATTCCCTGGAGCCGTATGAGTGTGAGAGAATATTTTTCAGTGTTCAGCGTAACACAAATAAAAATAAAAATATCCAATGGCTGAGACTCCTGCTACTGAGAATGGATTTGATTAAGGGATTCTATGCCAAGCAAGGGACGGTTTGAAGTGTCTTGTATCGATCCCTTAATCGTCCCAATAACCCAGTGTGTCATGTCTGACTGAGGTTCAGACAGGGGAAACAACTTGCCCCAAGATCACACAGCTAGTGAATTTCAGAGCTCCCGTTCCAAACCAGGGTTGTCTAATGATCACCTGCTGTGCCAATAACTTCTACTACTATGCCTAGTACTGTTCTTCTTCTTCTTCTTCTTCTTCTTCTTCTTCTTCTTCTTCTTCTTCTTCTTCTTCGTCTTCGTCTTCGTCTTCGTCTTCGTCTTCTTCTTCGTCTTCTTCTTCTTCTTCGTCTTCTTCTTCTTCGTCTTCTTCTTCGTCTTCTTCGTCTTCTTCGTCTTCTTCTTCTTCTTCTTCTTCTTCTTCTTCTTCTTCTTCTTCTTCTTCCTTGGTGAGACAGAAAGGGTGACGGCGCACACATAAACACACACACACACACAAAGGAACGCACACACATGCAGGCGGGGGAGGGGCCGAGTTAGAGTGATTCCTCGACAGGCTTCGGACTCAAGTGCTGAACCAGACGCTGGTCTGGATTTCCCAGATCACGTGATCAGCCCTGAACCGAAATCAGGAGCCAGACACTGAACTGACAGGCACTGTTGGGCAAGGAACTTCTAGGCAAGCTGCTGAAGGATCCCAGAAGGGCTTGGTAAATTGTTCCCCTCGTTCACGTCCTAGGATGTGATGATTCTATGCAAAGATAATAGTGCATGTAATATAATCTGACATAATATATAATAATATAAGGATGCAGAGATTATAGTGGTGGCTAGCTGAGGTCAAGTCCCAGCCAAGTAGGGAGGGCAGCCTTTAAGGGTCTCCAACGATTCCCATCTTGGGTACACATCGTTTTGTGTTCCATACTCCACCTCTTGATTCGAGTCAGAACTACTGACTCCCTTGTAAAGGACAGAATGTGGCCAAAGTGATAGGATGTCCCTTCGGAGGTGAGTTTACAAAGAGACTGGTCTCCTCTTGGGCTTGCCCGCCCTCCGTCCCTCCCTCCCGCATCTGTTCCCAGGGAAGCCAGCTGCTCCTTGGGAGCTTTATGCTGGAGAGGCCCATGGGGCAAGGAATGACTATTTCTTGCTTCCAGCAATGGAGGGCCTCTGGCTGCTCACAGCCAGCTGAGTGAGCTCAAAAGCAGACTTACCCCCAACAAGCCCGCAGATGACTGAAGATCCAGAGGCCCTCTGGACTGCAGCCTTGTGAGAGATCCTGAGCCACAGGGACCTGGCTAGTTGCACCTGGATGGCTGGCCCACAGAAACCATATCAGGTTATGAATGTTGTTTTAGGCCCATTGGTTCGGGGAAAACCTTCAAGAAAGACAGGAGTGGGAAGCCAAATGTTTGGCTTCTGACCCACCCCCCCTCTCCTGGGGTTGAAATTCCAGGGAAATCAAGAGATGGTAGAAACGCCTGAGAGATGAGGGTAAACAATGGAAGAGAGAGGACATCTATGCTGATCGCCATGGATCTCTCTGAGAGGACATCCTCCCACTTGATCCTCCTGTGTCGAAGGGTGGCAAATGCAGGGGGAGACACCTGGCAGTGTGGTCCAAGTCGGCTGAGAGCACTCGACCCAGCCCCACAGAGCCTCCTAGAAGGCAGAGAAAGAGCCCAGAAGTTCCCTGGGGCCCCTAGAGAAGGCCCCTAGAGAATGAGATGAGTTGAAAGCCTGGGACCTGGTCGTTGGACTTCT
This sequence comes from Meles meles, assembly GCF_922984935.1. Taxonomy (NCBI): domain Eukaryota; kingdom Metazoa; phylum Chordata; class Mammalia; order Carnivora; family Mustelidae; genus Meles; species Meles meles. The sequence goes on from NC_060066.1 coordinate 84,635,995, forward strand.
AGGCTGGAGGGGAGATGGCCTGTGGAAGGGCCACTGCCCGCAACCCCTGTTGGACCAGACCCCTCCTGTCTGCTTTGGGAGACTGGGGGTGAATATGAGAATGAATTCATGTAGAAGAGATGGTGTTCTAATGCTTGGTTTCAACTTCTTGAAATCCTTTCAACTTCTTGAAATCGTTGACATTCCTTTTCTCCTTGTCCCCAGGACCACCATGAATGGGAAGGGGCCTTCAAAGAAGCAAGATGAGAACATCTCTTACAAGGCTGTCCAGTGTCAATATCCAACCACTGCAGTCACTTCTACCCCCTTGGCAGCCCCACTGCTTCCATCAGGACACAGATCCGTTCCTGTACAGGTTTTTGAGCAAACGTAAGTTTGGATTTCTCGCAGAGAAATGCCAAGAGTGCAATGACTGGGGTCCTAGGGTGGTTGCAAGTCTAGTTTTCAGAGAAACTGTGTGGAGGGTTGGGTCACTCTCCTGTGCACCCGAAAAGCATATTCTACTGCTTGTTCCCTGGAATTTAAATCCAGGCCTTGAAAAAGAAAAGGAACTGTGAACTGTTTTCAAGAGGGAGCTCTATCACCTTCCATTCCCAACAGCGATGCAGGAGCGATCCAGTCGTTCCACATCCTGCCTTGCATTGGGGAGTGGGGTCTCTCTCTCCCTCTCGGGTGCATTTGGTTTGCATCATGCTGATAGGTGTGCAGTGAGAGCTCATTGGAGTTTGAATTTGAATTGCCCCGATGGTAACTTTTTATGGGATTTCCATCTGTATACTCTTTGGTAAAGGGTTTCGGTCTTTTGCCCATTTTTTTTTGTTTTTGTTCTTTTCAGACTGGATGGCTTGCTTCTTTGGGGGTCAACTTTTGAGGTTCTCTCCTTCCGACAGGAGTCCTTTATCAGGTATGTGGTTTGCACCTATTTTCTCCCAGTTTGTAGCTTCCCTTTTGGGTCTTCTTCACAAGGTGTTTCACACATTACAGACTTCCAATTCTGATTTGTTGGATCATGTCTAATGAATCAACTCTTCTTGAACGGAACATGATTTGATGTCCAGTCGGAGGATTCTTTACCTAGCTGTCCATTCTGGACATTTTTTTCCCTAGAAGATTTATCATTTTACGTAGAAGGCGGTGATTAATTTTGAGTTAATTTAACAAAATTTTTTTTCTTTTTGAGAGAGTGAGCATGCGCATGAGTGGGGCGTGGGGTGGAGGGAGAAGCGAAAAGAGCGTCCTTAAGCAGACTCCCCAGTGAGCTTAGAGCCTGATTTTGTCCCGGGACCCTGAGAGCATGACAAGAGCCGAAATGAAGAGCTGGCTGCCTCAGCGACTGAGTCACCCAGGCGCCACGAGTTCAGTTTTGTACAGAGGATGAGCCTTCGATTGTGGTCCTCGTCCTCCTCGTCCTCCACCTCCACCTCCTCCTCCTCTCTGCCCCTCCCTCTTCTTCTTGGGCCTCCTTCTTCTTCTTTGTCTCTGGAAGTCCACTTGCTCTAGCACCATTTCTTCAAAACGCTGTCACTCCTCCATTGAATTGCTTTTCCCCTTTGTCAGAATCCCATTGACATGTTGGTGGTTGGTCTCTTTCTGGGTTTGATCCTGTTCCACTTATCTATCTTTATACTGTTCCATTTGTCTATCCCTTCACCAACACCACACATTTTTGATTACTATAGCTGTAGATCTTGAAACTGGGTGGAAGGATTCCTTTGGTTTTCTTCTTTAGTTTTATTTTCTCATCTTTTTCTAGGTTCTGACGTGGAGAGCTTATTGTTTTGAGACAGAGAGAGAGAGAGAGAGAGAGAGAGAGAGAGACAGGGAAGGGGTACAGAGAGAGAGAGAGAGAGAGAGAGAGAGAGAGATTATTAAACAGCCTCCATGCCCAACACCAGCACAATGCAGGTTCAGTCTCACAACCTCGAGTTTCATCATGACCCGAGTCAAAATCAAGAGTTGGACTAACTGACTGAGCCTCCCAGATGCTCCTCCTCCTTTCTAACATAGGCAGTGATTGCTCTACATGGTGCTGTCCATTGATTGTGCTGTGTCCCACACATTTTCATATGTTGTATGTTCATTTTCCTTCACTTCAATGCATTGAGATTTGATCTTTGATCTTTGATCATCTAGAAGGTTACTTTCTCAGTGTTTGGATATTTGTTAGATTTCTCCTTTGGATACCTAGTTTGCTTTTTAAATATATTTTTTTTAATGTTGAAATTGTACTTCCGAGAAATTGATCGATAGGGTTGTCTTTGTTTCAGGTGTACAATAGAGCGATTCCCCTCCCCTACCCCACCTGCTGTCAGCTCCGGTTGCAGGCACTGATGTGCCTTGGAGACTCAGGTGCACCTCCCCCACCCCTCCTCCCTTCAGCTCCTGTTGCCAGGCACTGGTTTGCGTTGGAGACGGAACCCTCGTAGGGGTTCCAAGCACTTCCTAGTGGCCCAGAAGACACTGGTGATCGGAGACCAAGCCACAAGGCTCTTTGGAGCCAGCTGGGGGCCATCCAAATGCCTCCCCACACAGTTCTGGAGCCGCTGTGGGCTGTCCTGGAGCAGCTGTGGGCTGCTGGGTTGGTGATATCCGAACGTTGGCCACATGTGCCACGAGTCTCTGGGTTTCGCTGGGAGATCCTGGTGTGCACTGCAGTGGTGGTGTTCCTGGGAAAGAGTGCACTCAGCTTCCGAAGAAGAAAGTGGCAGTGTGCCCGGAACGAGGAAGTCTCTGGAAAAGGCATGGAGAAGACCGAACCGGACGCACAAGCCCGTGGAGCTGTCGCATCATCCGAGCCGAAGGCCAGTCCTCTCCCGTTCCAGCTTCTTGCTCTGGCTGCCCTGAATCAAGATGCCGGGTATTGGTCAGTGGGAAACACCACGCAACTGCGGAAGGGAGTTCGGCAAAGGCTGTTGAAGAGCCCTCAGCAGCTGCCTCATGAAAATCCCATCTGTGGAGCAGCCCAGGAAGATGGAGAAGCCCTGGTGAGGAAAACGCCAGAAGGCTTCAAGGACAGCCGTGATCTGCAGGCAAGTGCAGACCCGCTGGTTCAGGAGATTGGCAGCTGTGGACAGAGAGTGCAGGACGAGGCAGGGCAGGCAGGCAGGCCAGAGCTTCCTGAAGGAGGAGTGCGGCGGCAGGCCAGCGCTGAGGGCCAGAGCCAACAGCACACCCTCAGCCAGATCCTCCTGAAGGGGATGCATGTGCTAGAGCTGCTTGGAGATCATCTGGAAGGTGGGGGCTCAAGGAGGCAGGTGGAGACTGGCTCCTCCTCCCCTGACCACGTGCCCTCAGGCGGGAGCCCCATGAACCAATTCAAGCCGTCCAGGGCACTGAAGAAGGCACGTCAGAGGAATGAAGAGCTCCCAAGAAACCCAACAAGCCACCAAGCTGAGCAAGGACCTGTTCACCTTCGGAACACCCTCCTGGACGGTGAGATTCCGAAGTTGCGCCTGAAGCTTGAGGCAGAGCCGAAGCTGTGCGAAGAGCACCTCAGACACCTGGAGAGGAAGATGATGGAGGAGAAGGCACGCTGCCTGCAAGTGAAGAACGAGCTTGCCAAGGTGCGCAGGAAGGCGGATGCTGCCCACTGGCACTTGGGCCTCTATAGGAACATGGCCGCCGACCTGCACCGAGAATGGCAGCAAATCGCCTCCTTGCATGAGCGGGAGCGCCTCGTGGTGGAGAAGAGGAGTGAGGAGAGCCAGAAGGCTGTCCTGTGGGCAGAGAGGGAGTTCCAAAGGCTCCAGGCCCAAAACCATTGCCTCAGGCAGAAGCTGGCCAACTCTGGGCCCAAGGTCCAGCCTGTCTCCGGGGGGCCTCCTGCTCCTGCTCCTGCTGTTCCGGGCACAGCCTCCAAGTACCCTCAAGGGCCAAAGGCTCCCCTGAAACCCAGGAAGCCCAAGAAGGGAGCAAGGGTGCACTGGCCAGATTCCAAGTTCTCGGGTCCCCTGCAGGTCTGATTCCCTTGCCCAGCAGCCACCAACACTCACAACCAGAGCACAAAAGCTCCTGTGCTTACCCCTTCAGCCATACCCATGGCTCCTTTGACTTGAGATCCACCCCATCCTTTAGCCTGATGCTCCATATTCCCTGGAGCCGTATGAGTGTGAGAGAATATTTTTCAGTGTTCAGCGTAACACAAATAAAAATAAAAATATCCAATGGCTGAGACTCCTGCTACTGAGAATGGATTTGATTAAGGGATTCTATGCCAAGCAAGGGACGGTTTGAAGTGTCTTGTATCGATCCCTTAATCGTCCCAATAACCCAGTGTGTCATGTCTGACTGAGGTTCAGACAGGGGAAACAACTTGCCCCAAGATCACACAGCTAGTGAATTTCAGAGCTCCCGTTCCAAACCAGGGTTGTCTAATGATCACCTGCTGTGCCAATAACTTCTACTACTATGCCTAGTACTGTTCTTCTTCTTCTTCTTCTTCTTCTTCTTCTTCTTCTTCTTCTTCTTCTTCTTCGTCTTCGTCTTCGTCTTCGTCTTCTTCTTCGTCTTCTTCTTCTTCTTCGTCTTCTTCTTTTTCGTCTTCTTCTTCGTCTTCTTCGTCTTCTTCGTCTTCTTCTTCTTCTTCTTCTTCTTCTTCTTCTTCTTCTTCTTCTTCCTTGGTGAGACAGAAAGGGTGACGGCGCACACATAAACACACACACACACACAAAGGAACGCACACACATGCAGGCGGGGGAGGGGCCGAGTTAGAGAGATTCCTCGACAGGCTTCGGACTCAAGTGCTGAACCAGACGCTGGTCTGGATTTCCCAGATCACGTGATCAGCCCTGAACCGAAATCAGGAGCCAGACACTGAACTGACAGGCACTGTTGGGCAAGGAACTTCTAGGCAAGCTGCTGAAGGATCCCAGAAGGGCTTGGTAAATTGTTCCCCTCGTTCACGTCCTAGGATGTGATGATTCTATGCAAAGATAATAGTGCATGTAATATAATCTGACATAATATATAATAATATAAGGATGCAGAGATTATAGTGGTGGCTAGCTGAGGTCAAGTCCCAGCCAAGTAGGGAGGGCAGCCTTTAAGGGTCTCCAACGATTCCCATCTTGGGTACACATCGTTTTGTGTTCCATACTCCACCTCTTGATTCGAGTCAGAACTACTGACTCCCTTGTAAAGGACAGAATGTGGCCAAAGTGATAGGATGTCCCTTCGGAGGTGAGTTTACAAAGAGACTGGTCTCCTCTTGGGCTTGCCCGCCCTCCGTCCCTCCCTCCCGCATCTGTTCCCAGGGAAGCCAGCTGCTCCTTGGGAGCTTTATGCTGGAGAGGCCCATGGGGCAAGGAATGACTATTTCTTGCTTCCAGCAATGGAGGGCCTCTGGCTGCTCACAGCCAGCTGAGTGAGCTCAAAAGCAGACTTACCCCCAACAAGCCCGCAGATGACTGAAGATCCAGAGGCCCTCTGGACTGCAGCCTTGTGAGAGATCCTGAGCCACAGGGACCTGGCTAGTTGCACCTGGATGGCTGGCCCACAGAAACCATATCAGGTTATGAATGTTGTTTTAGGCCCATTGGTTCGGGGAAAACCTTCAAGAAAGACAGGAGTGGGAAGCCAAATGTTTGGCTTCTGACCCACCCCCCCTCTCCTGGGGTTGAAATTCCAGGGAAATCAAGAGATGGTAGAAACGCCTGAGAGATGAGGGTAAACAATGGAAGAGAGAGGACATCTATGCTGATCGCCATGGATCTCTCTGAGAGGACATCCTCCCACTTGATCCTCCTGTGTCGAAGGGTGGCAAATGCAGGGGGAGACACCTGGCAGTGTGGTCCAAGTCGGCTGAGAGCACTCGACCCAGCCCCACAGAGCCTCCTAGAAGGCAGAGAAAGAGCCCAGAAGTTCCCTGGGGCCCCTAGAGAAGGCCCCTAGAGAATGAGATGAGTTGAAAGCCTGGGACCTGGTCGTTGGACTTCTAGGCTGGAGGGGAGATGGCCTGTGGAAGGGCCACTGCCCGCAACCCCTGTTGGACCAGACCCCTCCTGTCTGCTTTGGGAGACTGGGGGTGAATATGAGAATGAATTCATGTAGAAGAGATGGTGTTCTAATGCTTGGTTTCAACTTCTTGAAATCCTTTCAACTTCTTGAAATCGTTGACATTCCTTTTCTCCTTGTCCCCAGGACCACCATGAATGGGAAGGGGCCTTCAAAGAAGCAAGATGAGAACATCTCTTACAAGGCTGTCCAGTGTCAATATCCAACCACTGCAGTCACTTCTACCCCCTTGGCAGCCCCACTGCTTCCATCAGGACACAGATCCGTTCCTGTACAGGTTTTTGAGCAAACGTAAGTTTGGATTTCTCGCAGAGAAATGCCAAGAGTGCAATGACTGGGGTCCTAGGGTGGTTGCAAGTCTAGTTTTCAGAGAAACTGTGTGGAGGGTTGGGTCACTCTCCTGTGCACCCGAAAAGCATATTCTACTGCTTGTTCCCTGGAATTTAAATCCAGGCCTTGAAAAAGAAAAGGAACTGTGAACTGTTTTCAAGAGGGAGCTCTATCACCTTCCATTCCCAACAGCGATGCAGGAGCGATCCAGTCGTTCCACATCCTGCCTTGCATTGGGGAGTGGGGTCTCTCTCTCCCTCTCGGGTGCATTTGGTTTGCATCATGCTGATAGGTGTGCAGTGAGAGCTCATTGGAGTTTGAATTTGAATTGCCCCGATGGTAACTTTTTATGGGATTTCCATCTGTATACTCTTTGGTAAAGGGTTTCGGTCTTTTGCCCATTTTTTTTTGTTTTTGTTCTTTTCAGACTGGATGGCTTGCTTCTTTGGGGGTCAACTTTTGAGGTTCTCTCCTTCCGACAGGAGTCCTTTATCAGGTATGTGGTTTGCACCTATTTTCTCCCAGTTTGTAGCTTCCCTTTTGGGTCTTCTTCACAAGGTGTTTCACACATTACAGACTTCCAATTCTGATTTGTTGGATCATGTCTAATGAATCAACTCTTCTTGAACGGAACATGATTTGATGTCCAGTCGGAGGATTCTTTACCTAGCTGTCCATTCTGGACATTTTTTTCCCTAGAAGATTTATCATTTTACGTAGAAGGCGGTGATTAATTTTGAGTTAATTTAACAAAATTTTTTTTCTTTTTGAGAGAGTGAGCATGCGCATGAGTGGGGCGTGGGGTGGAGGGAGAAGCGAAAAGAGCGTCCTTAAGCAGACTCCCCAGTGAGCTTAGAGCCTGATTTTGTCCCGGGACCCTGAGAGCATGACAAGAGCCGAAATGAAGAGCTGGCTGCCTCAGCGACTGAGTCACCCAGGCGCCACGAGTTCAGTTTTGTACAGAGGATGAGCCTTCGATTGTGGTCCTCGTCCTCCTCGTCCTCCACCTCCACCTCCTCCTCCTCTCTGCCCCTCCCTCTTCTTCTTGGGCCTCCTTCTTCTTCTTTGTCTCTGGAAGTCCACTTGCTCTAGCACCATTTCTTCAAAACGCTGTCACTCCTCCATTGAATTGCTTTTCCCCTTTGTCAGAATCCCATTGACATGTTGGTGGTTGGTCTCTTTCTGGGTTTGATCCTGTTCCACTTATCTATCTTTATACTGTTCCATTTGTCTATCCCTTCACCAACACCACACATTTTTGATTACTATAGCTGTAGATCTTGAAACTGGGTGGAAGGATTCCTTTGGTTTTCTTCTTTAGTTTTATTTTCTCATCTTTTTCTAGGTTCTGACGTGGAGAGCTTATTGTTTTGAGACAGAGAGAGAGAGAGAGAGAGAGAGAGAGAGAGACAGGGAAGGGGTACAGAGAGAGAGAGAGAGAGAGAGAGAGAGAGAGATTATTAAACAGCCTCCATGCCCAACACCAGCACAATGCAGGTTCAGTCTCACAACCTCGAGTTTCATCATGACCCGAGTCAAAATCAAGAGTTGGACTAACTGACTGAGCCTCCCAGATGCTCCTCCTCCTTTCTAACATAGGCAGTGATTGCTCTACATGGTGCTGTCCATTGATTGTGCTGTGTCCCACACATTTTCATATGTTGTATGTTCATTTTCCTTCACTTCAATGCATTGAGATTTGATCTTTGATCTTTGATCATCTAGAAGGTTACTTTCTCAGTGTTTGGATATTTGTTAGATTTCTCCTTTGGATACCTAGTTTGCTTTTTAAATATATTTTTTTTAATGTTGAAATTGTACTTCCGAGAAATTGATCGATAGGGTTGTCTTTGTTTCAGGTGTACAATAGAGCGATTCCCCTCCCCTACCCCACCTGCTGTCAGCTCCGGTTGCAGGCACTGATGTGCCTTGGAGACTCAGGTGCACCTCCCCCACCCCTCCTCCCTTCAGCTCCTGTTGCCAGGCACTGGTTTGCGTTGGAGACGGAACCCTCGTAGGGGTTCCAAGCACTTCCTAGTGGCCCAGAAGACACTGGTGATCGGAGACCAAGCCACAAGGCTCTTTGGAGCCAGCTGGGGGCCATCCAAATGCCTCCCCACACAGTTCTGGAGCCGCTGTGGGCTGTCCTGGAGCAGCTGTGGGCTGCTGGGTTGGTGATATCCGAACGTTGGCCACATGTGCCACGAGTCTCTGGGTTTCGCTGGGAGATCCTGGTGTGCACTGCAGTGGTGGTGTTCCTGGGAAAGAGTGCACTCAGCTTCCGAAGAAGAAAGTGGCAGTGTGCCCGGAACGAGGAAGTCTCTGGAAAAGGCATGGAGAAGACCGAACCGGACGCACAAGCCCGTGGAGCTGTCGCATCATCCGAGCCGAAGGCCAGTCCTCTCCCGTTCCAGCTTCTTGCTCTGGCTGCCCTGAATCAAGATGCCGGGTATTGGTCAGTGGGAAACACCACGCAACTGCGGAAGGGAGTTCGGCAAAGGCTGTTGAAGAGCCCTCAGCAGCTGCCTCATGAAAATCCCATCTGTGGAGCAGCCCAGGAAGATGGAGAAGCCCTGGTGAGGAAAACGCCAGAAGGCTTCAAGGACAGCCGTGATCTGCAGGCAAGTGCAGACCCGCTGGTTCAGGAGATTGGCAGCTGTGGACAGAGAGTGCAGGACGAGGCAGGGCAGGCAGGCAGGCCAGAGCTTCCTGAAGGAGGAGTGCGGCGGCAGGCCAGCGCTGAGGGCCAGAGCCAACAGCACACCCTCAGCCAGATCCTCCTGAAGGGGATGCATGTGCTAGAGCTGCTTGGAGATCATCTGGAAGGTGGGGGCTCAAGGAGGCAGGTGGAGACTGGCTCCTCCTCCCCTGACCACGTGCCCTCAGGCGGGAGCCCCATGAACCAATTCAAGCCGTCCAGGGCACTGAAGAAGGCACGTCAGAGGAATGAAGAGCTCCCAAGAAACCCAACAAGCCACCAAGCTGAGCAAGGACCTGTTCACCTTCGGAACACCCTCCTGGACGGTGAGATTCCGAAGTTGCGCCTGAAGCTTGAGGCAGAGCCGAAGCTGTGCGAAGAGCACCTCAGACACCTGGAGAGGAAGATGATGGAGGAGAAGGCACGCTGCCTGCAAGTGAAGAACGAGCTTGCCAAGGTGCGCAGGAAGGCGGATGCTGCCCACTGGCACTTGGGCCTCTATAGGAACATGGCCGCCGACCTGCACCGAGAATGGCAGCAAATCGCCTCCTTGCATGAGCGGGAGCGCCTCGTGGTGGAGAAGAGGAGTGAGGAGAGCCAGAAGGCTGTCCTGTGGGCAGAGAGGGAGTTCCAAAGGCTCCAGGCCCAAAACCATTGCCTCAGGCAGAAGCTGGCCAACTCTGGGCCCAAGGTCCAGCCTGTCTCCGGGGGGCCTCCTGCTCCTGCTCCTGCTGTTCCGGGCACAGCCTCCAAGTACCCTCAAGGGCCAAAGGCTCCCCTGAAACCCAGGAAGCCCAAGAAGGGAGCAAGGGTGCACTGGCCAGATTCCAAGTTCTCGGGTCCCCTGCAGGTCTGATTCCCTTGCCCAGCAGCCACCAACACTCACAACCAGAGCACAAAAGCTCCTGTGCTTACCCCTTCAGCCATACCCATGGCTCCTTTGACTTGAGATCCACCCCATCCTTTAGCCTGATGCTCCATATTCCCTGGAGCCGTATGAGTGTGAGAGAATATTTTTCAGTGTTCAGCGTAACACAAATAAAAATAAAAATATCCAATGGCTGAGACTCCTGCTACTGAGAATGGATTTGATTAAGGGATTCTATGCCAAGCAAGGGACGGTTTGAAGTGTCTTGTATCGATCCCTTAATCGTCCCAATAACCCAGTGTGTCATGTCTGACTGAGGTTCAGACAGGGGAAACAACTTGCCCCAAGATCACACAGCTAGTGAATTTCAGAGCTCCCGTTCCAAACCAGGGTTGTCTAATGATCACCTGCTGTGCCAATAACTTCTACTACTATGCCTAGTACTGTTCTTCTTCTTCTTCTTCTTCTTCTTCTTCTTCTTCTTCTTCTTCTTCTTCTTCGTCTTCGTCTTCGTCTTCGTCTTCTTCTTCGTCTTCTTCTTCTTCTTCGTCTTCTTCTTTTTCGTCTTCTTCTTCGTCTTCTTCATCTTCTTCGTCTTCTTCTTCTTCTTCTTCTTCTTCTTCTTCTTCTTCTTCTTCTTCTTCCTTGGTGAGACAGAAAGGGTGACGGCGCACACATAAACACACACACACACACAAAGGAACGCACACACATGCAGGCGGGGGAGGGGCCGAGTTAGAGAGATTCCTCGACAGGCTTCGGACTCAAGTGCTGAACCAGACGCTGGTCTGGATTTCCCAGATCACGTGATCAGCCCTGAACCGAAATCAGGAGCCAGACACTGAACTGACAGGCACTGTTGGGCAAGGAACTTCTAGGCAAGCTGCTGAAGGATCCCAGAAGGGCTTGGTAAATTGTTCCCCTCGTTCACGTCCTAGGATGTGATGATTCTATGCAAAGATAATAGTGCATGTAATATAATCTGACATAATATATAATAATATAAGGATGCAGAGATTATAGTGGTGGCTAGCTGAGGTCAAGTCCCAGCCAAGTAGGGAGGGCAGCCTTTAAGGGTCTCCAACGATTCCCATCTTGGGTACACATCGTTTTGTGTTCCATACTCCACCTCTTGATTCGAGTCAGAACTACTGACTCCCTTGTAAAGGACAGAATGTGGCCAAAGTGATAGGATGTCCCTTCGGAGGTGAGTTTACAAAGAGACTGGTCTCCTCTTGGGCTTGCCCGCCCTCCGTCCCTCCCTCCCGCATCTGTTCCCAGGGAAGCCAGCTGCTCCTTGGGAGCTTTATGCTGGAGAGGCCCATGGGGCAAGGAATGACTATTTCTTGCTTCCAGCAATGGAGGGCCTCTGGCTGCTCACAGCCAGCTGAGTGAGCTCAAAAGCAGACTTACCCCCAACAAGCCCGCAGATGACTGAAGATCCAGAGGCCCTCTGGACTGCAGCCTTGTGAGAGATCCTGAGCCACAGGGACCTGGCTAGTTGCACCTGGATGGCTGGCCCACAGAAACCATATCAGGTTATGAATGTTGTTTTAGGCCCATTGGTTCGGGGAAAACCTTCAAGAAAGACAGGAGTGGGAAGCCAAATGTTTGGCTTCTGACCCACCCCCCCTCTCCTGGGGTTGAAATTCCAGGGAAATCAAGAGATGGTAGAAACGCCTGAGAGATGAGGGTAAACAATGGAAGAGAGAGGACATCTATGCTGATCGCCATGGATCTCTCTGAGAGGACATCCTCCCACTTGATCCTCCTGTGTCGAAGGGTGGCAAATGCAGGGGGAGACACCTGGCAGTGTGGTCCAAGTCGGCTGAGAGCACTCGACCCAGCCCCACAGAGCCTCCTAGAAGGCAGAGAAAGAGCCCAGAAGTTCCCTGGGGCCCCTAGAGAAGGCCCCTAGAGAATGAGATGAGTTGAAAGCCTGGGACCTGGTCGTTGGACTTCTAGGCTGGAGGGGAGATGGCCTGTGGAAGGGCCACTGCCCGCAACCCCTGTTGGACCAGACCCCTCCTGTCTGCTTTGGGAGACTGGGGGTGAATATGAGAATGAATTCATGTAGAAGAGATGGTGTTCTAATGCTTGGTTTCAACTTCTTGAAATCCTTTCAACTTCTTGAAATCGTTGACATTCCTTTTCTCCTTGTCCCCAGGACCACCATGAATGGGAAGGGGCCTTCAAAGAAGCAAGATGAGAACATCTCTTACAAGGCTGTCCAGTGTCAATATCCAACCACTGCAGTCACTTCTACCCCCTTGGCAGCCCCACTGCTTCCATCAGGACACAGATCCGTTCCTGTACAGGTTTTTGAGCAAACGTAAGTTTGGATTTCTCGCAGAGAAATGCCAAGAGTGCAATGACTGGGGTCCTAGGGTGGTTGCAAGTCTAGTTTTCAGAGAAACTGTGTGGAGGGTTGGGTCACTCTCCTGTGCACCCGAAAAGCATATTCTACTGCTTGTTCCCTGGAATTTAAATCCAGGCCTTGAAAAAGAAAAGGAACTGTGAACTGTTTTCAAGAGGGAGCTCTATCACCTTCCATTCCCAACAGCGATGCAGGAGCGATCCAGTCGTTCCACATCCTGCCTTGCATTGGGGAGTGGGGTCTCTCTCTCCCTCTCGGGTGCATTTGGTTTGCATCATGCTGATAGGTGTGCAGTGAGAGCTCATTGGAGTTTGAATTTGAATTGCCCCGATGGTAACTTTTTATGGGATTTCCATCTGTATACTCTTTGGTAAAGGGTTTCGGTCTTTTGCCCATTTTTTTTTGTTTTTGTTCTTTTCAGACTGGATGGCTTGCTTCTTTGGGGGTCAACTTTTGAGGTTCTCTCCTTCCGACAGGAGTCCTTTATCAGGTATGTGGTTTGCACCTATTTTCTCCCAGTTTGTAGCTTCCCTTTTGGGTCTTCTTCACAAGGTGTTTCACACATTACAGACTTCCAATTCTGATTTGTTGGATCATGTCTAATGAATCAACTCTTCTTGAACGGAACATGATTTGATGTCCAGTCGGAGGATTCTTTACCTAGCTGTCCATTCTGGACATTTTTTTCCCTAGAAGATTTATCATTTTACGTAGAAGGCGGTGATTAATTTTGAGTTAATTTAACAAAATTTTTTTTCTTTTTGAGAGAGTGAGCATGCGCATGAGTGGGGCGTGGGGTGGAGGGAGAAGCGAAAAGAGCGTCCTTAAGCAGACTCCCCAGTGAGCTTGGAGCCTGATTTTGTCCCGGGACCCTGAGAGCATGACAAGAGCCGAAATGAAGAGCTGGCTGCCTCAGCGACTGAGTCACCCAGGCGCCACGAGTTCAGTTTTGTACAGAGGATGAGCCTTCGATTGTGGTCCTCGTCCTCCTCGTCCTCCACCTCCACCTCCTCCTCCTCTCTGCCCCTCCCTCTTCTTCTTGGGCCTCCTTCTTCTTCTTTGTCTCTGGAAGTCCACTTGCTCTAGCACCATTTCTTCAAAACGCTGTCACTCCTCCATTGAATTGCTTTTCCCCTTTGTCAGAATCCCATTGACATGTTGGTGGTTGGTCTCTTTCTGGGTTTGATCCTGTTCCACTTATCTATCTTTATACTGTTCCATTTGTCTATCCCTTCACCAACACCACACATTTTTGATTACTATAGCTGTAGATCTTGAAACTGGGTGGAAGGATTCCTTTGGTTTTCTTCTTTAGTTTTATTTTCTCATCTTTTTCTAGGTTCTGACGTGGAGAGCTTATTGTTTTGAGACAGAGAGAGAGAGAGAGAGAGAGAGAGACAGGGAAGGGGTACAGAGAGAGAGAGAGAGAGAGAGAGAGAGAGAGATTATTAAACAGCCTCCATGCCCAGCACCAGCACAATGCAGGTTCAGTCTCACAACCTCGAGTTTCATCATGACCCGAGTCAAAATCAAGAGTTGGACTAACTGACTGAGCCTCCCAGATGCTCCTCCTCCTTTCTAACATAGGCAGTGATTGCTCTACATGGTGCTGTCCATTGATTGTGCTGTGTCCCACACATTTTCATATGTTGTATGTTCATTTTCCTTCACTTCAATGCATTGAGATTTGATCTTTGATCTTTGATCATCTAGAAGGTTACTTTCTCAGTGTTTGGATATTTGTTAGATTTCTCCTTTGGATACCTAGTTTGCTTTTTAAATATATTTTTTTTAATGTTGAAATTGTACTTCCGAGAAATTGATCGATAGGGTTGTCTTTGTTTCAGGTGTACAATAGAGCGATTCCCCTCCCCTACCCCACCTGCTGTCAGCTCCGGTTGCAGGCACTGATGTGCCTTGGAGACTCAGGTGCACCTCCCCCACCCCTCCTCCCTTCAGCTCCTGTTGCCAGGCACTGGTTTGCGTTGGAGACGGAACCCTCGTAGGGGTTCCAAGCACTTCCTAGTGGCCCAGAAGACACTGGTGATCGGAGACCAAGCCACAAGGCTCTTTGGAGCCAGCTGGGGGCCATCCAAATGCCTCCCCACACAGTTCTGGAGCCGCTGTGGGCTGTCCTGGAGCAGCTGTGGGCTGCTGGGTTGGTGATATCCGAACGTTGGCCACATGTGCCACGAGTCTCTGGGTTTCGCTGGGAGATCCTGGTGTGCACTGCAGTGGTGGTGTTCCTGGGAAAGAGTGCACTCAGCTTCCGAAGAAGAAAGTGGCAGTGTGCCCGGAACGAGGAAGTCTCTGGAAAAGGCATGGAGAAGACCGAACCGGACGCACAAGCCCGTGGAGCTGTCGCATCATCCGAGCCGAAGGCCAGTCCTCTCCCGTTCCAGCTTCTTGCTCTGGCTGCCCTGAATCAAGATGCCGGGTATTGGTCAGTGGGAAACACCACGCAACTGCGGAAGGGAGTTCGGCAAAGGCTGTTGAAGAGCCCTCAGCAGCTGCCTCATGAAAATCCCATCTGTGGAGCAGCCCAGGAAGATGGAGAAGCCCTGGTGAGGAAAACGCCAGAAGGCTTCAAGGACAGCCGTGATCTGCAGGCAAGTGCAGACCCGCTGGTTCAGGAGATTGGCAGCTGTGGACAGAGAGTGCAGGACGAGGCAGGGCAGGCAGGCAGGCCAGAGCTTCCTGAAGGAGGAGTGCGGCGGCAGGCCAGCGCTGAGGGCCAGAGCCAACAGCACACCCTCAGCCAGATCCTCCTGAAGGGGATGCATGTGCTAGAGCTGCTTGGAGATCATCTGGAAGGTGGGGGCTCAAGGAGGCAGGTGGAGACTGGCTCCTCCTCCCCTGACCACGTGCCCTCAGGCGGGAGCCCCGTGAACCAATTCAAGCCGTCCAGGGCACTGAAGAAGGCACGTCAGAGGAATGAAGAGCTCCCAAGAAACCCAACAAGCCACCAAGCTGAGCAAGGACCTGTTCACCTTCGGAACACCCTCCTGGACGGTGAGATTCCGAAGTTGCGCCTGAAGCTTGAGGCAGAGCCGAAGCTGTGCGAAGAGCACCTCAGACACCTGGAGAGGAAGATGATGGAGGAGAAGGCACGCTGCCTGCAAGTGAAGAACGAGCTTGCCAAGGTGCGCAGGAAGGCGGATGCTGCCCACTGGCACTTGGGCCTCTATAGGAACATGGCCGCCGACCTGCACCGAGAATGGCAGCAAATCGCCTCCTTGCATGAGCGGGAGCACCTCGTGGTGGAGAAGAGGAGTGAGGAGAGCCAGAAGGCTGTCCTGTGGGCAGAGAGGGAGTTCCAAAGGCTCCAGGCCCAAAACCATTGCCTCAGGCAGAAGCTGGCCAACTCTGGGCCCAAGGTCCAGCCTGTCTCCGGGGGGCCTCCTGCTCCTGCTCCTGCTGTTCCGGGCACAGCCTCCAAGTACCCTCAAGGGCCAAAGGCTCCCCTGAAACCCAGGAAGCCCAAGAAGGGAGCAAGGGTGCACTGGCCAGATTCCAAGTTCTCGGGTCCCCTGCAGGTCTGATTCCCTTGCCCAGCAGCCACCAACACTCACAACCAGAGCACAAAAGCTCCTGTGCTTACCCCTTCAGCCATACCCATGGCTCCTTTGACTTGAGATCCACCCCATCCTTTAGCCTGATGCTCCATATTCCCTGGAGCCGTATGAGTGTGAGAGAATATTTTTCAGTGTTCAGCGTAACACAAATAAAAATAAAAATATCCAATGGCTGAGACTCCTGCTACTGAGAATGGATTTGATTAAGGGATTCTATGCCAAGCAAGGGACGGTTTGAAGTGTCTTGTATCGATCCCTTAATCGTCCCAATAACCCAGTGTGTCATGTCTGACTGAGGTTCAGACAGGGGAAACAACTTGCCCCAAGATCACACAGCTAGTGAATTTCAGAGCTCCCGTTCCAAACCAGGGTTGTCTAATGATCACCTGCTGTGCCAATAACTTCTACTACTATGCCTAGTACTGTTGTTCTTCTTCTTCTTCTTCTTCTTCTTCTTCTTCTTCTTCTTCTTCTTCTTCTTCTTATTCTTCTTCTTCTTCTTCTTCTTCTTCTTCTTCTTCTTCTTCTTCGTCTTCGTCTTCGTCTTCGTCTTCGTCTTCTTCTTCGTCTTCTTCTTCGTCTTCTTCGTCTTCTTCTTCGTCTTCTTCGTCTTCTTCGTCTTCTTCGTCTTCTTCTTCTTCTTCTTTTTCTTCTTCTTCTTCTTCTTCTTCCTTGGTGAGACAGAAAGGGTGACGGCGCACACATAAACACACACACACACACAAAGGAACGCACACACATGCAGGCGGGGGAGGGGCCGAGTTAGAGAGATTCCTCGACAGGCTTCGGACTCAAGTGCTGAACCAGACGCTGGTCTGGATTTCCCAGATCACGTGATCAGCCCTGAACCGAAATCAGGAGCCAGACACTGAACTGACAGGCACTGTTGGGCAAGGAACTTCTAGGCAAGCTGCTGAAGGATCCCAGAAGGGCTTGGTAAATTGTTCCCCTCGTTCACGTCCTAGGATGTGATGATTCTATGCAAAGATAATAGTGCATGTAATATAATCTGACATAATATATAATAATATAAGGATGCAGAGATTATAGTGGTGGCTAGCTGAGGTCAAGTCCCAGCCAAGTAGGGAGGGCAGCCTTTAAGGGTCTCCAACGATTCCCATCTTGGGTACACATCGTTTTGTGTTCCATACTCCACCTCTTGATTCGAGTCAGAACTACTGACTCCCTTGTAAAGGACAGAATGTGGCCAAAGTGATAGGATGTCCCTTCGGAGGTGAGTTTACAAAGAGACTGGTCTCCTCTTGGGCTTGCCCGCCCTCCGTCCCTCCCTCCCGCATCTGTTCCCAGGGAAGCCAGCTGCTCCTTGGGAGCTTTATGCTGGAGAGGCCCATGGGGCAAGGAATGACTATTTCTTGCTTCCAGCAATGGAGGGCCTCTGGCTGCTCACAGCCAGCTGAGTGAGCTCAAAAGCAGACTTACCCCCAACAAGCCCGCAGATGACTGAAGATCCAGAGGCCCTCTGGACTGCAGCCTTGTGAGAGATCCTGAGCCACAGGGACCTGGCTAGTTGCACCTGGATGGCTGGCCCACAGAAACCATATCAGGTTATGAATGTTGTTTTAGGCCCATTGGTTCGGGGAAAACCTTCAAGAAAGACAGGAGTGGGAAGCCAAATGTTTGGCTTCTGACCCACCCCCCCTCTCCTGGGGTTGAAATTCCAGGGAAATCAAGAGATGGTAGAAACGCCTGAGAGATGAGGGTAAACAATGGAAGAGAGAGGACATCTATGCTGATCGCCATGGATCTCTCTGAGAGGACATCCTCCCACTTGATCCTCCTGTGTCGAAGGGTGGCAAATGCAGGGGGAGACACCTGGCAGTGTGGTCCAAGTCGGCTGAGAGCACTCGACCCAGCCCCACAGAGCCTCCTAGAAGGCAGAGAAAGAGCCCAGAAGTTCCCTGGGGCCCCTAGAGAAGGCCCCTAGAGAATGAGATGAGTTGAAAGCCTGGGACCTGGTCGTTGGACTTCTAGGCTGGAGGGGAGATGGCCTGTGGAAGGGCCACTGCCCGCAACCCCTGTTGGACCAGACCCCTCCTGTCTGCTTTGGGAGACTGGGGGTGAATATGAGAATGAATTCATGTAGAAGAGATGGTGTTCTAATGCTTGGTTTCAACTTCTTGAAATCCTTTCAACTTCTTGAAATCGTTGACATTCCTTTTCTCCTTGTCCCCAGGACCACCATGAATGGGAAGGGGCCTTCAAAGAAGCAAGATGAGAACATCTCTTACAAGGCTGTCCAGTGTCAATATCCAACCACTGCAGTCACTTCTACCCCCTTGGCAGCCCCACTGCTTCCATCAGGACACAGATCCGTTCCTGTACAGGTTTTTGAGCAAACGTAAGTTTGGATTTCTCGCAGAGAAATGCCAAGAGTGCAATGACTGGGGTCCTAGGGTGGTTGCAAGTCTAGTTTTCAGAGAAACTGTGTGGAGGGTTGGGTCACTCTCCTGTGCACCCGAAAAGCATATTCTACTGCTTGTTCCCTGGAATTTAAATCCAGGCCTTGAAAAAGAAAAGGAACTGTGAACTGTTTTCAAGAGGGAGCTCTATCACCTTCCATTCCCAACAGCGATGCAGGAGCGATCCAGTCGTTCCACATCCTGCCTTGCATTGGGGAGTGGGGTCTCTCTCTCCCTCTCGGGTGCATTTGGTTTGCATCATGCTGATAGGTGTGCAGTGAGAGCTCATTGGAGTTTGAATTTGAATTGCCCCGATGGTAACTTTTTATGGGATTTCCATCTGTATACTCTTTGGTAAAGGGTTTCGGTCTTTTGCCCATTTTTTTTTGTTTTTGTTCTTTTCAGACTGGATGGCTTGCTTCTTTGGGGGTCAACTTTTGAGGTTCTCTCCTTCCGACAGGAGTCCTTTATCAGGTATGTGGTTTGCACCTATTTTCTCCCAGTTTGTAGCTTCCCTTTTGGGTCTTCTTCACAAGGTGTTTCACACATTACAGACTTCCAATTCTGATTTGTTGGATCATGTCTAATGAATCAACTCTTCTTGAACGGAACATGATTTGATGTCCAGTCGGAGGATTCTTTACCTAGCTGTCCATTCTGGACATTTTTTTCCCTAGAAGATTTATCATTTTACGTAGAAGGCGGTGATTAATTTTGAGTTAATTTAACAAAATTTTTTTTCTTTTTGAGAGAGTGAGCATGCGCATGAGTGGGGCGTGGGGTGGAGGGAGAAGCGAAAAGAGCGTCCTTAAGCAGACTCCCCAGTGAGCTTGGAGCCTGATTTTGTCCCGGGACCCTGAGAGCATGACAAGAGCCGAAATGAAGAGCTGGCTGCCTCAGCGACTGAGTCACCCAGGCGCCACGAGTTCAGTTTTGTACAGAGGATGAGCCTTCGATTGTGGTCCTCGTCCTCCTCGTCCTCCACCTCCACCTCCTCCTCCTCTCTGCCCCTCCCTCTTCTTCTTGGGCCTCCTTCTTCTTCTTTGTCTCTGGAAGTCCACTTGCTCTAGCACCATTTCTTCAAAACGCTGTCACTCCTCCATTGAATTGCTTTTCCCCTTTGTCAGAATCCCATTGACATGTTGGTGGTTGGTCTCTTTCTGGGTTTGATCCTGTTCCACTTATCTATCTTTATACTGTTCCATTTGTCTATCCCTTCACCAACACCACACATTTTTGATTACTATAGCTGTAGATCTTGAAACTGGGTGGAAGGATTCCTTTGGTTTTCTTCTTTAGTTTTATTTTCTCATCTTTTTCTAGGTTCTGACGTGGAGAGCTTATTGTTTTGAGACAGAGAGAGAGAGAGAGAGAGAGAGAGACAGGGAAGGGGTACAGAGAGAGAGAGAGAGAGAGAGAGAGAGAGAGAGATTATTAAACAGCCTCCATGCCCAGCACCAGCACAATGCAGGTTCAGTCTCACAACCTCGAGTTTCATCATGACCCGAGTCAAAATCAAGAGTTGGACTAACTGACTGAGCCTCCCAGATGCTCCTCCTCCTTTCTAACATAGGCAGTGATTGCTCTACATGGTGCTGTCCATTGATTGTGCTGTGTCCCACACATTTTCATATGTTGTATGTTCATTTTCCTTCACTTCAATGCATTGAGATTTGATCTTTGATCTTTGATCATCTAGAAGGTTACTTTCTCAGTGTTTGGATATTTGTTAGATTTCTCCTTTGGATACCTAGTTTGCTTTTTAAATATATTTTTTTTAATGTTGAAATTGTACTTCCGAGAAATTGATCGATAGGGTTGTCTTTGTTTCAGGTGTACAATAGAGCGATTCCCCTCCCCTACCCCACCTGCTGTCAGCTCCGGTTGCAGGCACTGATGTGCCTTGGAGACTCAGGTGCACCTCCCCCACCCCTCCTCCCTTCAGCTCCTGTTGCCAGGCACTGGTTTGCGTTGGAGACGGAACCCTCGTAGGGGTTCCAAGCACTTCCTAGTGGCCCAGAAGACACTGGTGATCGGAGACCAAGCCACAAGGCTCTTTGGAGCCAGCTGGGGGCCATCCAAATGCCTCCCCACACAGTTCTGGAGCCGCTGTGGGCTGTCCTGGAGCAGCTGTGGGCTGCTGGGTTGGTGATAGACGAACGTTGGCCACATGTGCCACGAGTCTCTGGGTTTCGCTGGGAGATCCTGGTGTGCACTGCAGTGGTGGTGTTCCTGGGAAAGAGTGCACTCAGCTTCCGAAGAAGAAAGTGGCAGTGTGCCCGGAACGAGGAAGTCTCTGGAAAAGGCATGGAGAAGACCGAACCGGACGCACAAGCCCGTGGAGCTGTCGCATCATCCGAGCCGAAGGCCAGTCCTCTCCCGTTCCAGCTTCTTGCTCTGGCTGCCCTGAATCAAGATGCCGGGTATTGGTCAGTGGGAAACACCACGCAACTGCGGAAGGGAGTTCGGCAAAGGCTGTTGAAGAGCCCTCAGCAGCTGCCTCATGAAAATCCCATCTGTGGAGCAGCCCAGGAAGATGGAGAAGCCCTGGTGAGGAAAACGCCAGAAGGCTTCAAGGACAGCCGTGATCTGCAGGCAAGTGCAGACCCGCTGGTTCAGGAGATTGGCAGCTGTGGACAGAGAGTGCAGGACGAGGCAGGGCAGGCAGGCAGGCCAGAGCTTCCTGAAGGAGGAGTGCGGCGGCAGGCCAGCGCTGAGGGCCAGAGCCAACAGCACACCCTCAGCCAGATCCTCCTGAAGGGGATGCATGTGCTAGAGCTGCTTGGAGATCATCTGGAAGGTGGGGGCTCAAGGAGGCAGGTGGAGACTGGCTCCTCCTCCCCTGACCACGTGCCCTCAGGCGGGAGCCCCGTGAACCAATTCAAGCCGTCCAGGGCACTGAAGAAGGCACGTCAGAGGAATGAAGAGCTCCCAAGAAACCCAACAAGCCACCAAGCTGAGCAAGGACCTGTTCACCTTCGGAACACCCTCCTGGACGGTGAGATTCCGAAGTTGCGCCTGAAGCTTGAGGCAGAGCCGAAGCTGTGCGAAGAGCACCTCAGACACCTGGAGAGGAAGATGATGGAGGAGAAGGCACGCTGCCTGCAAGTGAAGAACGAGCTTGCCAAGGTGCGCAGGAAGGCGGATGCTGCCCACTGGCACTTGGGCCTCTATAGGAACATGGCCGCCGACCTGCACCGAGAATGGCAGCAAATCGCCTCCTTGCATGAGCGGGAGCGCCTCGTGGTGGAGAAGAGGAGTGAGGAGAGCCAGAAGGCTGTCCTGTGGGCAGAGAGGGAGTTCCAAAGGCTCCAGGCCCAAAACCATTGCCTCAGGCAGAAGCTGGCCAACTCTGGGCCCAAGGTCCAGCCTGTCTCCGGGGGGCCTCCTGCTCCTGCTCCTGCTGTTCCGGGCACAGCCTCCAAGTACCCTCAAGGGCCAAAGGCTCCCCTGAAACCCAGGAAGCCCAAGAAGGGAGCAAGGGTGCACTGGCCAGATTCCAAGTTCTCGGGTCCCCTGCAGGTCTGATTCCCTTGCCCAGCAGCCACCAACACTCACAACCAGAGCACAAAAGCTCCTGTGCTTACCCCTTCAGCCATACCCATGGCTCCTTTGACTTGAGATCCACCCCATCCTTTAGCCTGATGCTCCATATTCCCTGGAGCCGTATGAGTGTGAGAGAATATTTTTCAGTGTTCAGCGTAACACAAATAAAAATAAAAATATCCAATGGCTGAGACTCCTGCTACTGAGAATGGATTTGATTAAGGGATTCTATGCCAAGCAAGGGACGGTTTGAAGTGTCTTGTATCGATCCCTTAATCGTCCCAATAACCCAGTGTGTCATGTCTGACTGAGGTTCAGACAGGGGAAACAACTTGCCCCAAGATCACACAGCTAGTGAATTTCAGAGCTCCCGTTCCAAACCAGGGTTGTCTAATGATCACCTGCTGTGCCAATAACTTCTACTACTATGCCTAGTACTGTTCTTCTTCTTCTTCTTCTTCTTCTTCCTCTTCTTCTTCTTCTTCTTCTTCTTCTTCTTCTTCGTCTTCGTCTTCGTCTTCGTCTTCGTCTTCTTCTTCTTCTTCTTCTTCTTCTTCGTCTTCTTCTTCTTCTTCGTCTTCTTCTTCGTCTTCTTCTTCGTCTTCTTCGTCTTCTTCTTCGTCTTCTTCGTCTTCTTCGTCTTCTTCTTCTTCTTCTTCTTCTTCTTCTTCTTCTTCTTCTTCTTCTTCTTCTTCTTCTTCCTTGGTGAGACAGAAAGGGTGACGGCGCACACATAAACACACACACACACACAAAGGAACGCACACACATGCAGGCGGGGGAGGGGCCGAGTTAGAGAGATTCCTCGACAGGCTTCGGACTCAAGTGCTGAACCAGACGCTGGTCTGGATTTCTCAGATCACGTGATCAGCCCTGAACCGAAATCAGGAGCCAGACACTGAACTGACAGGCACTGTTGGGCAAGGAACTTCTAGGCAAGCTGCTGAAGGATCCCAGAAGGGCTTGGTAAATTGTTCCCCTCGTTCACGTCCTAGGATGTGATGATTCTATGCAAAGATAATAGTGCATGTAATATAATCTGACATAATATATAATAATATAAGGATGCAGAGATTATAGTGGTGGCTAGCTGAGGTCAAGTCCCAGCCAAGTAGGGAGGGCAGCCTTTAAGGGTCTCCAACGATTCCCATCTTGGGTACACATCGTTTTGTGTTCCATACTCCACCTCTTGATTCGAGTCAGAACTACTGACTCCCTTGTAAAGGACAGAATGTGGCCAAAGTGATAGGATGTCCCTTCGGAGGTGAGTTTACAAAGAGACTGGTCTCCTCTTGGGCTTGCCCGCCCTCCGTCCCTCCCTCCCGCATCTGTTCCCAGGGAAGCCAGCTGCTCCTTGGGAGCTTTATGCTGGAGAGGCCCATGGGGCAAGGAATGACTATTTCTTGCTTCCAGCAATGGAGGGCCTCTGGCTGCTCACAGCCAGCTGAGTGAGCTCAAAAGCAGACTTACCCCCAACAAGCCCGCAGATGACTGAAGATCCAGAGGCCCTCTGGACTGCAGCCTTGTGAGAGATCCTGAGCCACAGGGACCTGGCTAGTTGCACCTGGATGGCTGGCCCACAGAAACCATATCAGGTTATGAATGTTGTTTTAGGCCCATTGGTTCGGGGAAAACCTTCAAGAAAGACAGGAGTGGGAAGCCAAATGTTTGGCTTCTGACCCACCCCCCCTCTCCTGGGGTTGAAATTCCAGGGAAATCAAGAGATGGTAGAAACGCCTGAGAGATGAGGGTAAACAATGGAAGAGAGAGGACATCTATGCTGATCGCCATGGATCTCTCTGAGAGGACATCCTCCCACTTGATCCTCCTGTGTCGAAGGGTGGCAAATGCAGGGGGAGACACCTGGCAGTGTGGTCCAAGTCGGCTGAGAGCACTCGACCCAGCCCCACAGAGCCTCCTAGAAGGCAGAGAAAGAGCCCAGAAGTTCCCTGGGGCCCCTAGAGAAGGCCCCTAGAGAATGAGATGAGTTGAAAGCCTGGGACCTGGTCGTTGGACTTCTAGGCTGGAGGGGAGATGGCCTGTGGAAGGGCCACTGCCCGCAACCCCTGTTGGACCAGACCCCTCCTGTCTGCTTTGGGAGACTGGGGGTGAATATGAGAATGAATTCATGTAGAAGAGATGGTGTTCTAATGCTTGGTTTCAACTTCTTGAAATCCTTTCAACTTCTTGAAATCGTTGACATTCCTTTTCTCCTTGTCCCCAGGACCACCATGAATGGGAAGGGGCCTTCAAAGAAGCAAGATGAGAACATCTCTTACAAGGCTGTCCAGTGTCAATATCCAACCACTGCAGTCACTTCTACCCCCTTGGCAGCCCCACTGCTTCCATCAGGACACAGATCCGTTCCTGTACAGGTTTTTGAGCAAACGTAAGTTTGGATTTCTCGCAGAGAAATGCCAAGAGTGCAATGACTGGGGTCCTAGGGTGGTTGCAAGTCTAGTTTTCAGAGAAACTGTGTGGAGGGTTGGGTCACTCTCCTGTGCACCCGAAAAGCATATTCTACTGCTTGTTCCCTGGAATTTAAATCCAGGCCTTGAAAAAGAAAAGGAACTGTGAACTGTTTTCAAGAGGGAGCTCTATCACCTTCCATTCCCAACAGCGATGCAGGAGCGATCCAGTCGTTCCACATCCTGCCTTACATTGGGGAGTGGGGTCTCTCTCTCCCTCTCGGGTGCATTTGGTTTGCATCATGCTGATAGGTGTGCAGTGAGAGCTCATTGGAGTTTGAATTTGAATTGCCCCGATGGTAACTTTTTATGGGATTTCCATCTGTATACTCTTTGGTAAAGGGTTTCGGTCTTTTGCCCATTTTTTTTTGTTTTTGTTCTTTTCAGACTGGATGGCTTGCTTCTTTGGGGGTCAACTTTTGAGGTTCTCTCCTTCCGACAGGAGTCCTTTATCAGGTATGTGGTTTGCACCTATTTTCTCCCAGTTTGTAGCTTCCCTTTTGGGTCTTCTTCACAAGGTGTTTCACACATTACAGACTTCCAATTCTGATTTGTTGGATCATGTCTAATGAATCAACTCTTCTTGAACGGAACATGATTTGATGTCCAGTCGGAGGATTCTTTACCTAGCTGTCCATTCTGGACATTTTTTTCCCTAGAAGATTTATCATTTTACGTAGAAGGCGGTGATTAATTTTGAGTTAATTTAACAAAATTTTTTTTCTTTTTGAGAGAGTGAGCATGCGCATGAGTGGGGCGTGGGGTGGAGGGAGAAGCGAAAAGAGCGTCCTTAAGCAGACTCCCCAGTGAGCTTGGAGCCTGATTTTGTCCCGGGACCCTGAGAGCATGACAAGAGCCGAAATGAAGAGCTGGCTGCCTCAGCGACTGAGTCACCCAGGCGCCACGAGTTCAGTTTTGTACAGAGGATGAGCCTTCGATTGTGGTCCTCGTCCTCCTCGTCCTCCACCTCCACCTCCTCCTCCTCTCTGCCCCTCCCTCTTCTTCTTGGGCCTCCTTCTTCTTCTTTGTCTCTGGAAGTCCACTTGCTCTAGCACCATTTCTTCAAAACGCTGTCACTCCTCCATTGAATTGCTTTTCCCCTTTGTCAGAATCCCATTGACATGTTGGTGGTTGGTCTCTTTCTGGGTTTGATCCTGTTCCACTTATCTATCTTTATACTGTTCCATTTGTCTATCCCTTCACCAACACCACACATTTTTGATTACTATAGCTGTAGATCTTGAAACTGGGTGGAAGGATTCCTTTGGTTTTCTTCTTTAGTTTTATTTTCTCATCTTTTTCTAGGTTCTGACGTGGAGAGCTTATTGTTTTGAGACAGAGAGAGAGAGAGAGAGAGAGAGAGACAGGGAAGGGGTACAGAGAGAGAGAGAGAGAGAGAGAGAGAGAGAGAGAGAGAGATTATTAAACAGCCTCCATGCCCAGCACCAGCACAATGCAGGTTCAGTCTCACAACCTCGAGTTTCATCATGACCCGAGTCAAAATCAAGAGTTGGACTAACTGACTGAGCCTCCCAGATGCTCCTCCTCCTTTCTAACATAGGCAGTGATTGCTCTACATGGTGCTGTCCATTGATTGTGCTGTGTCCCACACATTTTCATATGTTGTATGTTCATTTTCCTTCACTTCAATGCATTGAGATTTGATCTTTGATCTTTGATCATCTAGAAGGTTACTTTCTCAGTGTTTGGATATTTGTTAGATTTCTCCTTTGGATACCTAGTTTGCTTTTTAAATATATTTTTTTTAATGTTGAAATTGTACTTCCGAGAAATTGATCGATAGGGTTGTCTTTGTTTCAGGTGTACAATAGAGCGATTCCCCTCCCCTACCCCACCTGCTGTCAGCTCCGGTTGCAGGCACTGATGTGCCTTGGAGACTCAGGTGCACCTCCCCCACCCCTCCTCCCTTCAGCTCCTGTTGCCAGGCACTGGTTTGCGTTGGAGACGGAACCCTCGTAGGGGTTCCAAGCACTTCCTAGTGGCCCAGAAGACACTGGTGATCGGAGACCAAGCCACAAGGCTCTTTGGAGCCAGCTGGGGGCCATCCAAATGCCTCCCCACACAGTTCTGGAGCCGCTGTGGGCTGTCCTGGAGCAGCTGTGGGCTGCTGGGTTGGTGATATCCGAACGTTGGCCACATGTGCCACGAGTCTCTGGGTTTCGCTGGGAGATCCTGGTGTGCACTGCAGTGGTGGTGTTCCTGGGAAAGAGTGCACTCAGCTTCCGAAGAAGAAAGTGGCAGTGTGCCCGGAACGAGGAAGTCTCTGGAAAAGGCATGGAGAAGACCGAACCGGACGCACAAGCCCGTGGAGCTGTCGCATCATCCGAGCCGAAGGCCAGTCCTCTCCCGTTCCAGCTTCTTGCTCTGGCTGCCCTGAATCAAGATGCCGGGTATTGGTCAGTGGGAAACACCACGCAACTGCGGAAGGGAGTTCGGCAAAGGCTGTTGAAGAGCCCTCAGCAGCTGCCTCATGAAAATCCCATCTGTGGAGCAGCCCAGGAAGATGGAGAAGCCCTGGTGAGGAAAACGCCAGAAGGCTTCAAGGACAGCCGTGATCTGCAGGCAAGTGCAGACCCGCTGGTTCAGGAGATTGGCAGCTGTGGACAGAGAGTGCAGGACGAGGCAGGGCAGGCAGGCAGGCCAGAGCTTCCTGAAGGAGGAGTGCGGCGGCAGGCCAGCGCTGAGGGCCAGAGCCAACAGCACACCCTCAGCCAGATCCTCCTGAAGGGGATGCATGTGCTAGAGCTGCTTGGAGATCATCTGGAAGGTGGGGGCTCAAGGAGGCAGGTGGAGACTGGCTCCTCCTCCCCTGACCACGTGCCCTCAGGCGGGAGCCCCGTGAACCAATTCAAGCCGTCCAGGGCACTGAAGAAGGCACGTCAGAGGAATGAAGAGCTCCCAAGAAACCCAACAAGCCACCAAGCTGAGCAAGGACCTGTTCACCTTCGGAACACCCTCCTGGACGGTGAGATTCCGAAGTTGCGCCTGAAGCTTGAGGCAGAGCCGAAGCTGTGCGAAGAGCACCTCAGACACCTGGAGAGGAAGATGATGGAGGAGAAGGCACGCTGCCTGCAAGTGAAGAACGAGCTTGCCAAGGTGCGCAGGAAGGCGGATGCTGCCCACTGGCACTTGGGCCTCTATAGGAACATGGCCGCCGACCTGCACCGAGAATGGCAGCAAATCGCCTCCTTGCATGAGCGGGAGCGCCTCGTGGTGGAGAAGAGGAGTGAGGAGAGCCAGAAGGCTGTCCTGTGGGCAGAGAGGGAGTTCCAAAGGCTCCAGGCCCAAAACCATTGCCTCAGGCAGAAGCTGGCCAACTCTGGGCCCAAGGTCCAGCCTGTCTCCGGGGGGCCTCCTGCTCCTGCTCCTGCTGTTCCGGGCACAGCCTCCAAGTACCCTCAAGGGCCAAAGGCTCCCCTGAAACCCAGGAAGCCCAAGAAGGGAGCAAGGGTGCACTGGCCAGATTCCAAGTTCTCGGGTCCCCTGCAGGTCTGATTCCCTTGCCCAGCAGCCACCAACACTCACAACCAGAGCACAAAAGCTCCTGTGCTTACCCCTTCAGCCATACCCATGGCTCCTTTGACTTGAGATCCACCCCATCCTTTAGCCTGATGCTCCATATTCCCTGGAGCCGTATGAGTGTGAGAGAATATTTTTCAGTGTTCAGCGTAACACAAATAAAAATAAAAATATCCAATGGCTGAGACTCCTGCTACTGAGAATGGATTTGATTAAGGGATTCTATGCCAAGCAAGGGACGGTTTGAAGTGTCTTGTATCGATCCCTTAATCGTCCCAATAACCCAGTGTGTCATGTCTGACTGAGGTTCAGACAGGGGAAACAACTTGCCCCAAGATCACACAGCTAGTGAATTTCAGAGCTCCCGTTCCAAACCAGGGTTGTCTAATGATCACCTGCTGTGCCAATAACTTCTACTACTATGCCTAGTACTGTTCTTCTTCTTCTTCTTCTTCTTCTTCCTCTTCTTCTTCTTCTTCTTCTTCTTCTTCTTCTTCTTCGTCTTCGTCTTCGTCTTCGTCTTCGTCTTCTTCTTCTTCTTCTTCTTCTTCTTCGTCTTCTTCTTCTTCTTCGTCTTCTTCTTCGTCTTCTTCTTCGTCTTCTTCGTCTTCTTCTTCGTCTTCTTCGTCTTCTTCGTCTTCTTCTTCTTCTTCTTCTTCTTCTTCTTCTTCTTCTTCTTCTTCTTCTTCTTCCTTGGTGAGACAGAAAGGGTGACGGCGCACACATAAACACACACACACACACAAAGGAACGCACACACATGCAGGCGGGGGAGGGGCCGAGTTAGAGAGATTCCTCGACAGGCTTCGGACTCAAGTGCTGAACCAGACGCTGGTCTGGATTTCCCAGATCACGTGATCAGCCCTGAACCGAAATCAGGAGCCAGACACTGAACTGACAGGCACTGTTGGGCAAGGAACTTCTAGGCAAGCTGCTGAAGGATCCCAGAAGGGCTTGGTAAATTGTTCCCCTCGTTCACGTCCTAGGATGTGATGATTCTATGCAAAGATAATAGTGCATGTAATATAATCTGACATAATATATAATAATATAAGGATGCAGAGATTATAGTGGTGGCTAGCTGAGGTCAAGTCCCAGCCAAGTAGGGAGGGCAGCCTTTAAGGGTCTCCAACGATTCCCATCTTGGGTACACATCGTTTTGTGTTCCATACTCCACCTCTTGATTCGAGTCAGAACTACTGACTCCCTTGTAAAGGACAGAATGTGGCCAAAGTGATAGGATGTCCCTTCGGAGGTGAGTTTACAAAGAGACTGGTCTCCTCTTGGGCTTGCCCGCCCTCCGTCCCTCCCTCCCGCATCTGTTCCCAGGGAAGCCAGCTGCTCCTTGGGAGCTTTATGCTGGAGAGGCCCATGGGGCAAGGAATGACTATTTCTTGCTTCCAGCAATGGAGGGCCTCTGGCTGCTCACAGCCAGCTGAGTGAGCTCAAAAGCAGACTTACCCCCAACAAGCCCGCAGATGACTGAAGATCCAGAGGCCCTCTGGACTGCAGCCTTGTGAGAGATCCTGAGCCACAGGGACCTGGCTAGTTGCACCTGGATGGCTGGCCCACAGAAACCATATCAGGTTATGAATGTTGTTTTAGGCCCATTGGTTCGGGGAAAACCTTCAAGAAAGACAGGAGTGGGAAGCCAAATGTTTGGCTTCTGACCCACCCCCCCTCTCCTGGGGTTGAAATTCCAGGGAAATCAAGAGATGGTAGAAACGCCTGAGAGATGAGGGTAAACAATGGAAGAGAGAGGACATCTATGCTGATCGCCATGGATCTCTCTGAGAGGACATCCTCCCACTTGATCCTCCTGTGTCGAAGGGTGGCAAATGCAGGGGGAGACACCTGGCAGTGTGGTCCAAGTCGGCTGAGAGCACTCGACCCAGCCCCACAGAGCCTCCTAGAAGGCAGAGAAAGAGCCCAGAAGTTCCCTGGGGCCCCTAGAGAAGGCCCCTAGAGAATGAGATGAGTTGAAAGCCTGGGACCTGGTCGTTGGACTTCTAGGCTGGAGGGGAGATGGCCTGTGGAAGGGCCACTGCCCGCAACCCCTGTTGGACCAGACCCCTCCTGTCTGCTTTGGGAGACTGGGGGTGAATATGAGAATGAATTCATGTAGAAGAGATGGTGTTCTAATGCTTGGTTTCAACTTCTTGAAATCCTTTCAACTTCTTGAAATCGTTGACATTCCTTTTCTCCTTGTCCCCAGGACCACCATGAATGGGAAGGGGCCTTCAAAGAAGCAAGATGAGAACATCTCTTACAAGGCTGTCCAGTGTCAATATCCAACCACTGCAGTCACTTCTACCCCCTTGGCAGCCCCACTGCTTCCATCAGGACACAGATCCGTTCCTGTACAGGTTTTTGAGCAAACGTAAGTTTGGATTTCTCGCAGAGAAATGCCAAGAGTGCAATGACTGGGGTCCTAGGGTGGTTGCAAGTCTAGTTTTCAGAGAAACTGTGTGGAGGGTTGGGTCACTCTCCTGTGCACCCGAAAAGCATATTCTACTGCTTGTTCCCTGGAATTTAAATCCAGGCCTTGAAAAAGAAAAGGAACTGTGAACTGTTTTCAAGAGGGAGCTCTATCACCTTCCATTCCCAACAGCGATGCAGGAGCGATCCAGTCGTTCCACATCCTGCCTTGCATTGGGGAGTGGGGTCTCTCTCTCCCTCTCGGGTGCATTTGGTTTGCATCATGCTGATAGGTGTGCAGTGAGAGCTCATTGGAGTTTGAATTTGAATTGCCCCGATGGTAACTTTTTATGGGATTTCCATCTGTATACTCTTTGGTAAAGGGTTTCGGTCTTTTGCCCATTTTTTTTTGTTTTTGTTCTTTTCAGACTGGATGGCTTGCTTCTTTGGGGGTCAACTTTTGAGGTTCTCTCCTTCCGACAGGAGTCCTTTATCAGGTATGTGGTTTGCACCTATTTTCTCCCAGTTTGTAGCTTCCCTTTTGGGTCTTCTTCACAAGGTGTTTCACACATTACAGACTTCCAATTCTGATTTGTTGGATCATGTCTAATGAATCAACTCTTCTTGAACGGAACATGATTTGATGTCCAGTCGGAGGATTCTTTACCTAGCTGTCCATTCTGGACATTTTTTTCCCTAGAAGATTTATCATTTTACGTAGAAGGCGGTGATTAATTTTGAGTTAATTTAACAAAATTTTTTTTCTTTTTGAGAGAGTGAGCATGCGCATGAGTGGGGCGTGGGGTGGAGGGAGAAGCGAAAAGAGCGTCCTTAAGCAGACTCCCCAGTGAGCTTGGAGCCTGATTTTGTCCCGGGACCCTGAGAGCATGACAAGAGCCGAAATGAAGAGCTGGCTGCCTCAGCGACTGAGTCACCCAGGCGCCACGAGTTCAGTTTTGTACAGAGGATGAGCCTTCGATTGTGGTCCTCGTCCTCCTCGTCCTCCACCTCCACCTCCTCCTCCTCTCTGCCCCTCCCTCTTCTTCTTGGGCCTCCTTCTTCTTCTTTGTCTCTGGAAGTCCACTTGCTCTAGCACCATTTCTTCAAAACGCTGTCACTCCTCCATTGAATTGCTTTTCCCCTTTGTCAGAATCCCATTGACATGTTGGTGGTTGGTCTCTTTCTGGGTTTGATCCTGTTCCACTTATCTATCTTTATACTGTTCCATTTGTCTATCCCTTCACCAACACCACACATTTTTGATTACTATAGCTGTAGATCTTGAAACTGGGTGGAAGGATTCCTTTGGTTTTCTTCTTTAGTTTTATTTTCTCATCTTTTTCTAGGTTCTGACGTGGAGAGCTTATTGTTTTGAGACAGAGAGAGAGAGAGAGAGAGAGAGAGAGACAGGGAAGGGGTACAGAGAGAGAGAGAGAGAGAGAGAGAGAGAGAGAGATTATTAAACAGCCTCCATGCCCAGCACCAGCACAATGCAGGTTCAGTCTCACAACCTCGAGTTTCATCATGACCCGAGTCAAAATCAAGAGTTGGACTAACTGACTGAGCCTCCCAGATGCTCCTCCTCCTTTCTAACATAGGCAGTGATTGCTCTACATGGTGCTGTCCATTGATTGTGCTGTGTCCCACACATTTTCATATGTTGTATGTTCATTTTCCTTCACTTCAATGCATTGAGATTTGATCTTTGATCTTTGATCATCTAGAAGGTTACTTTCTCAGTGTTTGGATATTTGTTAGATTTCTCCTTTGGATACCTAGTTTGCTTTTTAAATATATTTTTTTTAATGTTGAAATTGTACTTCCGAGAAATTGATCGATAGGGTTGTCTTTGTTTCAGGTGTACAATAGAGCGATTCCCCTCCCCTACCCCACCTGCTGTCAGCTCCGGTTGCAGGCACTGATGTGCCTTGGAGACTCAGGTGCACCTCCCCCACCCCTCCTCCCTTCAGCTCCTGTTGCCAGGCACTGGTTTGCGTTGGAGACGGAACCCTCGTAGGGGTTCCAAGCACTTCCTAGTGGCCCAGAAGACACTGGTGATCGGAGACCAAGCCACAAGGCTCTTTGGAGCCAGCTGGGGGCCATCCAAATGCCTCCCCACACAGTTCTGGAGCCGCTGTGGGCTGTCCTGGAGCAGCTGTGGGCTGCTGGGTTGGTGATATCCGAACGTTGGCCACATGTGCCACGAGTCTCTGGGTTTCGCTGGGAGATCCTGGTGTGCACTGCAGTGGTGGTGTTCCTGGGAAAGAGTGCACTCAGCTTCCGAAGAAGAAAGTGGCAGTGTGCCCGGAACGAGGAAGTCTCTGGAAAAGGCATGGAGAAGACCGAACCGGACGCACAAGCCCGTGGAGCTGTCGCATCATCCGAGCCGAAGGCCAGTCCTCTCCCGTTCCAGCTTCTTGCTCTGGCTGCCCTGAATCAAGATGCCGGGTATTGGTCAGTGGGAAACACCACGCAACTGCGGAAGGGAGTTCGGCAAAGGCTGTTGAAGAGCCCTCAGCAGCTGCCTCATGAAAATCCCATCTGTGGAGCAGCCCAGGAAGATGGAGAAGCCCTGGTGAGGAAAACGCCAGAAGGCTTCAAGGACAGCCGTGATCTGCAGGCAAGTGCAGACCCGCTGGTTCAGGAGATTGGCAGCTGTGGACAGAGAGTGCAGGACGAGGCAGGGCAGGCAGGCAGGCCAGAGCTTCCTGAAGGAGGAGTGCGGCGGCAGGCCAGCGCTGAGGGCCAGAGCCAACAGCACACCCTCAGCCAGATCCTCCTGAAGGGGATGCATGTGCTAGAGCTGCTTGGAGATCATCTGGAAGGTGGGGGCTCAAGGAGGCAGGTGGAGACTGGCTCCTCCTCCCCTGACCACGTGCCCTCAGGCGGGAGCCCCGTGAACCAATTCAAGCCGTCCAGGGCACTGAAGAAGGCACGTCAGAGGAATGAAGAGCTCCCAAGAAACCCAACAAGCCACCAAGCTGAGCAAGGACCTGTTCACCTTCGGAACACCCTCCTGGACGGTGAGATTCCGAAGTTGCGCCTGAAGCTTGAGGCAGAGCCGAAGCTGTGCGAAGAGCACCTCAGACACCTGGAGAGGAAGATGATGGAGGAGAAGGCACGCTGCCTGCAAGTGAAGAACGAGCTTGCCAAGGTGCGCAGGAAGGCGGATGCTGCCCACTGGCACTTGGGCCTCTATAGGAACATGGCCGCCGACCTGCACCGAGAATGGCAGCAAATCGCCTCCTTGCATGAGCGGGAGCACCTCGTGGTGGAGAAGAGGAGTGAGGAGAGCCAGAAGGCTGTCCTGTGGGCAGAGAGGGAGTTCCAAAGGCTCCAGGCCCAAAACCATTGCCTCAGGCAGAAGCTGGCCAACTCTGGGCCCAAGGTCCAGCCTGTCTCCGGGGGGCCTCCTGCTCCTGCTCCTGCTGTTCCGGGCACAGCCTCCAAGTACCCTCAAGGGCCAAAGGCTCCCCTGAAACCCAGGAAGCCCAAGAAGGGAGCAAGGGTGCACTGGCCAGATTCCAAGTTCTCGGGTCCCCTGCAGGTCTGATTCCCTTGCCCAGCAGCCACCAACACTCACAACCAGAGCACAAAAGCTCCTGTGCTTACCCCTTCAGCCATACCCATGGCTCCTTTGACGTGAGATCCACCCCATCCTTTAGCCTGATGCTCCATATTCCCTGGAGCCGTATGAGTGTGAGAGAATATTTTTCAGTGTTCAGCGTAACACAAATAAAAATAAAAATATCCAATGGCTGAGACTCCTGCTACTGAGAATGGATTTGATTAAGGGATTCTATGCCAAGCAAGGGACGGTTTGAAGTGTCTTGTATCGATCCCTTAATCGTCCCAATAACCCAGTGTGTCATGTCTGACTGAGGTTCAGACAGGGGAAACAACTTGCCCCAAGATCACACAGCTAGTGAATTTCAGAGCTCCCGTTCCAAACCAGGGTTGTCTAATGATCACCTGCTGTGCCAATAACTTCTACTACTATGCCTAGTACTGTTCTTCTTCTTCTTCTTCTTCTTCTTCCTCTTCTTCTTCTTCTTCTTCTTCTTCTTCTTCTTCTTCTTCGTCTTCGTCTTCGTCTTCGTCTTCGTCTTCTTCTTCTTCTTCTTCTTCTTCTTCGTCTTCTTCTTCTTCTTCGTCTTCTTCTTCGTCTTCTTCTTCGTCTTCTTCGTCTTCTTCTTCGTCTTCTTCGTCTTCTTCGTCTTCTTCTTCTTCTTCTTCTTCTTCTTCTTCTTCTTCTTCTTCTTCTTCTTCTTCCTTGGTGAGACAGAAAGGGTGACGGCGCACACATAAACACACACACACACACAAAGGAACGCACACACATGCAGGCGGGGGAGGGGCCGAGTTAGAGAGATTCCTCGACAGGCTTCGGACTCAAGTGCTGAACCAGACGCTGGTCTGGATTTCCCAGATCACGTGATCAGCCCTGAACCGAAATCAGGAGCCAGACACTGAACTGACAGGCACTGTTGGGCAAGGAACTTCTAGGCAAGCTGCTGAAGGATCCCAGAAGGGCTTGGTAAATTGTTCCCCTCGTTCACGTCCTAGGATGTGATGATTCTATGCAAAGATAATAGTGCATGTAATATAATCTGACATAATATATAATAATATAAGGATGCAGAGATTATAGTGGTGGCTAGCTGAGGTCAAGTCCCAGCCAAGTAGGGAGGGCAGCCTTTAAGGGTCTCCAACGATTCCCATCTTGGGTACACATCGTTTTGTGTTCCATACTCCACCTCTTGATTCGAGTCAGAACTACTGACTCCCTTGTAAAGGACAGAATGTGGCCAAAGTGATAGGATGTCCCTTCGGAGGTGAGTTTACAAAGAGACTGGTCTCCTCTTGGGCTTGCCCGCCCTCCGTCCCTCCCTCCCGCATCTGTTCCCAGGGAAGCCAGCTGCTCCTTGGGAGCTTTATGCTGGAGAGGCCCATGGGGCAAGGAATGACTATTTCTTGCTTCCAGCAATGGAGGGCCTCTGGCTGCTCACAGCCAGCTGAGTGAGCTCAAAAGCAGACTTACCCCCAACAAGCCCGCAGATGACTGAAGATCCAGAGGCCCTCTGGACTGCAGCCTTGTGAGAGATCCTGAGCCACAGGGACCTGGCTAGTTGCACCTGGATGGCTGGCCCACAGAAACCATATCAGGTTATGAATGTTGTTTTAGGCCCATTGGTTCGGGGAAAACCTTCAAGAAAGACAGGAGTGGGAAGCCAAATGTTTGGCTTCTGACCCACCCCCCCTCTCCTGGGGTTGAAATTCCAGGGAAATCAAGAGATGGTAGAAACGCCTGAGAGATGAGGGTAAACAATGGAAGAGAGAGGACATCTATGCTGATCGCCATGGATCTCTCTGAGAGGACATCCTCCCACTTGATCCTCCTGTGTCGAAGGGTGGCAAATGCAGGGGGAGACACCTGGCAGTGTGGTCCAAGTCGGCTGAGAGCACTCGACCCAGCCCCACAGAGCCTCCTAGAAGGCAGAGAAAGAGCCCAGAAGTTCCCTGGGGCCCCTAGAGAAGGCCCCTAGAGAATGAGATGAGTTGAAAGCCTGGGACCTGGTCGTTGGACTTCTAGGCTGGAGGGGAGATGGCCTGTGGAAGGGCCACTGCCCGCAACCCCTGTTGGACCAGACCCCTCCTGTCTGCTTTGGGAGACTGGGGGTGAATATGAGAATGAATTCATGTAGAAGAGATGGTGTTCTAATGCTTGGTTTCAACTTCTTGAAATCCTTTCAACTTCTTGAAATCGTTGACATTCCTTTTCTCCTTGTCCCCAGGACCACCATGAATGGGAAGGGGCCTTCAAAGAAGCAAGATGAGAACATCTCTTACAAGGCTGTCCAGTGTCAATATCCAACCACTGCAGTCACTTCTACCCCCTTGGCAGCCCCACTGCTTCCATCAGGACACAGATCCGTTCCTGTACAGGTTTTTGAGCAAACGTAAGTTTGGATTTCTCGCAGAGAAATGCCAAGAGTGCAATGACTGGGGTCCTAGGGTGGTTGCAAGTCTAGTTTTCAGAGAAACTGTGTGGAGGGTTGGGTCACTCTCCTGTGCACCCGAAAAGCATATTCTACTGCTTGTTCCCTGGAATTTAAATCCAGGCCTTGAAAAAGAAAAGGAACTGTGAACTGTTTTCAAGAGGGAGCTCTATCACCTTCCATTCCCAACAGCGATGCAGGAGCGATCCAGTCGTTCCACATCCTGCCTTGCATTGGGGAGTGGGGTCTCTCTCTCCCTCTCGGGTGCATTTGGTTTGCATCATGCTGATAGGTGTGCAGTGAGAGCTCATTGGAGTTTGAATTTGAATTGCCCCGATGGTAACTTTTTATGGGATTTCCATCTGTATACTCTTTGGTAAAGGGTTTCGGTCTTTTGCCCATTTTTTTTTGTTTTTGTTCTTTTCAGACTGGATGGCTTGCTTCTTTGGGGGTCAACTTTTGAGGTTCTCTCCTTCCGACAGGAGTCCTTTATCAGGTATGTGGTTTGCACCTATTTTCTCCCAGTTTGTAGCTTCCCTTTTGGGTCTTCTTCACAAGGTGTTTCACACATTACAGACTTCCAATTCTGATTTGTTGGATCATGTCTAATGAATCAACTCTTCTTGAACGGAACATGATTTGATGTCCAGTCGGAGGATTCTTTACCTAGCTGTCCATTCTGGACATTTTTTTCCCTAGAAGATTTATCATTTTACGTAGAAGGCGGTGATTAATTTTGAGTTAATTTAACAAAATTTTTTTTCTTTTTGAGAGAGTGAGCATGCGCATGAGTGGGGCGTGGGGTGGAGGGAGAAGCGAAAAGAGCGTCCTTAAGCAGACTCCCCAGTGAGCTTGGAGCCTGATTTTGTCCCGGGACCCTGAGAGCATGACAAGAGCCGAAATGAAGAGCTGGCTGCCTCAGCGACTGAGTCACCCAGGCGCCACGAGTTCAGTTTTGTACAGAGGATGAGCCTTCGATTGTGGTCCTCGTCCTCCTCGTCCTCCACCTCCACCTCCTCCTCCTCTCTGCCCCTCCCTCTTCTTCTTGGGCCTCCTTCTTCTTCTTTGTCTCTGGAAGTCCACTTGCTCTAGCACCATTTCTTCAAAACGCTGTCACTCCTCCATTGAATTGCTTTTCCCCTTTGTCAGAATCCCATTGACATGTTGGTGGTTGGTCTCTTTCTGGGTTTGATCCTGTTCCACTTATCTATCTTTATACTGTTCCATTTGTCTATCCCTTCACCAACACCACACATTTTTGATTACTATAGCTGTAGATCTTGAAACTGGGTGGAAGGATTCCTTTGGTTTTCTTCTTTAGTTTTATTTTCTCATCTTTTTCTAGGTTCTGACGTGGAGAGCTTATTGTTTTGAGACAGAGAGAGAGAGAGAGAGAGAGAGAGAGACAGGGAAGGGGTACAGAGAGAGAGAGAGAGAGAGAGAGAGAGAGAGAGAGATTATTAAACAGCCTCCATGCCCAGCACCAGCACAATGCAGGTTCAGTCTCACAACCTCGAGTTTCATCATGACCCGAGTCAAAATCAAGAGTTGGACTAACTGACTGAGCCTCCCAGATGCTCCTCCTCCTTTCTAACATAGGCAGTGATTGCTCTACATGGTGCTGTCCATTGATTGTGCTGTGTCCCACACATTTTCATATGTTGTATGTTCATTTTCCTTCACTTCAATGCATTGAGATTTGATCTTTGATCTTTGATCATCTAGAAGGTTACTTTCTCAGTGTTTGGATATTTGTTAGATTTCTCCTTTGGATACCTAGTTTGCTTTTTAAATATATTTTTTTTAATGTTGAAATTGTACTTCCGAGAAATTGATCGATAGGGTTGTCTTTGTTTCAGGTGTACAATAGAGCGATTCCCCTCCCCTACCCCACCTGCTGTCAGCTCCGGTTGCAGGCACTGATGTGCCTTGGAGACTCAGGTGCACCTCCCCCACCCCTCCTCCCTTCAGCTCCTGTTGCCAGGCACTGGTTTGCGTTGGAGACGGAACCCTCGTAGGGGTTCCAAGCACTTCCTAGTGGCCCAGAAGACACTGGTGATCGGAGACCAAGCCACAAGGCTCTTTGGAGCCAGCTGGGGGCCATCCAAATGCCTCCCCACACAGTTCTGGAGCCGCTGTGGGCTGTCCTGGAGCAGCTGTGGGCTGCTGGGTTGGTGATATCCGAACGTTGGCCACATGTGCCACGAGTCTCTGGGTTTCGCTGGGAGATCCTGGTGTGCACTGCAGTGGTGGTGTTCCTGGGAAAGAGTGCACTCAGCTTCCGAAGAAGAAAGTGGCAGTGTGCCCGGAACGAGGAAGTCTCTGGAAAAGGCATGGAGAAGACCGAACCGGACGCACAAGCCCGTGGAGCTGTCGCATCATCCGAGCCGAAGGCCAGTCCTCTCCCGTTCCAGCTTCTTGCTCTGGCTGCCCTGAATCAAGATGCCGGGTATTGGTCAGTGGGAAACACCACGCAACTGCGGAAGGGAGTTCGGCAAAGGCTGTTGAAGAGCCCTCAGCAGCTGCCTCATGAAAATCCCATCTGTGGAGCAGCCCAGGAAGATGGAGAAGCCCTGGTGAGGAAAACGCCAGAAGGCTTCAAGGACAGCCGTGATCTGCAGGCAAGTGCAGACCCGCTGGTTCAGGAGATTGGCAGCTGTGGACAGAGAGTGCAGGACGAGGCAGGGCAGGCAGGCAGGCCAGAGCTTCCTGAAGGAGGAGTGCGGCGGCAGGCCAGCGCTGAGGGCCAGAGCCAACAGCACACCCTCAGCCAGATCCTCCTGAAGGGGATGCATGTGCTAGAGCTGCTTGGAGATCATCTGGAAGGTGGGGGCTCAAGGAGGCAGGTGGAGACTGGCTCCTCCTCCCCTGACCACGTGCCCTCAGGCGGGAGCCCCGTGAACCAATTCAAG
The DNA here is from genome assembly GCF_922984935.1 of Meles meles. Classification (NCBI taxonomy): domain Eukaryota; kingdom Metazoa; phylum Chordata; class Mammalia; order Carnivora; family Mustelidae; genus Meles; species Meles meles. The sequence continues at coordinate 84,675,158 of NC_060066.1, forward strand.
CCGTCCAGGGCACTGAAGAAGGCACGTCAGAGGAATGAAGAGCTCCCAAGAAACCCAACAAGCCACCAAGCTGAGCAAGGACCTGTTCACCTTCGGAACACCCTCCTGGACGGTGAGATTCCGAAGTTGCGCCTGAAGCTTGAGGCAGAGCCGAAGCTGTGCGAAGAGCACCTCAGACACCTGGAGAGGAAGATGATGGAGGAGAAGGCACGCTGCCTGCAAGTGAAGAACGAGCTTGCCAAGGTGCGCAGGAAGGCGGATGCTGCCCACTGGCACTTGGGCCTCTATAGGAACATGGCCGCCGACCTGCACCGAGAATGGCAGCAAATCGCCTCCTTGCATGAGCGGGAGCGCCTCGTGGTGGAGAAGAGGAGTGAGGAGAGCCAGAAGGCTGTCCTGTGGGCAGAGAGGGAGTTCCAAAGGCTCCAGGCCCAAAACCATTGCCTCAGGCAGAAGCTGGCCAACTCTGGGCCCAAGGTCCAGCCTGTCTCCGGGGGGCCTCCTGCTCCTGCTCCTGCTGTTCCGGGCACAGCCTCCAAGTACCCTCAAGGGCCAAAGGCTCCCCTGAAACCCAGGAAGCCCAAGAAGGGAGCAAGGGTGCACTGGCCAGATTCCAAGTTCTCGGGTCCCCTGCAGGTCTGATTCCCTTGCCCAGCAGCCACCAACACTCACAACCAGAGCACAAAAGCTCCTGTGCTTACCCCTTCAGCCATACCCATGGCTCCTTTGACTTGAGATCCACCCCATCCTTTAGCCTGATGCTCCATATTCCCTGGAGCCGTATGAGTGTGAGAGAATATTTTTCAGTGTTCAGCGTAACACAAATAAAAATAAAAATATCCAATGGCTGAGACTCCTGCTACTGAGAATGGATTTGATTAAGGGATTCTATGCCAAGCAAGGGACAGTTTGAAGTGTCTTGTATCGATCCCTTAATCGTCCCAATAACCCAGTGTGTCATGTCTGACTGAGGTTCAGACAGGGGAAACAACTTGCCCCAAGATCACACAGCTAGTGAATTTCAGAGCTCCCGTTCCAAACCAGGGTTGTCTAATGATCACCTGCTGTGCCAATAACTTCTACTACTATGCCTAGTACTGTTCTTCTTCTTCTTCTTCTTCTTCTTCTTCTTCTTCTTCTTCTTCTTCTTCTTCTTCCTCTTCTTCTTCTTCTTCTTCTTCTTCTTCTTCTTCGTCTTCGTCTTCGTCTTCGTCTTCTTCTTCTTCTTCTTCTTCGTCTTCGTCTTCTTCTTCTTCTTCGTCTTCTTCTTCGTCTTCTTCTTCGTCTTCTTCGTCTTCTTCTTCGTCTTCTTCGTCTTCTTCGTCGTCTTCTTCTTCTTCTTCTTCTTCTTCTTCTTCTTCTTCTTCTTCTTCTTCCTTGGTGAGACAGAAAGGGTGACGGCGCACACATAAACACACACACACACACAAAGGAACGCACACACATGCAGGCGGGGGAGGGGCCGAGTTAGAGAGATTCCTCGACAGGCTTCGGACTCAAGTGCTGAACCAGACGCTGGTCTGGATTTCCCAGATCACGTGATCAGCCCTGAACCGAAATCAGGAGCCAGACACTGAACTGACAGGCACTGTTGGGCAAGGAACTTCTAGGCAAGCTGCTGAAGGATCCCAGAAGGGCTTGGTAAATTGTTCCCCTCGTTCACGTCCTAGGATGTGATGATTCTATGCAAAGATAATAGTGCATGTAATATAATCTGACATAATATATAATAATATAAGGATGCAGAGATTATAGTGGTGGCTAGCTGAGGTCAAGTCCCAGCCAAGTAGGGAGGGCAGCCTTTAAGGGTCTCCAACGATTCCCATCTTGGGTACACATCGTTTTGTGTTCCATACTCCACCTCTTGATTCGAGTCAGAACTACTGACTCCCTTGTAAAGGACAGAATGTGGCCAAAGTGATAGGATGTCCCTTCGGAGGTGAGTTTACAAAGAGACTGGTCTCCTCTTGGGCTTGCCCGCCCTCCGTCCCTCCCTCCCGCATCTGTTCCCAGGGAAGCCAGCTGCTCCTTGGGAGCTTTATGCTGGAGAGGCCCATGGGGCAAGGAATGACTATTTCTTGCTTCCAGCAATGGAGGGCCTCTGGCTGCTCACAGCCAGCTGAGTGAGCTCAAAAGCAGACTTACCCCCAACAAGCCCGCAGATGACTGAAGATCCAGAGGCCCTCTGGACTGCAGCCTTGTGAGAGATCCTGAGCCACAGGGACCTGGCTAGTTGCACCTGGATGGCTGGCCCACAGAAACCATATCAGGTTATGAATGTTGTTTTAGGCCCATTGGTTCGGGGAAAACCTTCAAGAAAGACAGGAGTGGGAAGCCAAATGTTTGGCTTCTGACCCACCCCCCCTCTCCTGGGGTTGAAATTCCAGGGAAATCAAGAGATGGTAGAAACGCCTGAGAGATGAGGGTAAACAATGGAAGAGAGAGGACATCTATGCTGATCGCCATGGATCTCTCTGAGAGGACATCCTCCCACTTGATCCTCCTGTGTCGAAGGGTGGCAAATGCAGGGGGAGACACCTGGCAGTGTGGTCCAAGTCGGCTGAGAGCACTCGACCCAGCCCCACAGAGCCTCCTAGAAGGCAGAGAAAGAGCCCAGAAGTTCCCTGGGGCCCCTAGAGAAGGCCCCTAGAGAATGAGATGAGTTGAAAGCCTGGGACCTGGTCGTTGGACTTCTAGGCTGGAGGGGAGATGGCCTGTGGAAGGGCCACTGCCCGCAACCCCTGTTGGACCAGACCCCTCCTGTCTGCTTTGGGAGACTGGGGGTGAATATGAGAATGAATTCATGTAGAAGAGATGGTGTTCTAATGCTTGGTTTCAACTTCTTGAAATCCTTTCAACTTCTTGAAATCGTTGACATTCCTTTTCTCCTTGTCCCCAGGACCACCATGAATGGGAAGGGGCCTTCAAAGAAGCAAGATGAGAACATCTCTTACAAGGCTGTCCAGTGTCAATATCCAACCACTGCAGTCACTTCTACCCCCTTGGCAGCCCCACTGCTTCCATCAGGACACAGATCCGTTCCTGTACAGGTTTTTGAGCAAACGTAAGTTTGGATTTCTCGCAGAGAAATGCCAAGAGTGCAATGACTGGGGTCCTAGGGTGGTTGCAAGTCTAGTTTTCAGAGAAACTGTGTGGAGGGTTGGGTCACTCTCCTGTGCACCCGAAAAGCATATTCTACTGCTTGTTCCCTGGAATTTAAATCCAGGCCTTGAAAAAGAAAAGGAACTGTGAACTGTTTTCAAGAGGGAGCTCTATCACCTTCCATTCCCAACAGCGATGCAGGAGCGATCCAGTCGTTCCACATCCTGCCTTGCATTGGGGAGTGGGGTCTCTCTCTCCCTCTCGGGTGCATTTGGTTTGCATCATGCTGATAGGTGTGCAGTGAGAGCTCATTGGAGTTTGAATTTGAATTGCCCCGATGGTAACTTTTTATGGGATTTCCATCTGTATACTCTTTGGTAAAGGGTTTCGGTCTTTTGCCCATTTTTTTTTGTTTTTGTTCTTTTCAGACTGGATGGCTTGCTTCTTTGGGGGTCAACTTTTGAGGTTCTCTCCTTCCGACAGGAGTCCTTTATCAGGTATGTGGTTTGCACCTATTTTCTCCCAGTTTGTAGCTTCCCTTTTGGGTCTTCTTCACAAGGTGTTTCACACATTACAGACTTCCAATTCTGATTTGTTGGATCATGTCTAATGAATCAACTCTTCTTGAACGGAACATGATTTGATGTCCAGTCGGAGGATTCTTTACCTAGCTGTCCATTCTGGACATTTTTTTCCCTAGAAGATTTATCATTTTACGTAGAAGGCGGTGATTAATTTTGAGTTAATTTAACAAAATTTTTTTTCTTTTTGAGAGAGTGAGCATGCGCATGAGTGGGGCGTGGGGTGGAGGGAGAAGCGAAAAGAGCGTCCTTAAGCAGACTCCCCAGTGAGCTTGGAGCCTGATTTTGTCCCGGGACCCTGAGAGCATGACAAGAGCCGAAATGAAGAGCTGGCTGCCTCAGCGACTGAGTCACCCAGGCGCCACGAGTTCAGTTTTGTACAGAGGATGAGCCTTCGATTGTGGTCCTCGTCCTCCTCGTCCTCCACCTCCACCTCCTCCTCCTCTCTGCCCCTCCCTCTTCTTCTTGGGCCTCCTTCTTCTTCTTTGTCTCTGGAAGTCCACTTGCTCTAGCACCATTTCTTCAAAACGCTGTCACTCCTCCATTGAATTGCTTTTCCCCTTTGTCAGAATCCCATTGACATGTTGGTGGTTGGTCTCTTTCTGGGTTTGATCCTGTTCCACTTATCTATCTTTATACTGTTCCATTTGTCTATCCCTTCACCAACACCACACCTTTTTGATTACTATAGCTGTAGATCTTGAAACTGGGTGGAAGGATTCCTTTGGTTTTCTTCTTTAGTTTTATTTTCTCATCTTTTTCTAGGTTCTGACGTGGAGAGCTTATTGTTTTGAGACAGAGAGAGAGAGAGAGAGACAGGGAAGGGGTACAGAGAGAGAGAGAGAGAGAGAGAGAGAGAGAGAGATTATTAAACAGCCTCCATGCCCAGCACCAGCACAATGCAGGTTCAGTCTCACAACCTCGAGTTTCATCATGACCCGAGTCAAAATCAAGAGTTGGACTAACTGACTGAGCCTCCCAGATGCTCCTCCTCCTTTCTAACATAGGCAGTGATTGCTCTACATGGTGCTGTCCATTGATTGTGCTGTGTCCCACACATTTTCATATGTTGTATGTTCATTTTCCTTCACTTCAATGCATTGAGATTTGATCTTTGATCTTTGATCATCTAGAAGGTTACTTTCTCAGTGTTTGGATATTTGTTAGATTTCTCCTTTGGATACCTAGTTTGCTTTTTAAATATATTTTTTTTAATGTTGAAATTGTACTTCCGAGAAATTGATCGATAGGGTTGTCTTTGTTTCAGGTGTACAATAGAGCGATTCCCCTCCCCTACCCCACCTGCTGTCAGCTCCGGTTGCAGGCACTGATGTGCCTTGGAGACTCAGGTGCACCTCCCCCACCCCTCCTCCCTTCAGCTCCTGTTGCCAGGCACTGGTTTGCGTTGGAGACGGAACCCTCGTAGGGGTTCCAAGCACTTCCTAGTGGCCCAGAAGACACTGGTGATCGGAGACCAAGCCACAAGGCTCTTTGGAGCCAGCTGGGGGCCATCCAAATGCCTCCCCACACAGTTCTGGAGCCGCTGTGGGCTGTCCTGGAGCAGCTGTGGGCTGCTGGGTTGGTGATATCCGAACGTTGGCCACATGTGCCACGAGTCTCTGGGTTTCGCTGGGAGATCCTGGTGTGCACTGCAGTGGTGGTGTTCCTGGGAAAGAGTGCACTCAGCTTCCGAAGAAGAAAGTGGCAGTGTGCCCGGAACGAGGAAGTCTCTGGAAAAGGCATGGAGAAGACCGAACCGGACGCACAAGCCCGTGGAGCTGTCGCATCATCCGAGCCGAAGGCCAGTCCTCTCCCGTTCCAGCTTCTTGCTCTGGCTGCCCTGAATCAAGATGCCGGGTATTGGTCAGTGGGAAACACCACGCAACTGCGGAAGGGAGTTCGGCAAAGGCTGTTGAAGAGCCCTCAGCAGCTGCCTCATGAAAATCCCATCTGTGGAGCAGCCCAGGAAGATGGAGAAGCCCTGGTGAGGAAAACGCCAGAAGGCTTCAAGGACAGCCGTGATCTGCAGGCAAGTGCAGACCCGCTGGTTCAGGAGATTGGCAGCTGTGGACAGAGAGTGCAGGACGAGGCAGGGCAGGCAGGCAGGCCAGAGCTTCCTGAAGGAGGAGTGCGGCGGCAGGCCAGCGCTGAGGGCCAGAGCCAACAGCACACCCTCAGCCAGATCCTCCTGAAGGGGATGCATGTGCTAGAGCTGCTTGGAGATCATCTGGAAGGTGGGGGCTCAAGGAGGCAGGTGGAGACTGGCTCCTCCTCCCCTGACCACGTGCCCTCAGGCGGGAGCCCCGTGAACCAATTCAAGCCGTCCAGGGCACTGAAGAAGGCACGTCAGAGGAATGAAGAGCTCCCAAGAAACCCAACAAGCCACCAAGCTGAGCAAGGACCTGTTCACCTTCGGAACACCCTCCTGGACGGTGAGATTCCGAAGTTGCGCCTGAAGCTTGAGGCAGAGCCGAAGCTGTGCGAAGAGCACCTCAGACACCTGGAGAGGAAGATGATGGAGGAGAAGGCACGCTGCCTGCAAGTGAAGAACGAGCTTGCCAAGGTGCGCAGGAAGGCGGATGCTGCCCACTGGCACTTGGGCCTCTATAGGAACATGGCCGCCGACCTGCACCGAGAATGGCAGCAAATCGCCTCCTTGCATGAGCGGGAGCGCCTCGTGGTGGAGAAGAGGAGTGAGGAGAGCCAGAAGGCTGTCCTGTGGGCAGAGAGGGAGTTCCAAAGGCTCCAGGCCCAAAACCATTGCCTCAGGCAGAAGCTGGCCAACTCTGGGCCCAAGGTCCAGCCTGTCTCCGGGGGGCCTCCTGCTCCTGCTCCTGCTGTTCCGGGCACAGCCTCCAAGTACCCTCAAGGGCCAAAGGCTCCCCTGAAACCCAGGAAGCCCAAGAAGGGAGCAAGGGTGCACTGGCCAGATTCCAAGTTCTCGGGTCCCCTGCAGGTCTGATTCCCTTGCCCAGCAGCCACCAACACTCACAACCAGAGCACAAAAGCTCCTGTGCTTACCCCTTCAGCCATACCCATGGCTCCTTTGACTTGAGATCCACCCCATCCTTTAGCCTGATGCTCCATATTCCCTGGAGCCGTATGAGTGTGAGAGAATATTTTTCAGTGTTCAGCGTAACACAAATAAAAATAAAAATATCCAATGGCTGAGACTCCTGCTACTGAGAATGGATTTGATTAAGGGATTCTATGCCAAGCAAGGGACGGTTTGAAGTGTCTTGTATCGATCCCTTAATCGTCCCAATAACCCAGTGTGTCATGTCTGACTGAGGTTCAGACAGGGGAAACAACTTGCCCCAAGATCACACAGCTAGTGAATTTCAGAGCTCCCGTTCCAAACCAGGGTTGTCTAATGATCACCTGCTGTGCCAATAACTTCTACTACTATGCCTAGTACTGTTGTTCTTCTTCTTCTTCTTCTTCTTCTTCTTGTTCTTCTTCTTCGTCTTCGTCTTCTTATTCTTCTTCTTCTTCTTCTTCTTCTTCTTCTTCTTCTTCTTCTTCTTCTTCGTCTTCGTCTTCGTCTTCTTCTTCGTCTTCTTCTTCGTCTTCTTCGTCTTCTTCTTCGTCTTCTTCTTCGTCTTCTTCGTCTTCTTCGTCTTCTTCTTCTTCTTCTTCTTCTTCTTCTTCTTCTTCTTCTTCTTCTTCTTCTTCTTCCTTGGTGAGACAGAAAGGGTGACGGCGCACACATAAACACACACACACACACAAAGGAACGCACACACATGCAGGCGGGGGAGGGGCCGAGTTAGAGAGATTCTTCGACAGGCTTCGGACTCAAGTGCTGAACCAGACGCTGGTCTGGATTTCCCAGATCACGTGATCAGCCCTGAACCGAAATCAGGAGCCAGACACTGAACTGACAGGCACTGTTGGGCAAGGAACTTCTAGGCAAGCTGCTGAAGGATCCCAGAAGGGCTTGGTAAATTGTTCCCCTCGTTCACGTCCTAGGATGTGATGATTCTATGCAAAGATAATAGTGCATGTAATATAATCTGACATAATATATAATAATATAAGGATGCAGAGATTATAGTGGTGGCTAGCTGAGGTCAAGTCCCAGCCAAGTAGGGAGGGCAGCCTTTAAGGGTCTCCAACGATTCCCATCTTGGGTACACATCGTTTTGTGTTCCATACTCCACCTCTTGATTCGAGTCAGAACTACTGACTCCCTTGTAAAGGACAGAATGTGGCCAAAGTGATAGGATGTCCCTTCGGAGGTGAGTTTACAAAGAGACTGGTCTCCTCTTGGGCTTGCCCGCCCTCCGTCCCTCCCTCCCGCATCTGTTCCCAGGGAAGCCAGCTGCTCCTTGGGAGCTTTATGCTGGAGAGGCCCATGGGGCAAGGAATGACTTTTTCTTGCTTCCAGCAATGGAGGGCCTCTGGCTGCTCACAGCCAGCTGAGTGAGCTCAAAAGCAGACTTACCCCCAACAAGCCCGCAGATGACTGAAGATCCAGAGGCCCTCTGGACTGCAGCCTTGTGAGAGATCCTGAGCCACAGGGACCTGGCTAGTTGCACCTGGATGGCTGGCCCACAGAAACCATATCAGGTTATGAATGTTGTTTTAGGCCCATTGGTTCGGGGAAAACCTTCAAGAAAGACAGGAGTGGGAAGCCAAATGTTTGGCTTCTGACCCACCCCCCCTCTCCTGGGGTTGAAATTCCAGGGAAATCAAGAGATGGTAGAAACGCCTGAGAGATGAGGGTAAACAATGGAAGAGAGAGGACATCTATGCTGATCGCCATGGATCTCTCTGAGAGGACATCCTCCCACTTGATCCTCCTGTGTCGAAGGGTGGCAAATGCAGGGGGAGACACCTGGCAGTGTGGTCCAAGTCGGCTGAGAGCACTCGACCCAGCCCCACAGAGCCTCCTAGAAGGCAGAGAAAGAGCCCAGAAGTTCCCTGGGGCCCCTAGAGAAGGCCCCTAGAGAATGAGATGAGTTGAAAGCCTGGGACCTGGTCGTTGGACTTCTAGGCTGGAGGGGAGATGGCCTGTGGAAGGGCCACTGCCCGCAACCCCTGTTGGACCAGACCCCTCCTGTCTGCTTTGGGAGACTGGGGGTGAATATGAGAATGAATTCATGTAGAAGAGATGGTGTTCTAATGCTTGGTTTCAACTTCTTGAAATCCTTTCAACTTCTTGAAATCGTTGACATTCCTTTTCTCCTTGTCCCCAGGACCACCATGAATGGGAAGGGGCCTTCAAAGAAGCAAGATGAGAACATCTCTTACAAGGCTGTCCAGTGTCAATATCCAACCACTGCAGTCACTTCTACCCCCTTGGCAGCCCCACTGCTTCCATCAGGACACAGATCCGTTCCTGTACAGGTTTTTGAGCAAACGTAAGTTTGGATTTCTCGCAGAGAAATGCCAAGAGTGCAATGACTGGGGTCCTAGGGTGGTTGCAAGTCTAGTTTTCAGAGAAACTGTGTGGAGGGTTGGGTCACTCTCCTGTGCACCCGAAAAGCATATTCTACTGCTTGTTCCCTGGAATTTAAATCCAGGCCTTGAAAAAGAAAAGGAACTGTGAACTGTTTTCAAGAGGGAGCTCTATCACCTTCCATTCCCAACAGCGATGCAGGAGCGATCCAGTCGTTCCACATCCTGCCTTGCATTGGGGAGTGGGGTCTCTCTCTCCCTCTCGGGTGCATTTGGTTTGCATCATGCTGATAGGTGTGCAGTGAGAGCTCATTGGAGTTTGAATTTGAATTGCCCCGATGGTAACTTTTTATGGGATTTCCATCTGTATACTCTTTGGTAAAGGGTTTCGGTCTTTTGCCCATTTTTTTTTGTTTTTGTTCTTTTCAGACTGGATGGCTTGCTTCTTTGGGGGTCAACTTTTGAGGTTCTCTCCTTCCGACAGGAGTCCTTTATCAGGTATGTGGTTTGCACCTATTTTCTCCCAGTTTGTAGCTTCCCTTTTGGGTCTTCTTCACAAGGTGTTTCACACATTACAGACTTCCAATTCTGATTTGTTGGATCATGTCTAATGAATCAACTCTTCTTGAACGGAACATGATTTGATGTCCAGTCGGAGGATTCTTTACCTAGCTGTCCATTCTGGACATTTTTTTCCCTAGAAGATTTATCATTTTACGTAGAAGGCGGTGATTAATTTTGAGTTAATTTAACAAAATTTTTTTTCTTTTTGAGAGAGTGAGCATGCGCATGAGTGGGGCGTGGGGTGGAGGGAGAAGCGAAAAGAGCGTCCTTAAGCAGACTCCCCAGTGAGCTTGGAGCCTGATTTTGTCCCGGGACCCTGAGAGCATGACAAGAGCCGAAATGAAGAGCTGGCTGCCTCAGCGACTGAGTCACCCAGGCGCCACGAGTTCAGTTTTGTACAGAGGATGAGCCTTCGATTGTGGTCCTCGTCCTCCTCGTCCTCCACCTCCACCTCCTCCTCCTCTCTGCCCCTCCCTCTTCTTCTTGGGCCTCCTTCTTCTTCTTTGTCTCTGGAAGTCCACTTGCTCTAGCACCATTTCTTCAAAACGCTGTCACTCCTCCATTGAATTGCTTTTCCCCTTTGTCAGAATCCCATTGACATGTTGGTGGTTGGTCTCTTTCTGGGTTTGATCCTGTTCCACTTATCTATCTTTATACTGTTCCATTTGTCTATCCCTTCACCAACACCACACATTTTTGATTACTATAGCTGTAGATCTTGAAACTGGGTGGAAGGATTCCTTTGGTTTTCTTCTTTAGTTTTATTTTCTCATCTTTTTCTAGGTTCTGACGTGGAGAGCTTATTGTTTTGAGACAGAGAGAGAGAGAGAGAGAGAGAGAGAGAGAGACAGGGAAGGGGTACAGAGAGAGAGAGAGAGAGAGAGAGAGAGAGAGATTATTAAACAGCCTCCATGCCCAACACCAGCACAATGCAGGTTCAGTCTCACAACCTCGAGTTTCATCATGACCCGAGTCAAAATCAAGAGTTGGACTAACTGACTGAGCCTCCCAGATGCTCCTCCTCCTTTCTAACATAGGCAGTGATTGCTCTACATGGTGCTGTCCATTGATTGTGCTGTGTCCCACACATTTTCATATGTTGTATGTTCATTTTCCTTCACTTCAATGCATTGAGATTTGATCTTTGATCTTTGATCATCTAGAAGGTTACTTTCTCAGTGTTTGGATATTTGTTAGATTTCTCCTTTGGATACCTAGTTTGCTTTTTAAATATATTTTTTTTAATGTTGAAATTGTACTTCCGAGAAATTGATCGATAGGGTTGTCTTTGTTTCAGGTGTACAATAGAGCGATTCCCCTCCCCTACCCCACCTGCTGTCAGCTCCGGTTGCAGGCACTGATGTGCCTTGGAGACTCAGGTGCACCTCCCCCACCCCTCCTCCCTTCAGCTCCTGTTGCCAGGCACTGGTTTGCGTTGGAGACGGAACCCTCGTAGGGGTTCCAAGCACTTCCTAGTGGCCCAGAAGACACTGGTGATCGGAGACCAAGCCACAAGGCTCTTTGGAGCCAGCTGGGGGCCATCCAAATGCCTCCCCACACAGTTCTGGAGCCGCTGTGGGCTGTCCTGGAGCAGCTGTGGGCTGCTGGGTTGGTGATAGACGAACGTTGGCCACATGTGCCACGAGTCTCTGGGTTTCGCTGGGAGATCCTGGTGTGCACTGCAGTGGTGGTGTTCCTGGGAAAGAGTGCACTCAGCTTCCGAAGAAGAAAGTGGCAGTGTGCCCGGAACGAGGAAGTCTCTGGAAAAGGCATGGAGAAGACCGAACCGGACGCACAAGCCCGTGGAGCTGTCGCATCATCCGAGCCGAAGGCCAGTCCTCTCCCGTTCCAGCTTCTTGCTCTGGCTGCCCTGAATCAAGATGCCGGGTATTGGTCAGTGGGAAACACCACGCAACTGCGGAAGGGAGTTCGGCAAAGGCTGTTGAAGAGCCCTCAGCAGCTGCCTCATGAAAATCCCATCTGTGGAGCAGCCCAGGAAGATGGAGAAGCCCTGGTGAGGAAAACGCCAGAAGGCTTCAAGGACAGCCGTGATCTGCAGGCAAGTGCAGACCCGCTGGTTCAGGAGATTGGCAGCTGTGGACAGAGAGTGCAGGACGAGGCAGGGCAGGCAGGCAGGCCAGAGCTTCCTGAAGGAGGAGTGCGGCGGCAGGCCAGCGCTGAGGGCCAGAGCCAACAGCACACCCTCAGCCAGATCCTCCTGAAGGGGATGCATGTGCTAGAGCTGCTTGGAGATCATCTGGAAGGTGGGGGCTCAAGGAGGCAGGTGGAGACTGGCTCCTCCTCCCCTGACCACGTGCCCTCAGGCGGGAGCCCCGTGAACCAATTCAAGCCGTCCAGGGCACTGAAGAAGGCACGTCAGAGGAATGAAGAGCTCCCAAGAAACCCAACAAGCCACCAAGCTGAGCAAGGACCTGTTCACCTTCGGAACACCCTCCTGGACGGTGAGATTCCGAAGTTGCGCCTGAAGCTTGAGGCAGAGCCGAAGCTGTGCGAAGAGCACCTCAGACACCTGGAGAGGAAGATGATGGAGGAGAAGGCACGCTGCCTGCAAGTGAAGAACGAGCTTGCCAAGGTGCGCAGGAAGGCGGATGCTGCCCACTGGCACTTGGGCCTCTATAGGAACATGGCCGCCGACCTGCACCGAGAATGGCAGCAAATCGCCTCCTTGCATGAGCGGGAGCGCCTCGTGGTGGAGAAGAGGAGTGAGGAGAGCCAGAAGGCTGTCCTGTGGGCAGAGAGGGAGTTCCAAAGGCTCCAGGCCCAAAACCATTGCCTCAGGCAGAAGCTGGCCAACTCTGGGCCCAAGGTCCAGCCTGTCTCCGGGGGGCCTCCTGCTCCTGCTCCTGCTGTTCCGGGCACAGCCTCCAAGTACCCTCAAGGGCCAAAGGCTCCCCTGAAACCCAGGAAGCCCAAGAAGGGAGCAAGGGTGCACTGGCCAGATTCCAAGTTCTCGGGTCCCCTGCAGGTCTGATTCCCTTGCCCAGCAGCCACCAACACTCACAACCAGAGCACAAAAGCTCCTGTGCTTACCCCTTCAGCCATACCCATGGCTCCTTTGACTTGAGATCCACCCCATCCTTTAGCCTGATGCTCCATATTCCCTGGAGCCGTATGAGTGTGAGAGAATATTTTTCAGTGTTCAGCGTAACACAAATAAAAATAAAAATATCCAATGGCTGAGACTCCTGCTACTGAGAATGGATTTGATTAAGGGATTCTATGCCAAGCAAGGGACGGTTTGAAGTGTCTTGTATCGATCCCTTAATCGTCCCAATAACCCAGTGTGTCATGTCTGACTGAGGTTCAGACAGGGGAAACAACTTGCCCCAAGATCACACAGCTAGTGAATTTCAGAGCTCCCGTTCCAAACCAGGGTTGTCTAATGATCACCTGCTGTGCCAATAACTTCTACTACTATGCCTAGTACTGTTCTTCTTCTTCTTCTTCTTCTTCTTCTTCTTCTTCTTCTTCTTCGTCTTCGTCTTCGTCTTCGTCTTCGTCTTCGTCTTCGTCTTCTTCTTCTTCTTCTTCTTCTTCTTCGTCTTCTTCTTCTTCTTCGTCTTCTTCTTCGTCTTCTTCTTCGTCTTCTTCGTCTTCTTCTTCGTCTTCTTCGTCTTCTTCGTCTTCTTCTTCTTCTTCTTCTTCTTCTTCTTCTTCTTCTTCTTCTTCTTCTTCTTCTTCTTCCTTGGTGAGACAGAAAGGGTGACGGCGCACACATAAACACACACACACACACAAAGGAACGCACACACATGCAGGCGGGGGAGGGGCCGAGTTAGAGAGATTCCTCGACAGGCTTCGGACTCAAGTGCTGAACCAGACGCTGGTCTGGATTTCCCAGATCACGTGATCAGCCCTGAACCGAAATCAGGAGCCAGACACTGAACTGACAGGCACTGTTGGGCAAGGAACTTCTAGGCAAGCTGCTGAAGGATCCCAGAAGGGCTTGGTAAATTGTTCCCCTCGTTCACGTCCTAGGATGTGATGATTCTATGCAAAGATAATAGTGCATGTAATATAATCTAACATAATATATAATAATATAAGGATGCAGAGATTATAGTGGTGGCTAGCTGAGGTCAAGTCCCAGCCAAGTAGGGAGGGCAGCCTTTAAGGGTCTCCAACGATTCCCATCTTGGGTACACATCGTTTTGTGTTCCATACTCCACCTCTTGATTCGAGTCAGAACTACTGACTCCCTTGTAAAGGACAGAATGTGGCCAAAGTGATAGGATGTCCCTTCGGAGGTGAGTTTACAAAGAGACTGGTCTCCTCTTGGGCTTGCCCGCCCTCCGTCCCTCCCTCCCGCATCTGTTCCCAGGGAAGCCAGCTGCTCCTTGGGAGCTTTATGCTGGAGAGGCCCATGGGGCAAGGAATGACTATTTCTTGCTTCCAGCAATGGAGGGCCTCTGGCTGCTCACAGCCAGCTGAGTGAGCTCAAAAGCAGACTTACCCCCAACAAGCCCGCAGATGACTGAAGATCCAGAGGCCCTCTGGACTGCAGCCTTGTGAGAGATCCTGAGCCACAGGGACCTGGCTAGTTGCACCTGGATGGCTGGCCCACAGAAACCATATCAGGTTATGAATGTTGTTTTAGGCCCATTGGTTCGGGGAAAACCTTCAAGAAAGACAGGAGTGGGAAGCCAAATGTTTGGCTTCTGACCCACCCCCCCTCTCCTGGGGTTGAAATTCCAGGGAAATCAAGAGATGGTAGAAACGCCTGAGAGATGAGGGTAAACAATGGAAGAGAGAGGACATCTATGCTGATCGCCATGGATCTCTCTGAGAGGACATCCTCCCACTTGATCCTCCTGTGTCGAAGGGTGGCAAATGCAGGGGGAGACACCTGGCAGTGTGGTCCAAGTCGGCTGAGAGCACTCGACCCAGCCCCACAGAGCCTCCTAGAAGGCAGAGAAAGAGCCCAGAAGTTCCCTGGGGCCCCTAGAGAAGGCCCCTAGAGAATGAGATGAGTTGAAAGCCTGGGACCTGGTCGTTGGACTTCTAGGCTGGAGGGGAGATGGCCTGTGGAAGGGCCACTGCCCGCAACCCCTGTTGGACCAGACCCCTCCTGTCTGCTTTGGGAGACTGGGGGTGAATATGAGAATGAATTCATGTAGAAGAGATGGTGTTCTAATGCTTGGTTTCAACTTCTTGAAATCCTTTCAACTTCTTGAAATCGTTGACATTCCTTTTCTCCTTGTCCCCAGGACCACCATGAATGGGAAGGGGCCTTCAAAGAAGCAAGATGAGAACATCTCTTACAAGGCTGTCCAGTGTCAATATCCAACCACTGCAGTCACTTCTACCCCCTTGGCAGCCCCACTGCTTCCATCAGGACACAGATCCGTTCCTGTACAGGTTTTTGAGCAAACGTAAGTTTGGATTTCTCGCAGAGAAATGCCAAGAGTGCAATGACTGGGGTCCTAGGGTGGTTGCAAGTCTAGTTTTCAGAGAAACTGTGTGGAGGGTTGGGTCACTCTCCTGTGCACCCGAAAAGCATATTCTACTGCTTGTTCCCTGGAATTTAAATCCAGGCCTTGAAAAAGAAAAGGAACTGTGAACTGTTTTCAAGAGGGAGCTCTATCACCTTCCATTCCCAACAGCGATGCAGGAGCGATCCAGTCGTTCCACATCCTGCCTTGCATTGGGGAGTGGGGTCTCTCTCTCCCTCTCGGGTGCATTTGGTTTGCATCATGCTGATAGGTGTGCAGTGAGAGCTCATTGGAGTTTGAATTTGAATTGCCCCGATGGTAACTTTTTATGGGATTTCCATCTGTATACTCTTTGGTAAAGGGTTTCGGTCTTTTGCCCATTTTTTTTTGTTTTTGTTCTTTTCAGACTGGATGGCTTGCTTCTTTGGGGGTCAACTTTTGAGGTTCTCTCCTTCCGACAGGAGTCCTTTATCAGGTATGTGGTTTGCACCTATTTTCTCCCAGTTTGTAGCTTCCCTTTTGGGTCTTCTTCACAAGGTGTTTCACACATTACAGACTTCCAATTCTGATTTGTTGGATCATGTCTAATGAATCAACTCTTCTTGAACGGAACATGATTTGATGTCCAGTCGGAGGATTCTTTACCTAGCTGTCCATTCTGGACATTTTTTTCCCTAGAAGATTTATCATTTTACGTAGAAGGCGGTGATTAATTTTGAGTTAATTTAACAATTTTTTTTTTCTTTTTGAGAGAGTGAGCATGCGCATGAGTGGGGCGTGGGGTGGAGGGAGAAGCGAAAAGAGCGTCCTTAAGCAGACTCCCCAGTGAGCTTGGAGCCTGATTTTGTCCCGGGACCCTGAGAGCATGACAAGAGCCGAAATGAAGAGCTGGCTGCCTCAGCGACTGAGTCACCCAGGCGCCACGAGTTCAGTTTTGTACAGAGGATGAGCCTTCGATTGTGGTCCTCGTCCTCCTCGTCCTCCACCTCCACCTCCTCCTCCTCTCTGCCCCTCCCTCTTCTTCTTGGGCCTCCTTCTTCTTCTTTGTCTCTGGAAGTCCACTTGCTCTAGCACCATTTCTTCAAAACGCTGTCACTCCTCCATTGAATTGCTTTTCCCCTTTGTCAGAATCCCATTGACATGTTGGTGGTTGGTCTCTTTCTGGGTTTGATCCTGTTCCACTTATCTATCTTTATACTGTTCCATTTGTCTATCCCTTCACCAACACCACACATTTTTGATTACTATAGCTGTAGATCTTGAAACTGGGTGGAAGGATTCCTTTGGTTTTCTTCTTTAGTTTTATTTTCTCATCTTTTTCTAGGTTCTGACGTGGAGAGCTTATTGTTTTGAGACAGAGAGAGAGAGAGAGAGAGAGAGAGAGACAGGGAAGGGGTACAGAGAGAGAGAGAGAGAGAGAGAGAGAGAGAGAGATTATTAAACAGCCTCCATGCCCAGCACCAGCACAATGCAGGTTCAGTCTCACAACCTCGAGTTTCATCATGACCCGAGTCAAAATCAAGAGTTGGACTAACTGACTGAGCCTCCCAGATGCTCCTCCTCCTTTCTAACATAGGCAGTGATTGCTCTACATGGTGCTGTCCATTGATTGTGCTGTGTCCCACACATTTTCATATGTTGTATGTTCATTTTCCTTCACTTCAATGCATTGAGATTTGATCTTTGATCTTTGATCATCTAGAAGGTTACTTTCTCAGTGTTTGGATATTTGTTAGATTTCTCCTTTGGATACCTAGTTTGCTTTTTAAATATATTTTTTTTAATGTTGAAATTGTACTTCCGAGAAATTGATCGATAGGGTTGTCTTTGTTTCAGGTGTACAATAGAGCGATTCCCCTCCCCTACCCCACCTGCTGTCAGCTCCGGTTGCAGGCACTGATGTGCCTTGGAGACTCAGGTGCACCTCCCCCACCCCTCCTCCCTTCAGCTCCTGTTGCCAGGCACTGGTTTGCATTGGAGACGGAACCCTCGTAGGGGTTCCAAGCACTTCCTAGTGGCCCAGAAGACACTGGTGATCGGAGACCAAGCCACAAGGCTCTTTGGAGCCAGCTGGGGGCCATCCAAATGCCTCCCCACACAGTTCTGGAGCCGCTGTGGGCTGTCCTGGAGCAGCTGTGGGCTGCTGGGTTGGTGATATCCGAACGTTGGCCACATGTGCCACGAGTCTCTGGGTTTCGCTGGGAGATCCTGGTGTGCACTGCAGTGGTGGTGTTCCTGGGAAAGAGTGCACTCAGCTTCCGAAGAAGAAAGTGGCAGTGTGCCCGGAACGAGGAAGTCTCTGGAAAAGGCATGGAGAAGACCGAACCGGACGCACAAGCCCGTGGAGCTGTCGCATCATCCGAGCCGAAGGCCAGTCCTCTCCCGTTCCAGCTTCTTGCTCTGGCTGCCCTGAATCAAGATGCCGGGTATTGGTCAGTGGGAAACACCACGCAACTGCGGAAGGGAGTTCGGCAAAGGCTGTTGAAGAGCCCTCAGCAGCTGCCTCATGAAAATCCCATCTGTGGAGCAGCCCAGGAAGATGGAGAAGCCCTGGTGAGGAAAACGCCAGAAGGCTTCAAGGACAGCCGTGATCTGCAGGCAAGTGCAGACCCGCTGGTTCAGGAGATTGGCAGCTGTGGACAGAGAGTGCAGGACGAGGCAGGGCAGGCAGGCAGGCCAGAGCTTCCTGAAGGAGGAGTGCGGCGGCAGGCCAGCGCTGAGGGCCAGAGCCAACAGCACACCCTCAGCCAGATCCTCCTGAAGGGGATGCATGTGCTAGAGCTGCTTGGAGATCATCTGGAAGGTGGGGGCTCAAGGAGGCAGGTGGAGACTGGCTCCTCCTCCCCTGACCACGTGCCCTCAGGCGGGAGCCCCGTGAACCAATTCAAGCCGTCCAGGGCACTGAAGAAGGCACGTCAGAGGAATGAAGAGCTCCCAAGAAACCCAACAAGCCACCAAGCTGAGCAAGGACCTGTTCACCTTCGGAACACCCTCCTGGACGGTGAGATTCCGAAGTTGCGCCTGAAGCTTGAGGCAGAGCCGAAGCTGTGCGAAGAGCACCTCAGACACCTGGAGAGGAAGATGATGGAGGAGAAGGCACGCTGCCTGCAAGTGAAGAACGAGCTTGCCAAGGTGCGCAGGAAGGCGGATGCTGCCCACTGGCACTTGGGCCTCTATAGGAACATGGCCGCCGACCTGCACCGAGAATGGCAGCAAATCGCCTCCTTGCATGAGCGGGAGCACCTCGTGGTGGAGAAGAGGAGTGAGGAGAGCCAGAAGGCTGTCCTGTGGGCAGAGAGGGAGTTCCAAAGGCTCCAGGCCCAAAACCATTGCCTCAGGCAGAAGCTGGCCAACTCTGGGCCCAAGGTCCAGCCTGTCTCCGGGGGGCCTCCTGCTCCTGCTCCTGCTGTTCCGGGCACAGCCTCCAAGTACCCTCAAGGGCCAAAGGCTCCCCTGAAACCCAGGAAGCCCAAGAAGGGAGCAAGGGTGCACTGGCCAGATTCCAAGTTCTCGGGTCCCCTGCAGGTCTGATTCCCTTGCCCAGCAGCCACCAACACTCACAACCAGAGCACAAAAGCTCCTGTGCTTACCCCTTCAGCCATACCCATGGCTCCTTTGACTTGAGATCCACCCCATCCTTTAGCCTGATGCTCCATATTCCCTGGAGCCGTATGAGTGTGAGAGAATATTTTTCAGTGTTCAGCGTAACACAAATAAAAATAAAAATATCCAATGGCTGAGACTCCTGCTACTGAGAATGGATTTGATTAAGGGATTCTATGCCAAGCAAGGGACGGTTTGAAGTGTCTTGTATCGATCCCTTAATCGTCCCAATAACCCAGTGTGTCATGTCTGACTGAGGTTCAGACAGGGGAAACAACTTGCCCCAAGATCACACAGCTAGTGAATTTCAGAGCTCCCGTTCCAAACCAGGGTTGTCTAATGATCACCTGCTGTGCCAATAACTTCTACTACTATGCCTAGTACTGTTGTTCTTCTTCTTCTTCTTCTTCTTCTTCTTGTTCTTCTTCTTCGTCTTCGTCTTCTTATTCTTCTTCTTCTTCTTCTTCTTCTTCTTCTTCTTCTTCTTCTTCTTCTTCTTCGTCTTCGTCTTCGTCTTCTTCTTCGTCTTCTTCTTCGTCTTCTTCGTCTTCTTCTTCGTCTTCTTCTTCGTCTTCTTCGTCTTCTTCGTCTTCTTCTTCTTCTTCTTCTTCTTCTTCTTCTTCTTCTTCTTCTTCTTCTTCTTCCTTGGTGAGACAGAAAGGGTGACGGCGCACACATAAACACACACACACACACAAAGGAACGCACACACATGCAGGCGGGGGAGGGGCCGAGTTAGAGAGATTCCTCGACAGGCTTCGGACTCAAGTGCTGAACCAGACGCTGGTCTGGATTTCCCAGATCACGTGATCAGCCCTGAACCGAAATCAGGAGCCAGACACTGAACTGACAGGCACTGTTGGGCAAGGAACTTCTAGGCAAGCTGCTGAAGGATCCCAGAAGGGCTTGGTAAATTGTTCCCCTCGTTCACGTCCTAGGATGTGATGATTCTATGCAAAGATAATAGTGCATGTAATATAATCTGACATAATATATAATAATATAAGGATGCAGAGATTATAGTGGTGGCTAGCTGAGGTCAAGTCCCAGCCAAGTAGGGAGGGCAGCCTTTAAGGGTCTCCAACGATTCCCATCTTGGGTACACATCGTTTTGTGTTCCATACTCCACCTCTTGATTCGAGTCAGAACTACTGACTCCCTTGTAAAGGACAGAATGTGGCCAAAGTGATAGGATGTCCCTTCGGAGGTGAGTTTACAAAGAGACTGGTCTCCTCTTGGGCTTGCCCGCCCTCCGTCCCTCCCTCCCGCATCTGTTCCCAGGGAAGCCAGCTGCTCCTTGGGAGCTTTATGCTGGAGAGGCCCATGGGGCAAGGAATGACTATTTCTTGCTTCCAGCAATGGAGGGCCTCTGGCTGCTCACAGCCAGCTGAGTGAGCTCAAAAGCAGACTTACCCCCAACAAGCCCGCAGATGACTGAAGATCCAGAGGCCCTCTGGACTGCAGCCTTGTGAGAGATCCTGAGCCACAGGGACCTGGCTAGTTGCACCTGGATGGCTGGCCCACAGAAACCATATCAGGTTATGAATGTTGTTTTAGGCCCATTGGTTCGGGGAAAACCTTCAAGAAAGACAGGAGTGGGAAGCCAAATGTTTGGCTTCTGACCCACCCCCCCTCTCCTGGGGTTGAAATTCCAGGGAAATCAAGAGATGGTAGAAACGCCTGAGAGATGAGGGTAAACAATGGAAGAGAGAGGACATCTATGCTGATCGCCATGGATCTCTCTGAGAGGACATCCTCCCACTTGATCCTCCTGTGTCGAAGGGTGGCAAATGCAGGGGGAGACACCTGGCAGTGTGGTCCAAGTCGGCTGAGAGCACTCGACCCAGCCCCACAGAGCCTCCTAGAAGGCAGAGAAAGAGCCCAGAAGTTCCCTGGGGCCCCTAGAGAAGGCCCCTAGAGAATGAGATGAGTTGAAAGCCTGGGACCTGGTCGTTGGACTTCTAGGCTGGAGGGGAGATGGCCTGTGGAAGGGCCACTGCCCGCAACCCCTGTTGGACCAGACCCCTCCTGTCTGCTTTGGGAGACTGGGGGTGAATATGAGAATGAATTCATGTAGAAGAGATGGTGTTCTAATGCTTGGTTTCAACTTCTTGAAATCCTTTCAACTTCTTGAAATCGTTGACATTCCTTTTCTCCTTGTCCCCAGGACCACCATGAATGGGAAGGGGCCTTCAAAGAAGCAAGATGAGAACATCTCTTACAAGGCTGTCCAGTGTCAATATCCAACCACTGCAGTCACTTCTACCCCCTTGGCAGCCCCACTGCTTCCATCAGGACACAGATCCGTTCCTGTACAGGTTTTTGAGCAAACGTAAGTTTGGATTTCTCGCAGAGAAATGCCAAGAGTGCAATGACTGGGGTCCTAGGGTGGTTGCAAGTCTAGTTTTCAGAGAAACTGTGTGGAGGGTTGGGTCACTCTCCTGTGCACCCGAAAAGCATATTCTACTGCTTGTTCCCTGGAATTTAAATCCAGGCCTTGAAAAAGAAAAGGAACTGTGAACTGTTTTCAAGAGGGAGCTCTATCACCTTCCATTCCCAACAGCGATGCAGGAGCGATCCAGTCGTTCCACATCCTGCCTTGCATTGGGGAGTGGGGTCTCTCTCTCCCTCTCGGGTGCATTTGGTTTGCATCATGCTGATAGGTGTGCAGTGAGAGCTCATTGGAGTTTGAATTTGAATTGCCCCGATGGTAACTTTTTATGGGATTTCCATCTGTATACTCTTTGGTAAAGGGTTTCGGTCTTTTGCCCATTTTTTTTTTGTTTTTGTTCTTTTCAGACTGGATGGCTTGCTTCTTTGGGGGTCAACTTTTGAGGTTCTCTCCTTCCGACAGGAGTCCTTTATCAGGTATGTGGTTTGCACCTATTTTCTCCCAGTTTGTAGCTTCCCTTTTGGGTCTTCTTCACAAGGTGTTTCACACATTACAGACTTCCAATTCTGATTTGTTGGATCATGTCTAATGAATCAACTCTTCTTGAACGGAACATGATTTGATGTCCAGTCGGAGGATTCTTTACCTAGCTGTCCATTCTGGACATTTTTTTCCCTAGAAGATTTATCATTTTACGTAGAAGGCGGTGATTAATTTTGAGTTAATTTAACAAAATTTTTTTTCTTTTTGAGAGAGTGAGCATGCGCATGAGTGGGGCGTGGGGTGGAGGGAGAAGCGAAAAGAGCGTCCTTAAGCAGACTCCCCAGTGAGCTTGGAGCCTGATTTTGTCCCGGGACCCTGAGAGCATGACAAGAGCCGAAATGAAGAGCTGGCTGCCTCAGCGACTGAGTCACCCAGGCGCCACGAGTTCAGTTTTGTACAGAGGATGAGCCTTCGATTGTGGTCCTCGTCCTCCTCGTCCTCCACCTCCACCTCCTCCTCCTCTCTGCCCCTCCCTCTTCTTCTTGGGCCTCCTTCTTCTTCTTTGTCTCTGGAAGTCCACTTGCTCTAGCACCATTTCTTCAAAACGCTGTCACTCCTCCATTGAATTGCTTTTCCCCTTTGTCAGAATCCCATTGACATGTTGGTGGTTGGTCTCTTTCTGGGTTTGATCCTGTTCCACTTATCTATCTTTATACTGTTCCATTTGTCTATCCCTTCACCAACACCACACATTTTTGATTACTATAGCTGTAGATCTTGAAACTGGGTGGAAGGATTCCTTTGGTTTTCTTCTTTAGTTTTATTTTCTCATCTTTTTCTAGGTTCTGACGTGGAGAGCTTATTGTTTTGAGACAGAGAGAGAGAGAGAGAGAGAGAGAGACAGGGAAGGGGTACAGAGAGAGAGAGAGAGAGAGAGAGAGAGAGAGAGAGATTATTAAACAGCCTCCATGCCCAGCACCAGCACAATGCAGGTTCAGTCACACAACCTCGAGTTTCATCATGACCCGAGTCAAAATCAAGAGTTGGACTAACTGACTGAGCCTCCCAGATGCTCCTCCTCCTTTCTAACATAGGCAGTGATTGCTCTACATGGTGCTGTCCATTGATTGTGCTGTGTCCCACACATTTTCATATGTTGTATGTTCATTTTCCTTCACTTCAATGCATTGAGATTTGATCTTTGATCTTTGATCATCTAGAAGGTTACTTTCTCAGTGTTTGGATATTTGTTAGATTTCTCCTTTGGATACCTAGTTTGCTTTTTAAATATATTTTTTTTAATGTTGAAATTGTACTTCCGAGAAATTGATCGATAGGGTTGTCTTTGTTTCAGGTGTACAATAGAGCGATTCCCCTCCCCTACCCCACCTGCTGTCAGCTCCGGTTGCAGGCACTGATGTGCCTTGGAGACTCAGGTGCACCTCCCCCACCCCTCCTCCCTTCAGCTCCTGTTGCCAGGCACTGGTTTGCGTTGGAGACGGAACCCTCGTAGGGGTTCCAAGCACTTCCTAGTGGCCCAGAAGACACTGGTGATCGGAGACCAAGCCACAAGGCTCTTTGGAGCCAGCTGGGGGCCATCCAAATGCCTCCCCACACAGTTCTGGAGCCGCTGTGGGCTGTCCTGGAGCAGCTGTGGGCTGCTGGGTTGGTGATATCCGAACGTTGGCCACATGTGCCACGAGTCTCTGGGTTTCGCTGGGAGATCCTGGTGTGCACTGCAGTGGTGGTGTTCCTGGGAAAGAGTGCACTCAGCTTCCGAAGAAGAAAGTGGCAGTGTGCCCGGAACGAGGAAGTCTCTGGAAAAGGCATGGAGAAGACCGAACCGGACGCACAAGCCCGTGGAGCTGTCGCATCATCCGAGCCGAAGGCCAGTCCTCTCCCGTTCCAGCTTCTTGCTCTGGCTGCCCTGAATCAAGATGCCGGGTATTGGTCAGTGGGAAACACCACGCAACTGCGGAAGGGAGTTCGGCAAAGGCTGTTGAAGAGCCCTCAGCAGCTGCCTCATGAAAATCCCATCTGTGGAGCAGCCCAGGAAGATGGAGAAGCCCTGGTGAGGAAAACGCCAGAAGGCTTCAAGGACAGCCGTGATCTGCAGGCAAGTGCAGACCCGCTGGTTCAGGAGATTGGCAGCTGTGGACAGAGAGTGCAGGACGAGGCAGGGCAGGCAGGCAGGCCAGAGCTTCCTGAAGGAGGAGTGCGGCGGCAGGCCAGCGCTGAGGGCCAGAGCCAACAGCACACCCTCAGCCAGATCCTCCTGAAGGGGATGCATGTGCTAGAGCTGCTTGGAGATCATCTGGAAGGTGGGGGCTCAAGGAGGCAGGTGGAGACTGGCTCCTCCTCCCCTGACCACGTGCCCTCAGGCGGGAGCCCCGTGAACCAATTCAAGCCGTCCAGGGCACTGAAGAAGGCACGTCAGAGGAATGAAGAGCTCCCAAGAAACCCAACAAGCCACCAAGCTGAGCAAGGACCTGTTCACCTTCGGAACACCCTCCTGGACGGTGAGATTCCGAAGTTGCGCCTGAAGCTTGAGGCAGAGCCGAAGCTGTGCGAAGAGCACCTCAGACACCTGGAGAGGAAGATGATGGAGGAGAAGGCACGCTGCCTGCAAGTGAAGAACGAGCTTGCCAAGGTGCGCAGGAAGGCGGATGCTGCCCACTGGCACTTGGGCCTCTATAGGAACATGGCCGCCGACCTGCACCGAGAATGGCAGCAAATCGCCTCCTTGCATGAGCGGGAGCGCCTCGTGGTGGAGAAGAGGAGTGAGGAGAGCCAGAAGGCTGTCCTGTGGGCAGAGAGGGAGTTCCAAAGGCTCCAGGCCCAAAACCATTGCCTCAGGCAGAAGCTGGCCAACTCTGGGCCCAAGGTCCAGCCTGTCTCCGGGGGGCCTCCTGCTCCTGCTCCTGCTGTTCCGGGCACAGCCTCCAAGTACCCTCAAGGGCCAAAGGCTACCCTGAAACCCAGGAAGCCCAAGAAGGGAGCAAGGGTGCACTGGCCAGATTCCAAGTTCTCGGGTCCCCTGCAGGTCTGATTCCCTTGCCCAGCAGCCACCAACACTCACAACCAGAGCACAAAAGCTCCTGTGCTTACCCCTTCAGCCATACCCATGGCTCCTTTGACTTGAGATCCACCCCATCCTTTAGCCTGATGCTCCATATTCCCTGGAGCCGTATGAGTGTGAGAGAATATTTTTCAGTGTTCAGCGTAACACAAATAAAAATAAAAATATCCAATGGCTGAGACTCCTGCTACTGAGAATGGATTTGATTAAGGGATTCTATGCCAAGCAAGGGACGGTTTGAAGTGTCTTGTATCGATCCCTTAATCGTCCCAATAACCCAGTGTGTCATGTCTGACTGAGGTTCAGACAGGGGAAACAACTTGCCCCAAGATCACACAGCTAGTGAATTTCAGAGCTCCCGTTCCAAACCAGGGTTGTCTAATGATCACCTGCTGTGCCAATAACTTCTACTACTATGCCTAGTACTGTTCTTCTTCTTCTTCTTCTTCTTCTTCTTCTTCTTCTTCTTCTTCTTCTTCGTCTTCGTCTTCGTCTTCGTCTTCGTCTTCGTCTTCGTCTTCTTCTTCTTCTTCTTCTTCTTCTTCGTCTTCTTCTTCTTCTTCGTCTTCTTCTTCGTCTTCTTCTTCGTCTTCTTCGTCTTCTTCTTCGTCTTCTTCGTCTTCTTCGTCTTCTTCTTCTTCTTCTTCTTCTTCTTCTTCTTCTTCTTCTTCTTCTTCCTTGGTGAGACAGAAAGGGTGACGGCGCACACATAAACACACACACACACACAAAGGAACGCACACACATGCAGGCGGGGGAGGGGCCGAGTTAGAGAGATTCCTCGACAGGCTTCGGACTCAAGTGCTGAACCAGACGCTGGTCTGGATTTCCCAGATCACGTGATCAGCCCTGAACCGAAATCAGGAGCCAGACACTGAACTGACAGGCACTGTTGGGCAAGGAACTTCTAGGCAAGCTGCTGAAGGATCCCAGAAGGGCTTGGTAAATTGTTCCCCTCGTTCACGTCCTAGGATGTGATGATTCTATGCAAAGATAATAGTGCATGTAATATAATCTAACATAATATATAATAATATAAGGATGCAGAGATTATAGTGGTGGCTAGCTGAGGTCAAGTCCCAGCCAAGTAGGGAGGGCAGCCTTTAAGGGTCTCCAACGATTCCCATCTTGGGTACACATCGTTTTGTGTTCCATACTCCACCTCTTGATTCGAGTCAGAACTACTGACTCCCTTGTAAAGGACAGAATGTGGCCAAAGTGATAGGATGTCCCTTCGGAGGTGAGTTTACAAAGAGACTGGTCTCCTCTTGGGCTTGCCCGCCCTCCGTCCCTCCCTCCCGCATCTGTTCCCAGGGAAGCCAGCTGCTCCTTGGGAGCTTTATGCTGGAGAGGCCCATGGGGCAAGGAATGACTATTTCTTGCTTCCAGCAATGGAGGGCCTCTGGCTGCTCACAGCCAGCTGAGTGAGCTCAAAAGCAGACTTACCCCCAACAAGCCCGCAGATGACTGAAGATCCAGAGGCCCTCTGGACTGCAGCCTTGTGAGAGATCCTGAGCCACAGGGACCTGGCTAGTTGCACCTGGATGGCTGGCCCACAGAAACCATATCAGGTTATGAATGTTGTTTTAGGCCCATTGGTTCGGGGAAAACCTTCAAGAAAGACAGGAGTGGGAAGCCAAATGTTTGGCTTCTGACCCACCCCCCCTCTCCTGGGGTTGAAATTCCAGGGAAATCAAGAGATGGTAGAAACGCCTGAGAGATGAGGGTAAACAATGGAAGAGAGAGGACATCTATGCTGATCGCCATGGATCTCTCTGAGAGGACATCCTCCCACTTGATCCTCCTGTGTCGAAGGGTGGCAAATGCAGGGGGAGACACCTGGCAGTGTGGTCCAAGTCGGCTGAGAGCACTCGACCCAGCCCCACAGAGCCTCCTAGAAGGCAGAGAAAGAGCCCAGAAGTTCCCTGGGGCCCCTAGAGAAGGCCCCTAGAGAATGAGATGAGTTGAAAGCCTGGGACCTGGTCGTTGGACTTCTAGGCTGGAGGGGAGATGGCCTGTGGAAGGGCCACTGCCCGCAACCCCTGTTGGACCAGACCCCTCCTGTCTGCTTTGGGAGACTGGGGGTGAATATGAGAATGAATTCATGTAGAAGAGATGGTGTTCTAATGCTTGGTTTCAACTTCTTGAAATCCTTTCAACTTCTTGAAATCGTTGACATTCCTTTTCTCCTTGTCCCCAGGACCACCATGAATGGGAAGGGGCCTTCAAAGAAGCAAGATGAGAACATCTCTTACAAGGCTGTCCAGTGTCAATATCCAACCACTGCAGTCACTTCTACCCCCTTGGCAGCCCCACTGCTTCCATCAGGACACAGATCCGTTCCTGTACAGGTTTTTGAGCAAACGTAAGTTTGGATTTCTCGCAGAGAAATGCCAAGAGTGCAATGACTGGGGTCCTAGGGTGGTTGCAAGTCTAGTTTTCAGAGAAACTGTGTGGAGGGTTGGGTCACTCTCCTGTGCACCCGAAAAGCATATTCTACTGCTTGTTCCCTGGAATTTAAATCCAGGCCTTGAAAAAGAAAAGGAACTGTGAACTGTTTTCAAGAGGGAGCTCTATCACCTTCCATTCCCAACAGCGATGCAGGAGCGATCCAGTCGTTCCACATCCTGCCTTGCATTGGGGAGTGGGGTCTCTCTCTCCCTCTCGGGTGCATTTGGTTTGCATCATGCTGATAGGTGTGCAGTGAGAGCTCATTGGAGTTTGAATTTGAATTGCCCCGATGGTAACTTTTTATGGGATTTCCATCTGTATACTCTTTGGTAAAGGGTTTCGGTCTTTTGCCCATTTTTTTTTTGTTTTTGTTCTTTTCAGACTGGATGGCTTGCTTCTTTGGGGGTCAACTTTTGAGGTTCTCTCCTTCCGACAGGAGTCCTTTATCAGGTATGTGGTTTGCACCTATTTTCTCCCAGTTTGTAGCTTCCCTTTTGGGTCTTCTTCACAAGGTGTTTCACACATTACAGACTTCCAATTCTGATTTGTTGGATCATGTCTAATGAATCAACTCTTCTTGAACGGAACATGATTTGATGTCCAGTCGGAGGATTCTTTACCTAGCTGTCCATTCTGGACATTTTTTTCCCTAGAAGATTTATCATTTTACGTAGAAGGCGGTGATTAATTTTGAGTTAATTTAACAAAATTTTTTTTCTTTTTGAGAGAGTGAGCATGCGCATGAGTGGGGCGTGGGGTGGAGGGAGAAGCGAAAAGAGCGTCCTTAAGCAGACTCCCCAGTGAGCTTGGAGCCTGATTTTGTCCCGGGACCCTGAGAGCATGACAAGAGCCGAAATGAAGAGCTGGCTGCCTCAGCGACTGAGTCACCCAGGCGCCACGAGTTCAGTTTTGTACAGAGGATGAGCCTTCGATTGTGGTCCTCGTCCTCCTCGTCCTCCACCTCCACCTCCTCCTCCTCTCTGCCCCTCCCTCTTCTTCTTGGGCCTCCTTCTTCTTCTTTGTCTCTGGAAGTCCACTTGCTCTAGCACCATTTCTTCAAAACGCTGTCACTCCTCCATTGAATTGCTTTTCCCCTTTGTCAGAATCCCATTGACATGTTGGTGGTTGGTCTCTTTCTGGGTTTGATCCTGTTCCACTTATCTATCTTTATACTGTTCCATTTGTCTATCCCTTCACCAACACCACACCTTTTTGATTACTATAGCTGTAGATCTTGAAACTGGGTGGAAGGATTCCTTTGGTTTTCTTTTTTAGTTTTATTTTCTCATCTTTTTCTAGGTTCTGACGTGGAGAGCTTATTGTTTTGAGACAGAGAGAGAGAGAGAGAGAGAGAGAGAGACAGGGAAGGGGTACAGAGAGAGAGAGAGAGAGAGAGAGAGAGAGATTATTAAACAGCCTCCATGCCCAGCACCAGCACAATGCAGGTTCAGTCTCACAACCTCGAGTTTCATCATGACCCGAGTCAAAATCAAGAGTTGGACTAACTGACTGAGCCTCCCAGATGCTCCTCCTCCTTTCTAACATAGGCAGTGATTGCTCTACATGGTGCTGTCCATTGATTGTGCTGTGTCCCACACATTTTCATATGTTGTATGTTCATTTTCCTTCACTTCAATGCATTGAGATTTGATCTTTGATCTTTGATCATCTAGAAGGTTACTTTCTCAGTGTTTGGATATTTGTTAGATTTCTCCTTTGGATACCTAGTTTGCTTTTTAAATATATTTTTTTTAATGTTGAAATTGTACTTCCGAGAAATTGATCGATAGGGTTGTCTTTGTTTCAGGTGTACAATAGAGCGATTCCCCTCCCCTACCCCACCTGCTGTCAGCTCCGGTTGCAGGCACTGATGTGCCTTGGAGACTCAGGTGCACCTCCCCCACCCCTCCTCCCTTCAGCTCCTGTTGCCAGGCACTGGTTTGCGTTGGAGACGGAACCCTCGTAGGGGTTCCAAGCACTTCCTAGTGGCCCAGAAGACACTGGTGATCGGAGACCAAGCCACAAGGCTCTTTGGAGCCAGCTGGGGGCCATCCAAATGCCTCCCCACACAGTTCTGGAGCCGCTGTGGGCTGTCCTGGAGCAGCTGTGGGCTGCTGGGTTGGTGATATCCGAACGTTGGCCACATGTGCCACGAGTCTCTGGGTTTCGCTGGGAGATCCTGGTGTGCACTGCAGTGGTGGTGTTCCTGGGAAAGAGTGCACTCAGCTTCCGAAGAAGAAAGTGGCAGTGTGCCCGGAACGAGGAAGTCTCTGGAAAAGGCATGGAGAAGACCGAACCGGACGCACAAGCCCGTGGAGCTGTCGCATCATCCGAGCCGAAGGCCAGTCCTCTCCCGTTCCAGCTTCTTGCTCTGGCTGCCCTGAATCAAGATGCCGGGTATTGGTCAGTGGGAAACACCACGCAACTGCGGAAGGGAGTTCGGCAAAGGCTGTTGAAGAGCCCTCAGCAGCTGCCTCATGAAAATCCCATCTGTGGAGCAGCCCAGGAAGATGGAGAAGCCCTGGTGAGGAAAACGCCAGAAGGCTTCAAGGACAGCCGTGATCTGCAGGCAAGTGCAGACCCGCTGGTTCAGGAGATTGGCAGCTGTGGACAGAGAGTGCAGGACGAGGCAGGGCAGGCAGGCAGGCCAGAGCTTCCTGAAGGAGGAGTGCGGCGGCAGGCCAGCGCTGAGGGCCAGAGCCAACAGCACACCCTCAGCCAGATCCTCCTGAAGGGGATGCATGTGCTAGAGCTGCTTGGAGATCATCTGGAAGGTGGGGGCTCAAGGAGGCAGGTGGAGACTGGCTCCTCCTCCCCTGACCACGTGCCCTCAGGCGGGAGCCCCGTGAACCAATTCAAGCCGTCCAGGGCACTGAAGAAGGCACGTCAGAGGAATGAAGAGCTCCCAAGAAACCCAACAAGCCACCAAGCTGAGCAAGGACCTGTTCACCTTCGGAACACCCTCCTGGACGGTGAGATTCCGAAGTTGCGCCTGAAGCTTGAGGCAGAGCCGAAGCTGTGCGAAGAGCACCTCAGACACCTGGAGAGGAAGATGATGGAGGAGAAGGCACGCTGCCTGCAAGTGAAGAACGAGCTTGCCAAGGTGCGCAGGAAGGCGGATGCTGCCCACTGGCACTTGGGCCTCTATAGGAACATGGCCGCCGACCTGCACCGAGAATGGCAGCAAATCGCCTCCTTGCATGAGCGGGAGCGCCTCGTGGTGGAGAAGAGGAGTGAGGAGAGCCAGAAGGCTGTCCTGTGGGCAGAGAGGGAGTTCCAAAGGCTCCAGGCCCAAAACCATTGCCTCAGGCAGAAGCTGGCCAACTCTGGGCCCAAGGTCCAGCCTGTCTCCGGGGGGCCTCCTGCTCCTGCTCCTGCTGTTCCGGGCACAGCCTCCAAGTACCCTCAAGGGCCAAAGGCTCCCCTGAAACCCAGGAAGCCCAAGAAGGGAGCAAGGGTGCACTGGCCAGATTCCAAGTTCTCGGGTCCCCTGCAGGTCTGATTCCCTTGCCCAGCAGCCACCAACACTCACAACCAGAGCACAAAAGCTCCTGTGCTTACCCCTTCAGCCATACCCATGGCTCCTTTGACTTGAGATCCACCCCATCCTTTAGCCTGATGCTCCATATTCCCTGGAGCCGTATGAGTGTGAGAGAATATTTTTCAGTGTTCAGCGTAACACAAATAAAAATAAAAATATCCAATGGCTGAGACTCCTGCTACTGAGAATGGATTTGATTAAGGGATTCTATGCCAAGCAAGGGACGGTTTGAAGTGTCTTGTATCGATCCCTTAATCGTCCCAATAACCCAGTGTGTCATGTCTGACTGAGGTTCAGACAGGGGAAACAACTTGCCCCAAGATCACACAGCTAGTGAATTTCAGAGCTCCCGTTCCAAACCAGGGTTGTCTAATGATCACCTGCTGTGCCAATAACTTCTACTACTATGCCTAGTACTGTTCTTCTTCTTCTTCTTCTTCTTCTTCTTCTTCGTCTTCGTCTTCGTCTTCGTCTTCGTCTTCTTCTTCGTCTTCTTCTTCTTCTTCGTCTTCTTCTTCTTCGTCTTCTTCTTCGTCTTCTTCGTCTTCTTCTTCTTCTTCTTCTTCTTCTTCTTCTTCTTCTTCTTCTTCTTCCTTGGTGAGACAGAAAGGGTGACGGCGCACACATAAACACACACACACACACAAAGGAACGCACACACATGCAGGCGGGGGAGGGGCCGAGTTAGAGAGATTCCTCGACAGGCTTCGGACTCAAGTGCTGAACCAGACGCTGGTCTGGATTTCCCAGATCACGTGATCAGCCCTGAACCGAAATCAGGAGCCAGACACTGAACTGACAGGCACTGTTGGGCAAGGAACTTCTAGGCAAGCTGCTGAAGGATCCCAGAAGGGCTTGGTAAATTGTTCCCCTCGTTCACGTCCTAGGATGTGATGATTCTATGCAAAGATAATAGTGCATATAATATAATCTGACATAATATATAATAATATAAGGATGCAGAGATTATAGTGGTGGCTAGCTGAGGTCAAGTCCCAGCCAAGTAGGGAGGGCAGCCTTTAAGGGTCTCCAACGATTCCCATCTTGGGTACACATCGTTTTGTGTTCCATACTCCACCTCTTGATTCGAGTCAGAACTACTGACTCCCTTGTAAAGGACAGAATGTGGCCAAAGTGATAGGATGTCCCTTCGGAGGTGAGTTTACAAAGAGACTGGTCTCCTCTTGGGCTTGCCCGCCCTCCGTCCCTCCCTCCCGCATCTGTTCCCAGGGAAGCCAGCTGCTCCTTGGGAGCTTTATGCTGGAGAGGCCCATGGGGCAAGGAATGACTATTTCTTGCTTCCAGCAATGGAGGGCCTCTGGCTGCTCACAGCCAGCTGAGTGAGCTCAAAAGCAGACTTACCCCCAACAAGCCCGCAGATGACTGAAGATCCAGAGGCCCTCTGGACTGCAGCCTTGTGAGAGATCCTGAGCCACAGGGACCTGGCTAGTTGCACCTGGATGGCTGGCCCACAGAAACCATATCAGGTTATGAATGTTGTTTTAGGCCCATTGGTTCGGGGAAAACCTTCAAGAAAGACAGGAGTGGGAAGCCAAATGTTTGGCTTCTGACCCACCCCCCCTCTCCTGGGGTTGAAATTCCAGGGAAATCAAGAGATGGTAGAAACGCCTGAGAGATGAGGGTAAACAATGGAAGAGAGAGGACATCTATGCTGATCGCCATGGATCTCTCTGAGAGGACATCCTCCCACTTGATCCTCCTGTGTCGAAGGGTGGCAAATGCAGGGGGAGACACCTGGCAGTGTGGTCCAAGTCGGCTGAGAGCACTCGACCCAGCCCCACAGAGCCTCCTAGAAGGCAGAGAAAGAGCCCAGAAGTTCCCTGGGGCCCCTAGAGAAGGCCCCTAGAGAATGAGATGAGTTGAAAGCCTGGGACCTGGTCGTTGGACTTCTAGGCTGGAGGGGAGATGGCCTGTGGAAGGGCCACTGCCCGCAACCCCTGTTGGACCAGACCCCTCCTGTCTGCTTTGGGAGACTGGGGGTGAATATGAGAATGAATTCATGTAGAAGAGATGGTGTTCTAATGCTTGGTTTCAACTTCTTGAAATCCTTTCAACTTCTTGAAATCGTTGACATTCCTTTTCTCCTTGTCCCCAGGACCACCATGAATGGGAAGGGGCCTTCAAAGAAGCAAGATGAGAACATCTCTTACAAGGCTGTCCAGTGTCAATATCCAACCACTGCAGTCACTTCTACCCCCTTGGCAGCCCCACTGCTTCCATCAGGACACAGATCCGTTCCTGTACAGGTTTTTGAGCAAACGTAAGTTTGGATTTCTCGTAGAGAAATGCCAAGAGTGCAATGACTGGGGTCCTAGGGTGGTTGCAAGTCTAGTTTTCAGAGAAACTGTGTGGAGGGTTGGGTCACTCTCCTGTGCACCCGAAAAGCATATTCTACTGCTTGTTCCCTGGAATTTAAATCCAGGCCTTGAAAAAGAAAAGGAACTGTGAACTGTTTTCAAGAGGGAGCTCTATCACCTTCCATTCCCAACAGCGATGCAGGAGCGATCCAGTCGTTCCACATCCTGCCTTGCATTGGGGAGTGGGGTCTCTCTCTCCCTCTCGGGTGCATTTGGTTTGCATCATGCTGATAGGTGTGCAGTGAGAGCTCATTGGAGTTTGAATTTGAATTGCCCCGATGGTAACTTTTTATGGGATTTCCATCTGTATACTCTTTGGTAAAGGGTTTCGGTCTTTTGCCCATTTTTTTTTGTTTTTGTTCTTTTCAGACTGGATGGCTTGCTTCTTTGGGGGTCAACTTTTGAGGTTCTCTCCTTCCGACAGGAGTCCTTTATCAGGTATGTGGTTTGCACCTATTTTCTCCCAGTTTGTAGCTTCCCTTTTGGGTCTTCTTCACAAGGTGTTTCACACATTACAGACTTCCAATTCTGATTTGTTGGATCATGTCTAATGAATCAACTCTTCTTGAACGGAACATGATTTGATGTCCAGTCGGAGGATTCTTTACCTAGCTGTCCATTCTGGACATTTTTTTCCCTAGAAGATTTATCATTTTACGTAGAAGGCGGTGATTAATTTTGAGTTAATTTAACAAAATTTTTTTTCTTTTTGAGAGAGTGAGCATGCGCATGAGTGGGGCGTGGGGTGGAGGGAGAAGCGAAAAGAGCGTCCTTAAGCAGACTCCCCAGTGAGCTTGGAGCCTGATTTTGTCCCGGGACCCTGAGAGCATGACAAGAGCCGAAATGAAGAGCTGGCTGCCTCAGCGACTGAGTCACCCAGGCGCCACGAGTTCAGTTTTGTACAGAGGATGAGCCTTCGATTGTGGTCCTCGTCCTCCTCGTCCTCCACCTCCACCTCCTCCTCCTCTCTGCCCCTCCCTCTTCTTCTTGGGCCTCCTTCTTCTTCTTTGTCTCTGGAAGTCCACTTGCTCTAGCACCATTTCTTCAAAACGCTGTCACTCCTCCATTGAATTGCTTTTCCCCTTTGTCAGAATCCCATTGACATGTTGGTGGTTGGTCTCTTTCTGGGTTTGATCCTGTTCCACTTATCTATCTTTATACTGTTCCATTTGTCTATCCCTTCACCAACACCACACATTTTTGATTACTATAGCTGTAGATCTTGAAACTGGGTGGAAGGATTCCTTTGGTTTTCTTCTTTAGTTTTATTTTCTCATCTTTTTCTAGGTTCTGACGTGGAGAGCTTATTGTTTTGAGACAGAGAGAGAGAGAGAGAGAGAGAGAGACAGGGAAGGGGTACAGAGAGAGAGAGAGAGAGAGAGAGAGAGAGAGAGATTATTAAACAGCCTCCATGCCCAGCACCAGCACAATGCAGGTTCAGTCTCACAACCTCGAGTTTCATCATGACCCGAGTCAAAATCAAGAGTTGGACTAACTGACTGAGCCTCCCAGATGCTCCTCCTCCTTTCTAACATAGGCAGTGATTGCTCTACATGGTGCTGTCCATTGATTGTGCTGTGTCCCACACATTTTCATATGTTGTATGTTCATTTTCCTTCACTTCAATGCATTGAGATTTGATCTTTGATCTTTGATCATCTAGAAGGTTACTTTCTCAGTGTTTGGATATTTGTTAGATTTCTCCTTTGGATACCTAGTTTGCTTTTTAAATATATTTTTTTTAATGTTGAAATTGTACTTCCGAGAAATTGATCGATAGGGTTGTCTTTGTTTCAGGTGTACAATAGAGCGATTCCCCTCCCCTACCCCACCTGCTGTCAGCTCCGGTTGCAGGCACTGATGTGCCTTGGAGACTCAGGTGCACCTCCCCCACCCCTCCTCCCTTCAGCTCCTGTTGCCAGGCACTGGTTTGCGTTGGAGACGGAACCCTCGTAGGGGTTCCAAGCACTTCCTAGTGGCCCAGAAGACACTGGTGATCGGAGACCAAGCCACAAGGCTCTTTGGAGCCAGCTGGGGGCCATCCAAATGCCTCCCCACACAGTTCTGGAGCCGCTGTGGGCTGTCCTGGAGCAGCTGTGGGCTGCTGGGTTGGTGATATCCGAACGTTGGCCACATGTGCCACGAGTCTCTGGGTTTCGCTGGGAGATCCTGGTGTGCACTGCAGTGGTGGTGTTCCTGGGAAAGAGTGCACTCAGCTTCCGAAGAAGAAAGTGGCAGTGTGCCCGGAACGAGGAAGTCTCTGGAAAAGGCATGGAGAAGACCGAACCGGACGCACAAGCCCGTGGAGCTGTCGCATCATCCGAGCCGAAGGCCAGTCCTCTCCCGTTCCAGCTTCTTGCTCTGGCTGCCCTGAATCAAGATGCCGGGTATTGTTCAGTGGGAAACACCACGCAACTGCGGAAGGGAGTTCGGCAAAGGCTGTTGAAGAGCCCTCAGCAGCTGCCTCATGAAAATCCCATCTGTGGAGCAGCCCAGGAAGATGGAGAAGCCCTGGTGAGGAAAACGCCAGAAGGCTTCAAGGACAGCCGTGATCTGCAGGCAAGTGCAGACCCGCTGGTTCAGGAGATTGGCAGCTGTGGACAGAGAGTGCAGGACGAGGCAGGGCAGGCAGGCAGGCCAGAGCTTCCTGAAGGAGGAGTGCGGCGGCAGGCCAGCGCTGAGGGCCAGAGCCAACAGCACACCCTCAGCCAGATCCTCCTGAAGGGGATGCATGTGCTAGAGCTGCTTGGAGA
This sequence comes from Meles meles, assembly GCF_922984935.1. Lineage (NCBI taxonomy): Eukaryota > Metazoa > Chordata > Mammalia > Carnivora > Mustelidae > Meles > Meles meles. The sequence goes on from NC_060066.1 coordinate 84,710,941, forward strand.
TCATCTGGAAGGTGGGGGCTCAAGGAGGCAGGTGGAGACTGGCTCCTCCTCCCCTGACCACGTGCCCTCAGGCGGGAGCCCCGTGAACCAATTCAAGCCGTCCAGGGCACTGAAGAAGGCACGTCAGAGGAATGAAGAGCTCCCAAGAAACCCAACAAGCCACCAAGCTGAGCAAGGACCTGTTCACCTTCGGAACACCCTCCTGGACGGTGAGATTCCGAAGTTGCGCCTGAAGCTTGAGGCAGAGCCGAAGCTGTGCGAAGAGCACCTCAGACACCTGGAGAGGAAGATGATGGAGGAGAAGGCACGCTGCCTGCAAGTGAAGAACGAGCTTGCCAAGGTGCGCAGGAAGGCGGATGCTGCCCACTGGCACTTGGGCCTCTATAGGAACATGGCCGCCGACCTGCACCGAGAATGGCAGCAAATCGCCTCCTTGCATGAGCGGGAGCGCCTCGTGGTGGAGAAGAGGAGTGAGGAGAGCCAGAAGGCTGTCCTGTGGGCAGAGAGGGAGTTCCAAAGGCTCCAGGCCCAAAACCATTGCCTCAGGCAGAAGCTGGCCAACTCTGGGCCCAAGGTCCAGCCTGTCTCCGGGGGGCCTCCTGCTCCTGCTCCTGCTGTTCCGGGCACAGCCTCCAAGTACCCTCAAGGGCCAAAGGCTCCCCTGAAACCCAGGAAGCCCAAGAAGGGAGCAAGGGTGCACTGGCCAGATTCCAAGTTCTCGGGTCCCCTGCAGGTCTGATTCCCTTGCCCAGCAGCCACCAACACTCACAACCAGAGCACAAAAGCTCCTGTGCTTACCCCTTCAGCCATACCCATGGCTCCTTTGACTTGAGATCCACCCCATCCTTTAGCCTGATGCTCCATATTCCCTGGAGCCGTATGAGTGTGAGAGAATATTTTTCAGTGTTCAGCGTAACACAAATAAAAATAAAAATATCCAATGGCTGAGACTCCTGCTACTGAGAATGGATTTGATTAAGGGATTCTATGCCAAGCAAGGGACGGTTTGAAGTGTCTTGTATCGATCCCTTAATCGTCCCAATAACCCAGTGTGTCATGTCTGACTGAGGTTCAGACAGGGGAAACAACTTGCCCCAAGATCACACAGCTAGTGAATTTCAGAGCTCCCGTTCCAAACCAGGGTTGTCTAATGATCACCTGCTGTGCCAATAACTTCTACTACTATGCCTAGTACTGTTCTTCTTCTTCTTCTTCTTCTTCTTCTTCTTCTTCTTCTTCTTCGTCTTCGTCTTCGTCTTCGTCTTCGTCTTCGTCTTCGTCTTCTTCTTCTTCTTCTTCTTCTTCGTCTTCTTCTTCTTCTTCGTCTTCTTCTTCGTCTTCTTCTTCGTCTTCTTCGTCTTCTTCTTCGTCTTCTTCGTCTTCTTCGTCTTCTTCTTCTTCTTCTTCTTCTTCTTCTTCTTCTTCTTCCTTGGTGAGACAGAAAGGGTGACGGCGCACACATAAACACACACACACACACAAAGGAACGCACACACATGCAGGCGGGGGAGGGGCCGAGTTAGAGAGATTCCTCGACAGGCTTCGGACTCAAGTGCTGAACCAGACGCTGGTCTGGATTTCCCAGATCACGTGATCAGCCCTGAACCGAAATCAGGAGCCAGACACTGAACTGACAGGCACTGTTGGGCAAGGAACTTCTAGGCAAGCTGCTGAAGGATCCCAGAAGGGCTTGGTAAATTGTTCCCCTCGTTCACGTCCTAGGATGTGATGATTCTATGCAAAGATAATAGTGCATGTAATATAATCTAACATAATATATAATAATATAAGGATGCAGAGATTATAGTGGTGGCTAGCTGAGGTCAAGTCCCAGCCAAGTAGGGAGGGCAGCCTTTAAGGGTCTCCAACGATTCCCATCTTGGGTACACATCGTTTTGTGTTCCATACTCCACCTCTTGATTCGAGTCAGAACTACTGACTCCCTTGTAAAGGACAGAATGTGGCCAAAGTGATAGGATGTCCCTTCGGAGGTGAGTTTACAAAGAGACTGGTCTCCTCTTGGGCTTGCCCGCCCTCCGTCCCTCCCTCCCGCATCTGTTCCCAGGGAAGCCAGCTGCTCCTTGGGAGCTTTATGCTGGAGAGGCCCATGGGGCAAGGAATGACTATTTCTTGCTTCCAGCAATGGAGGGCCTCTGGCTGCTCACAGCCAGCTGAGTGAGCTCAAAAGCAGACTTACCCCCAACAAGCCCGCAGATGACTGAAGATCCAGAGGCCCTCTGGACTGCAGCCTTGTGAGAGATCCTGAGCCACAGGGACCTGGCTAGTTGCACCTGGATGGCTGGCCCACAGAAACCATATCAGGTTATGAATGTTGTTTTAGGCCCATTGGTTCGGGGAAAACCTTCAAGAAAGACAGGAGTGGGAAGCCAAATGTTTGGCTTCTGACCCACCCCCCCTCTCCTGGGGTTGAAATTCCAGGGAAATCAAGAGATGGTAGAAACGCCTGAGAGATGAGGGTAAACAATGGAAGAGAGAGGACATCTATGCTGATCGCCATGGATCTCTCTGAGAGGACATCCTCCCACTTGATCCTCCTGTGTCGAAGGGTGGCAAATGCAGGGGGAGACACCTGGCAGTGTGGTCCAAGTCGGCTGAGAGCACTCGACCCAGCCCCACAGAGCCTCCTAGAAGGCAGAGAAAGAGCCCAGAAGTTCCCTGGGGCCCCTAGAGAAGGCCCCTAGAGAATGAGATGAGTTGAAAGCCTGGGACCTGGTCGTTGGACTTCTAGGCTGGAGGGGAGATGGCCTGTGGAAGGGCCACTGCCCGCAACCCCTGTTGGACCAGACCCCTCCTGTCTGCTTTGGGAGACTGGGGGTGAATATGAGAATGAATTCATGTAGAAGAGATGGTGTTCTAATGCTTGGTTTCAACTTCTTGAAATCCTTTCAACTTCTTGAAATCGTTGACATTCCTTTTCTCCTTGTCCCCAGGACCACCATGAATGGGAAGGGGCCTTCAAAGAAGCAAGATGAGAACATCTCTTACAAGGCTGTCCAGTGTCAATATCCAACCACTGCAGTCACTTCTACCCCCTTGGCAGCCCCACTGCTTCCATCAGGACACAGATCCGTTCCTGTACAGGTTTTTGAGCAAACGTAAGTTTGGATTTCTCGCAGAGAAATGCCAAGAGTGCAATGACTGGGGTCCTAGGGTGGTTGCAAGTCTAGTTTTCAGAGAAACTGTGTGGAGGGTTGGGTCACTCTCCTGTGCACCCGAAAAGCATATTCTACTGCTTGTTCCCTGGAATTTAAATCCAGGCCTTGAAAAAGAATAGGAACTGTGAACTGTTTTCAAGAGGGAGCTCTATCACCTTCCATTCCCAACAGCGATGCAGGAGCGATCCAGTCGTTCCACATCCTGCCTTGCATTGGGGAGTGGGGTCTCTCTCTCCCTCTCGGGTGCATTTGGTTTGCATCATGCTGATAGGTGTGCAGTGAGAGCTCATTGGAGTTTGAATTTGAATTGCCCCGATGGTAACTTTTTATGGGATTTCCATCTGTATACTCTTTGGTAAAGGGTTTCGGTCTTTTGCCCATTTTTTTTTTGTTTTTGTTCTTTTCAGACTGGATGGCTTGCTTCTTTGGGGGTCAACTTTTGAGGTTCTCTCCTTCCGACAGGAGTCCTTTATCAGGTATGTGGTTTGCACCTATTTTCTCCCAGTTTGTAGCTTCCCTTTTGGGTCTTCTTCACAAGGTGTTTCACACATTACAGACTTCCAATTCTGATTTGTTGGATCATGTCTAATGAATCAACTCTTCTTGAACGGAACATGATTTGATGTCCAGTCGGAGGATTCTTTACCTAGCTGTCCATTCTGGACATTTTTTTCCCTAGAAGATTTATCATTTTACGTAGAAGGCGGTGATTAATTTTGAGTTAATTTAACAAAATTTTTTTTCTTTTTGAGAGAGTGAGCATGCGCATGAGTGGGGCGTGGGGTGGAGGGAGAAGCGAAAAGAGCGTCCTTAAGCAGACTCCCCAGTGAGCTTGGAGCCTGATTTTGTCCCGGGACCCTGAGAGCATGACAAGAGCCGAAATGAAGAGCTGGCTGCCTCAGCGACTGAGTCACCCAGGCGCCACGAGTTCAGTTTTGTACAGAGGATGAGCCTTCGATTGTGGTCCTCGTCCTCCTCGTCCTCCACCTCCACCTCCTCCTCCTCTCTGCCCCTCCCTCTTCTTCTTGGGCCTCCTTCTTCTTCTTTGTCTCTGGAAGTCCACTTGCTCTAGCACCATTTCTTCAAAACGCTGTCACTCCTCCATTGAATTGCTTTTCCCCTTTGTCAGAATCCCATTGACATGTTGGTGGTTGGTCTCTTTCTGGGTTTGATCCTGTTCCACTTATCTATCTTTATACTGTTCCATTTGTCTATCCCTTCACCAACACCACACATTTTTGATTACTATAGCTGTAGATCTTGAAACTGGGTGGAAGGATTCCTTTGGTTTTCTTCTTTAGTTTTATTTTCTCATCTTTTTCTAGGTTCTGACGTGGAGAGCTTATTGTTTTGAGACAGAGAGAGAGAGAGAGAGAGAGAGACAGGGAAGGGGTACAGAGAGAGAGAGAGAGAGAGAGAGAGAGAGAGAGATTATTAAACAGCCTCCATGCCCAGCACCAGCACAATGCAGGTTCAGTCTCACAACCTCGAGTTTCATCATGACCCGAGTCAAAATCAAGAGTTGGACTAACTGACTGAGCCTCCCAGATGCTCCTCCTCCTTTCTAACATAGGCAGTGATTGCTCTACATGGTGCTGTCCATTGATTGTGCTGTGTCCCACACATTTTCATATGTTGTATGTTCATTTTCCTTCACTTCAATGCATTGAGATTTGATCTTTGATCTTTGATCATCTAGAAGGTTACTTTCTCAGTGTTTGGATATTTGTTAGATTTCTCCTTTGGATACCTAGTTTGCTTTTTAAATATATTTTTTTTAATGTTGAAATTGTACTTCCGAGAAATTGATCGATAGGGTTGTCTTTGTTTCAGGTGTACAATAGAGCGATTCCCCTCCCCTACCCCACCTGCTGTCAGCTCCGGTTGCAGGCACTGATGTGCCTTGGAGACTCAGGTGCACCTCCCCCACCCCTCCTCCCTTCAGCTCCTGTTGCCAGGCACTGGTTTGCGTTGGAGACGGAACCCTCGTAGGGGTTCCAAGCACTTCCTAGTGGCCCAGAAGACACTGGTGATCGGAGACCAAGCCACAAGGCTCTTTGGAGCCAGCTGGGGGCCATCCAAATGCCTCCCCACACAGTTCTGGAGCCGCTGTGGGCTGTCCTGGAGCAGCTGTGGGCTGCTGGGTTGGTGATATCCGAACGTTGGCCACATGTGCCACGAGTCTCTGGGTTTTGCTGGGAGATCCTGGTGTGCACTGCAGTGGTGGTGTTCCTGGGAAAGAGTGCACTCAGCTTCCGAAGAAGAAAGTGGCAGTGTGCCCGGAACGAGGAAGTCTCTGGAAAAGGCATGGAGAAGACCGAACCGGACGCACAAGCCCGTGGAGCTGTCGCATCATCCGAGCCGAAGGCCAGTCCTCTCCCGTTCCAGCTTCTTGCTCTGGCTGCCCTGAATCAAGATGCCGGGTATTGGTCAGTGGGAAACACCACGCAACTGCGGAAGGGAGTTCGGCAAAGGCTGTTGAAGAGCCCTCAGCAGCTGCCTCATGAAAATCCCATCTGTGGAGCAGCCCAGGAAGATGGAGAAGCCCTGGTGAGGAAAACGCCAGAAGGCTTCAAGGACAGCCGTGATCTGCAGGCAAGTGCAGACCCGCTGGTTCAGGAGATTGGCAGCTGTGGACAGAGAGTGCAGGACGAGGCAGGGCAGGCAGGCAGGCCAGAGCTTCCTGAAGGAGGAGTGCGGCGGCAGGCCAGCGCTGAGGGCCAGAGCCAACAGCACACCCTCAGCCAGATCCTCCTGAAGGGGATGCATGTGCTAGAGCTGCTTGGAGATCATCTGGAAGGTGGGGGCTCAAGGAGGCAGGTGGAGACTGGCTCCTCCTCCCCTGACCACGTGCCCTCAGGCGGGAGCCCCGTGAACCAATTCAAGCCGTCCAGGGCACTGAAGAAGGCACGTCAGAGGAATGAAGAGCTCCCAAGAAACCCAACAAGCCACCAAGCTGAGCAAGGACCTGTTCACCTTCGGAACACCCTCCTGGACGGTGAGATTCCGAAGTTGCGCCTGAAGCTTGAGGCAGAGCCGAAGCTGTGCGAAGAGCACCTCAGACACCTGGAGAGGAAGATGATGGAGGAGAAGGCACGCTGCCTGCAAGTGAAGAACGAGCTTGCCAAGGTGCGCAGGAAGGCGGATGCTGCCCACTGGCACTTGGGCCTCTATAGGAACATGGCCGCCGACCTGCACCGAGAATGGCAGCAAATCGCCTCCTTGCATGAGCGGGAGCGCCTCGTGGTGGAGAAGAGGAGTGAGGAGAGCCAGAAGGCTGTCCTGTGGGCAGAGAGGGAGTTCCAAAGGCTCCAGGCCCAAAACCATTGCCTCAGGCAGAAGCTGGCCAACTCTGGGCCCAAGGTCCAGCCTGTCTCCGGGGGGCCTCCTGCTCCTGCTCCTGCTGTTCCGGGCACAGCCTCCAAGTACCCTCAAGGGCCAAAGGCTCCCCTGAAACCCAGGAAGCCCAAGAAGGGAGCAAGGGTGCACTGGCCAGATTCCAAGTTCTCGGGTCCCCTGCAGGTCTGATTCCCTTGCCCAGCAGCCACCAACACTCACAACCAGAGCACAAAAGCTCCTGTGCTTACCCCTTCAGCCATACCCATGGCTCCTTTGACTTGAGATCCACCCCATCCTTTAGCCTGATGCTCCATATTCCCTGGAGCCGTATGAGTGTGAGAGAATATTTTTCAGTGTTCAGCGTAACACAAATAAAAATAAAAATATCCAATGGCTGAGACTCCTGCTACTGAGAATGGATTTGATTAAGGGATTCTATGCCAAGCAAGGGACGGTTTGAAGTGTCTTGTATCGATCCCTTAATCGTCCCAATAACCCAGTGTGTCATGTCTGACTGAGGTTCAGACAGGGGAAACAACTTGCCCCAAGATCACACAGCTAGTGAATTTCAGAGCTCCCGTTCCAAACCAGGGTTGTCTAATGATCACCTGCTGTGCCAATAACTTCTACTACTATGCCTAGTACTGTTCTTCTTCTTCTTCTTCTTCTTCTTCTTCTTCTTCTTCTTCTTCTTCTTCTTCGTCTTCGTCTTCGTCTTTGTCTTCGTCTTCTTCTTCGTCTTCTTCTTCTTCTTCGTCTTCTTCTTCTTCGTCTTCTTCTTCGTCTTCTTCGTCTTCTTCTTCTTCTTCTTCTTCTTCTTCTTCTTCTTCTTCTTCTTCTTCTTCTTCCTTGGTGAGACAGAAAGGGTGACGGCGCACACATAAACACACACACACACACAAAGGAACGCACACACATGCAGGCGGGGGAGGGGCCGAGTTAGAGAGATTCCTCGACAGGCTTCGGACTCAAGTGCTGAACCAGACGCTGGTCTGGATTTCCCAGATCACGTGATCAGCCCTGAACCGAAATCAGGAGCCAGACACTGAACTGACAGGCACTGTTGGGCAAGGAACTTCTAGGCAAGCTGCTGAAGGATCCCAGAAGGGCTTGGTAAATTGTTCCCCTCGTTCACGTCCTAGGATGTGATGATTCTATGCAAAGATAATAGTGCATGTAATATAATCTAACATAATATATAATAATATAAGGATGCAGAGATTATAGTGGTGGCTAGCTGAGGTCAAGTCCCAGCCAAGTAGGGAGGGCAGCCTTTAAGGGTCTCCAACGATTCCCATCTTGGGTACACATCGTTTTGTGTTCCATACTCCACCTCTTGATTCGAGTCAGAACTACTGACTCCCTTGTAAAGGACAGAATGTGGCCAAAGTGATAGGATGTCCCTTCGGAGGTGAGTTTACAAAGAGACTGGTCTCCTCTTGGGCTTGCCCGCCCTCCGTCCCTCCCTCCCGCATCTGTTCCCAGGGAAGCCAGCTGCTCCTTGGGAGCTTTATGCTGGAGAGGCCCATGGGGCAAGGAATGACTCTTTCTTGCTTCCAGCAATGGAGGGCCTCTGGCTGCTCACAGCCAGCTGAGTGAGCTCAAAAGCAGACTTACCCCCAACAAGCCCGCAGATGACTGAAGATCCAGAGGCCCTCTGGACTGCAGCCTTGTGAGAGATCCTGAGCCACAGGGACCTGGCTAGTTGCACCTGGATGGCTGGCCCACAGAAACCATATCAGGTTATGAATGTTGTTTTAGGCCCATTGGTTCGGGGAAAACCTTCAAGAAAGACAGGAGTGGGAAGCCAAATGTTTGGCTTCTGACCCACCCCCCCTCTCCTGGGGTTGAAATTCCAGGGAAATCAAGAGATGGTAGAAACGCCTGAGAGATGAGGGTAAACAATGGAAGAGAGAGGACATCTATGCTGATCGCCATGGATCTCTCTGAGAGGACATCCTCCCACTTGATCCTCC